>NC_137552.1:600000-1056212 GCF_963082525.1 Nesoenas mayeri
ACGAGCAGTGAGCCTGGTAGGATTAACTCCATTGTGTGTTGGCTGCTGGTTTTTAAGTTCCACGAGGCCTTCTCATCTTACGTGTTTATTCCTGCTTTTGCACAAGAAGAACAATTTCACTGATGATCTCTAAGAGACCGTGAAGAGCTCATTTAGCCATTCATACAAATGTCGAATTATGGGACAATGGATTGTGCTACTTTCACACGGTTATGATACCGCGGCCGTTATTCCTGCAGGCATCCCGGAGGGAGTGCGGCTGGTGCCGATGCGATCCCGCTTCCGGTCGGGCGGTGAAACCTCCCCGGGGCCGGGCGGGCTGAGGCGAGCAGAGCGCAGCGCCCCCTGGCGGGCCCGGCCAGGGATTCTCGCATTCCCCCCCACACCCGTCCGGCCCCGCCCGCGGCGGTTCGTGTCCGGCCGCAGCCCCGGCTCCTCTCACCGTGTCTCCCACGGCGCAGTAATACACCGCCGCATCCCCGCGCTGGGGCCGTTCGAGCCATAGGGCACTGGACCGGCGGTCTGCCGCCATCGACAGCCAACCCGGCGGGTCCGACAGCGCTTTCATTCCTTTGTGCCTGAATGTGAGGAATGCGGGACCTCGGCCCGGGAGCTGACGGTACCAGTAGATGACCTCGTTTGACTGTATGTTGGGGTGTGAGCAGTTGATGCTGATGCCGGTGCCCTCGGAGGTCTCTGCCAACTGCTCCTGCTGCACCTGGGCTCTAACCGTAGCCACTGCTGGGGAGAAAAAGAAGAAAAAATCCTCAGAACCTCAAAACTCCTCAAATCCCTGCGTACTGTTTCCTGGAAAAAATCCCGCAGAAACTAAAAGAGATGATGGAAAGGGTTTCTAGAAGATGTGCACACATGAGTAAGGGTAGTGTCCATAACATTTGGTAGAGAGATGAATGCATGAACGAAAGGTGGAAGGGTGGAATCACTTAAGAAAGTAAGGGGGATAAAAGACTAATAACCAGAAAGTGGCAGGGGAAGGAATGACTGCGTGAGTTCTAGGGAGAGACACAGAGGCAAGAAAGGAAACAGGGAGGACTGGACAAAGAACAGAGCGATGAGTTTTCTGAGGAAATATCGGATGAAGCGGGGGTTGGTTCGGGGGCAGAGATCCAAAAGGAAGCCAGCCCTGCGCACCCAGAAGCACTGAGCCCAGTCCCGCGAGCCCTGCACCCCGGCACCGCCGCATCCCGCCACTCCGCCGCCTGCGTCTCACTGCCCCTGCCAGCCCCGGCTCTCTGCTCCGGCCGCGCTGCCTGCTCCTCTCCTCTCCTCTCCTCTCCTCTCCTCTCCTCTCCTCTCCTCTCCTCTCCTCTCCTCTCCTCTCCTCTCCTCTCCTCTCCTCTCCTCTCCTCTCCTCTCCTCTCCTCTCCTCTCCTCTCCTCTCCTCTCCTCTCCTCTCCTCTCCTCTCCTCTCAACAACTCCGCCCCGGGGCTGAGTCACATGCCGGCGCCGCTTGGGGTGTCGTCCGGGCTCACAGGGCTCCGGGGCTCTGCACATCACAACTTTGACTCCTGGAAAATGGACTCTGCCCCTTCTCCGGCATGAAGAAGCCCACAAAACACCAGATGCAGCCTTGGGCAGCTGCAGTGCCCTGACGCAGGAGATGGACCAGCTTCCCACAGCTGTCCCGGAGCTCAGGGACTGTAAACAGCAGTCACTGGTTTCCTGGCTGCTCCACGATGAAGATTACAGAAAGTCTCAGATAAATCCTTTCCTATTCTCATTTGTTTCTTTTAGTCTGTTGCCTAAGTAGGTCTCCCCATGTTCCAGAGCACTGCTTGTACTTCTGTTGCAGAGGACTTCCACAGTGTAGTCCATCTTTTTCCTTTGAACATGCAGTTCCCGGACTTGCTGGTAACAATTTGCCTAACAGAGATCCCTGTACTGCCTGTTCCCTGCAGTTGTCTCATTTCTAAACTTGCCGCATGTGCCGACCTCATTGCTTTGGCTTTCCTGTGCAAGTTCTTTCACCAGGAGCACAGCAACCTCAGGCTCCATATTCCATCCACTCAATACCTGTTCAAGGTGAGGACTCAGCACCTGCCTGACGCAACAGCCGGTCAATGGGCTCACAAGGACATTTGTCCTGGGCTTAGAGAGGAGAGGGGGCTCTGCCACACCCCAGACACCACTGATATAGTATTGAAAGTAGATCCACCCAGTGATGGCCAACACATGGTCAGCGGGATCCCTCAGCCTTTCTTCTTACCCATAAAGCAAACCCCATCCTTCTGAACTCTCTTGCGCCGGGGAGAGCAGCTGTGTCTTGGCCTGCAGAAATGGTGTGGAGGAGCTGCCGGCCATGTTGAGACACTCCCAATGTTGACACAGTGCATTAAAGTAAGGATTCAAGCTGGAGTGAAACCATCCTTGTTGGGATCTGAAATCAGCAGCAAAGGAATGAGAACTTTGAGTGGGCAGGAAAAGGAGGGCTCAGGAGACATAGATTTCATTTCAGTGCCTCTTCCCTGGACAGATCTCCAGCAGGCTGGTGCCACAACCACTCAGCTGCACTCAGGCTCCTTCTGACCCTGGGAACCTGCTGTTCTCTGGTGCTCATGGAGAGAGCAGTAGAGAGTTTCTCAGTTGCCAGCAGCACATTCCCTTGTGATGAGTGACACACAAGGACACTCACACACCAGCTCATGCACATCAGCATATAATCATGCACAAATTAGTCCTCTCACGTGAATTCACACAAACACAACAGCTCACAACAGCACACATGACAAGAACATACATAGGAACACAACCAACCATGGAATATGCTGAGGACACCTGGGGAAAAGTGCAGAAGGGTTAGAGCATTCTGGGGAAGGACAAAGTCCCAGGAAAACCCATGGCATTGATTCTGTACTCATAGACTGCACAGAGAGAAACATGGAAATTATTTTTCCTAAGAGCAGTGGTAGGCGTGATGGGGTCAAAACCAGTAGCACAATGCGCACACCTGGGGAGGAAACAAGAAGCGACCATTGAGGTAGAGCTGAGGAATGAAGGAAAGAGATGGATATGGCACATCCTCATACATGTTAACCCTTGGGCTTCCAGCTGCAAACAGCTGGAACTTCTTCCTGAGGGTGACACTGCAAACAGCCCTAACAGAACGACCCACACTGACTCAATTTGCCTGCTCTGAATGCATCCAGCACTTCAACTGAATCTTCTGCCTGCACTGCTCATTCCCACCCTAGAAATCCTGGGGCCTTTCATCCCAGGAATCAGAAGCTTTTATTGAAGAGCAGACATAGCACACACCTGGAAATGAAAAGGAGGCAGTGATATAAATCAAAGCCAAGTTCCTGCTACCTCATCCACTTCTCTTGCCTCCTTCTACTTGGACACCGGCTGAATCTGAAGCCTCTTCTCCTCCTCTTTCAAAGTACGATCTCTCCTCGATGGAAAGCTCATCTCATATTGTATTTGTCCTCTACTTGCCACTGAAGCTTCTTTCCATCAGAGAAGGAAACAGGGAGAAGGTCTCCTTAGAGAGTATATGGTTGAGAGGAAGTTGCTTTATTAATTTGGAGAGATCCTCCCTGTGCCTGGCTGCCCCTTGTGCAAGGAAGAGGATGAGGCTCTGGGCACAGATTCCAGCTCCCCACTCAGAATTAGTTTTGGCTCTTTGTGACAGGAAAACCAGGTTGCTCCTCACCTCACCCATTCCCCCCTGATTCTCTCCCAGGTGCATTTCTGGTCCCAAGAAATATCTTGCTATGACCAGTGCCTGCTCTGTCAGACCTGCAGCCCAACCCCACTGGCCAACAACCGCAATAAGTCTTGTGTCAGGCAGTGCCAGAACTCCAATGTTGTCATTGCTCTGGGTCACAGGGGAAGTGTGAGAGCCTCCCCTGACATGCTGTCCCCCCTGCATACCACTTATACTGCTTCTGACATCTTCTTTAGTCTCTGGTAGATGTTCCCCTCCAGACCTACTTTAACCTCCTTCTCCCTGGTTTAGCGGGTGTTTGCAAAGACTCTCTTGCCTCACCATGCCACATCCCACTGCTGCCATGCAGGTTGCCCAAATCAGCTCTTAAGGGAGAAGGGTTCTTTTATGACTTCTGTGCCTTGCTTTGTGTCTCAGTAAATACAAGTAATCAAGAAAGGGACGAGATCCTCATGATCTCCCATTTTTATATGAAGAATTCACATGAATGGGATGTTATACTCAGTTGATCGTTTTTTTGGTCACCTGTTTCTCGTTGCCTCTCTCACGAGATGTGAATCTGTAGTTATCAATGTTTGCATTCCATTGCTATGTTTGCCAAAACATGTATCTGGTTCTCCAGGAAAATGCAGCTAATATGAAGCTTTAACTGACAGGCAAATTCACTAAAAGAGAAAATTGGTTTTTAACAAAACCAGGACATGACCATAGCTTCTCGTTCTTTCACTACAGGACCTCGTAAAATATATTTCTTTGTCTTACTTATAACCCCCGCTAGGTACTGAATGGGTGATATTACATCTCCCCAGAGCTTTCTCCACTTCAGGCTGAACAACTCCACCTCTCTGAGACTTTCTTCATAGGAGAGGTGTTCCAAGCCCCTGGTCATTTTCGCGGCCTCCTCTGAACTCGCTCTTAATAGACTCTACAGACCTTTTCCGCAGTCTGAGAAGGGACATCAACTCACATACAGGACTTATCCCATCCCAAAGCAGTCGTGCACTGTAAATGGGACAAATCATCTTTCTGGAGACAGATCCTGCAATAATCGATTGTAGTTTCCCTCCAGCTGGCATAAGGTCATGGTTAACCCTGCAGACCTGCTGTTGGCATGGCTTGCTTCATCATACGATGAGAAATGAACCCACAGGCTGTCCTACCAGAGCCTACAAGCAGTTCCATCCCATGGGTACAGCCCATATCCATGTCCATGGAACTCAGGGACAGACAGAGAGAAGGAAAAGGATTTTCTTGATGGTGAATGGGCTCAGGCTGGGCACAGACCAGTCTTCCCTCAGCCACACTGAACCCTTGGAAACAGGACTTGCAGAAAGTGAGTCTCCTAATTCCAGCACCTGTGTAGTGACTGTGCGCAGCGTAGACAGCCCCACATTGGCTGTCCTGAAGCTTCTCAATTAACTCTAGATGACTAGAGGTCTAGATATGTGTGTGCATGTGTGTTGCCTGTTGAGTGTATGTCAGGTGTCCGTTACTAGACTCTTCCATCATGGGAGCTGAGTCCTCTGCCCACAATGGTGTGTTTTGCATGGGAAATGCATGAGCCTCTCATCCGGTCACACAAAAGATGCCTTCACTAGGGAATGTGCTTGGCATACAGCAGGAAATGGAAAGACAGCAGCTGAAGAAGACAAAACACAGCCCATAGCATTAGCTGGGATGTTTTGCATTCAAGATGAGCTTGTCAGTGATTAATCACCTTTGCAAGGGATGCCTCTGTCAGCCTGGGGCAGTAAGGATGCACGATAAAAGGCAGCCCAGCTCCTCACTCTCTCATCCACTTCTCTTGCCTCCTTCTCCTTGGGAGTCAGGTGAGTTTGAAGCCTCTTCTCTTTCTCTGCTTTCTCTAAAAGGAGGTCTCACCTCAAGGGACCTCTTAGCTGACACCAGCTTTGTTCTGTGCCAGATCATGGGGCAGCTTGTTATGAGAGAGGGAGCTGGGGAAAAGGTTAGACATGGAGGGAGGCTGAGACTGTAGTGAGGTGGCTTCCAGACTCAAGGACTAACCAGTATCTGCATGGGAATTGATGATTCCTTTTGGACCTGACACAAATAAGCTAAGAAGCCCTCATAAGTCTTTTCACAGCCTCCGCCTCCTGTCGCTTCATGTTCTTTGGCTCCCCCATAGGATGGGGCAGGGCTGCTCCTCACTCATTCTCACATTTTGCTTCCTCCCTGCCCCCTCTCCAGGTGCAGCTCCACACTCAAGACATGTCCTGCTATGACCAGTGCCAGTCCTGCCAGCCCTGTGGCCCCACCCCACTGGCCAACAGCTGCACTGAGCCCTGTGTCAGGCAGTGCCAGAGCTCCACTATCGTCATCCAGCCCGCCCCTGTGGTGGTGACCCTGCCTGGCCCCATCCTCAGCTCCTTCCCTCAGAACACCGTTGTGGGCTCCTCCACCTCTGCTGCTGTTGGCAGAATCCTCAGCTGCGATGGAGTGCCCATCAACTCTGGCTGCTGTGACCTCTCCTGCATTTCCAGCTGCAGCAGATGCACCCCGTGCTAAAGATGTTGGCAACGGCCTCGCCTACGGACCTCTAAGAACTCAGATCATGGTGCTGGACAGACAATCAAACTTTATGCCATTGTTTCCAGACGTTGTTTTCAAGTCATCTCTGGCTTGTCCTTCAAGGGCAGGCTGAAAGGTGTCTTTCTGAACACATGGAAAATGTGTACTTTTCCTCTCTTCCACTCACCCTTTTTTTCTCTTTATTTTGTGCTCCCCTCAAATCCTGCTATGAGGACCCCAGAATCCAACCTGGAGTGAGCTGCTAAGCTGTCCCCTCTTCTGGGACAGCTGGACATGAAAAGGGGAGCAGATTCTTGGCTGCTTCTGCTCCTTGCCATACTGGGGCCTCTAGCTGGAGTGACCTTATTTCCCTCTTTAGACTCATTAAAGAATTCTGCAAGCCTGCCTGTGTCCCATAGGTTGTCTTTCCACCTACATACTGCCCACTGAAGGAGAAAGCCATCGCTTTGTGGAAATACCGTGTGCAGGTCTGGGAGCTACAATTTAAAAAAGATACAAAGCTTCAGAAAAGTGTCCAGAGGAGGGCCATGAAGTTGCTGAAGGGTTTTGAGTGGAAGCTGTTAGAGGAGTGGCTAAAGTCACTATGTCTGTTGAGTCTGGAGAAAAAGACACTGAAGGCCGACTTCATCATGGTCTACAGCTTCCTCACAAGGGGAAGACAAGCGGCAGACACTGATCTCTTCTCTCTGGTGGCCAATGACAGAACCCAAGGGAATGGCAAGAAGCTGTGCCAGAGGAGGTTTAGGTCGGGCATTAGGAAAAGGTTCTTCACACAGTGAGTGGTGGAGCTCTGGAACAGGCTCCCCAGGGAGGTGTCACGGCCAAAAGCCTGACAGTATTCAAGAAGTGACTGGACAACACCCTCACACGCATGGTGAGAACTATGGGATTGTCATATGTGGGGACAGGAGTTGGACTCGATGATCCTTGAGGGTCCCTTCCAACACAGGACATTCTTGGGGAAGAGCACTCCTCTTGCTTTGGGCACAGCTGTGGTGCACAAGGTGGCTCAGAAGAAGAGATTGGCAAAGGGTGGCTGGAAAGGGTGAATTGGGGCCTTGGAGATGACTCACCCTCTATACTCCATGTGCTACATCACCCGGTCAGGGGCCGTGTCCAGCATGCCTGTGCATGGATAGCAGGGACAGACTCCCCATGCAGCTGTATCACCCTTCAGCAGAGCATCTTGCATGGCCCACATGTTGCAAATGTTTTCCCAAAACCAGAGTTCAATTCCAGGGCTCAGTTGAGCCAGATTTTACACACAGAGATGAGATACTATTTATTACAGAGTTATGCAAGTCCAGATGCTGGAATAAATTCAGCATGACAGAAAGAATAATAACAGCTATTACTCTCATAATCCTATCAGTGCATCCACACATTTAGGGCAGTACTTGAGAACCAACTGGTTACACGTTTCCATATTTGTTAGGTTACAATTTTAGCATGTAATGAGTAACGTTCAGCTAAAGGATTCTTTATCTGACAGTCTCAAGTTATATGCTAAAAAAAGACTCAGTTAATTGTTCAAGCTGCAGAATGTCTAAAGGTGCAAGGTCACTAGTCTCTGTAGTTTCTGATTAGGTGTTTTGTAAGTCACCCTTATCTTTGTTTCCTTTAGACTTTCTCTTGTTAACATTATACTTAAAAAGATCTTTCTTGTTTCCTGAAACAACACAGTCAATTTCAACTCTAATTGAGCTCTGGCTTTTCCTGTCTTCTCCTTAGATAGGTGAACCACAGCTCTGTAATCTTCCTGTGAAACCCAGAGATTTCTTTTTTTTCTTGAGTTCTACAAGGAGTTTCCTGTTCAACCAAGCTAGTCTTCTGCCCTACTTTCTTAAGTTAAGACACAATGCAATTGCCTGCTCCTGTGCTTTTTAAAGGTAGTTCTTAAAAACAACCACCACTTGTGGATTCTAAAGCCTTCAAAAGCAGATTCACAGGGAGCAATCTCAGGATGTAAGCTGGTCACTTCTGGGACTGAGTGGGGCTGCTGCCCCACACAAGGGCTTACAAGTACAGAATAGGTTCACTGCCTTCAACATTAAAGAGGTGCCAGATGTGCCTTGAAGCAAAGCACCTGGTTTACCTGAACCTAAACCACTCATGGCTACCAGGAAGAAGCAGTGAGTGATCCTTATGGGTGATTTTGTGCTGCAGAGGACAGAGACACCAACCTGTCAACCTGGCCTATGTCTGGGATGATGTGGAAGAACTGCCTAACCTCACCTGGCTCTCTGACTGTTACCCCTACTGTTATTCCTTATGGACTGTCCCCCGCCCCCGCCACACCCGCCCGGCCCCATCCGCGGCGGTTTGTGTCCGGCCGCAGCCCCGGCTCCTCTCCCCATGTCTCCCACGGTGCAGTAATACATCGCCGTGTCCCCGCGCTGGGGCCGTTCGAGCCACAGGGTGCTGGACCGGCAGTCTGCCGCCACCGACAGCCGCCCCGGCGGGTCCGACAGCGCTTTGATTCCTTTTTGAACAAACGTGAGGAATGCGGGGTTTCTGTGTGGGAGCTGACGGTACCAGTAGATGTATTCGAACGATTGTATGTTGGGATGTGAGCAGTTGATGTTGATTTCAGTGCCCTCGGTGGTTTCTGCCAATGGCTCCTGCTGCACCTGGGCTCTGCCCGCAGTCACTGCTGAGGAGAAAAAGAAGAAAAAAAAATCGTCAAAACTTGCTTTCTGCCCAACTCTGTCTACTGTTTCTCAGGACAAGTCCTACAGAAGCAGTCAGGAACAAAGACGTGATGTGGAAATCATTTCCAGAGGACGTCAACATGTGCAGTAATGGACAAAGAATAGAGCGATGAGTTTTCTAGAGGCAATGTGGGATGGACAGGAGGGTGGTTCAGAACCAGAGATCTATGAGGAAGCCAGAGGGGATGAGAGCATCGAGGGAACTGCGGGGGACACCCAGGCTCAGCTCCATCCCCCACCCAGGCCCACCAGCCCTGCACACCCAGGAGCACCGCGGCCAGTCCTGCCAGCCCTGCGCCCCAGTACCGCTGCATCCCGCTGTTCCGCCGCCCGCACAGTCCCGGCTCTCCTCTTCTCTCCTCTCCTTTCCTCTCCTCTCCTCTCCTCTCCTCTCCTCTCCTCTCCTCTCCTCTCCCTCTCCCTCTCCCTCTCCCTCTCCCTCTCCCTCTCCCTCTCCCTCTCCCTCTCCCTCTCCCTCTCCCTCTCCTCTCCTCCCCTACCGCTCCCTTCCCCTCCCCTCCCCTCCCCTCCCCTCCCCTCCTCTCTTCTCCTCTAGCGCCGCTCCTGGTATGGCCCTCCAAAAGCCCCTATTTGAAGCGGAGTCTCGCTCCGGGGCTCTGCACGGCCACAACTTTGGCTCCTGGGAAATGGACTCGTCTCCTCCTCCACCAAGAAGAAGCCCACACAGCGCCAGCTGCAGCTTGGGGAACAGCAGGACCCTGACCCAGGAGATGGACCAGCTTCCCAGAGCTGTCTCCAAGCTCAGGGGTGGGAAACAGCAGCTACTGATTTCCTTCGATTGGCGGTGAGGAGGCTGAGAGTCTCCCTTCAGTTCCCTCTGTGTAGTCCCAGCATAATGCCTGAAAGTTGTGTTGTGGCAAGAGGGTGTGTGAGGATTATTGTGTCCATGGACATGAAGGGGGCAGGGAGGGCAGGGGAAGGAGGGGATTACAGAGTCATAATGTAGGTGAGAAGTCACCTCCAGAGGTCTTCTACATCACCCTTCACAGAATCAGAGTCACAGAATGTTAAGGATTGGAAGGGACCTCCAAAGATCATCTAGTCCAATTCCCTTGCTGGAACAGGAACTCTTAGATGAGGTTACACAGGAATGTGTCCAGGCGAGTTTTGAATGTCTTCAGAGCAGGAGACTCCACAACCCTCCTGGGCAGCCCGTTGCAGTGTTCTGATACCCTCACTGAGAAGAAGTCTCTTCTCAAATTTAAGTGGAACCTCTTGTGTTCCAGTTTGAACCCATTACCCCTTGTCCTACCATTGGTTGTCACTAAGAAGAGTCTGGCTCAATCATCCAGACACTCACCCTTTATATATTTGTAAACATTAATAAAGTCACCCCTCAGTCTCCTCTTCTCCAAAATAAAGAGACCCAGCTCCCTCAGCCTTTCCTTATAAGGGAGGTGCTCCACTCCCTTAATCATCTTTGTGGCTCTGTGCTGGACTCTCTCCAGCAGTTCCCTGTCCTTCTGGAACTGGAAGGCCCAGAACTGGACACAATATTCCAGGTGTGGTGTCACCAGGGCAGAGTAGAGGGGAAGGAGAACCTCTCTCGACCTACTAACCACCCCCCTTCTAATACACCCTAGGATGCCATCAGCCTTCTTGGCCACAAGGGCACAGTGCTGACTCATGGTCATCCTGCTGTCCAGCAGGACCCACAGGTCCCTTTACCCTACACTGCTCTCTGATACGTCATTCCCCAACTTATAATGGAACCTGGTGTTGTTCTGACCCAGATGCAATACTCTACACTTTCCCTTGTTATATTTCATTAAATTTTTCCCTGCCCAACTCTCCAGCCTGTCCAGGTCTCTGGATGGCAGCACAGCTTCCAGTGTCAGCCACTCCTCCCAGCTTGGTGTCATCAGCAAACTTGCTGATAGTGCACTCTATCACCTCATCCAAATCATTGATGAATATACTGAATAATACAGGCCCCAGCACTGACCCCTGAGGCACTGCACTGGATACAGGCCTCAATGGGACTCTGCCCCATTGACCATGACTCTCTGGCTTCTTTCCTTCAGCCAGTTCGCAGTCCGCCTCACTACCCAATTGTCCAGATTGCACTCTCTCAGTTTAGCTGTGAGGATGCTGTGGGAGACTGTGTCAAATGCTTTACTGAAGTCAAGGTAGACCACATCCACTGCTCTGCCATCATCCATCCACAAAAGTGTCCTCAAAAAAAACGATGAGTTTGATCAAAGATGACTTCCCCTTGGTGGAGCCATGCTAACTGCCCTGAATGACCCTCTTATCCTTGATCTGCTTTGAGATGGCACTATGAATAAGTTATTCCATCACTTTCCCAGGGGTGGAGGTGAGTTTGATCCATCTATAGTTACCCTGGTCCTCCTTCTTGACCTTTTTGAAGACTGGAGTGACATTTGCTTTCCTCCAGTCCTCAGGCAGCTCTCCCATTTCCCAAGACCTGGCAAAGATGATGGCGAGTGGTCCAGCAATGACCTCAGCCAGCTCCCTCAACACCCATGGGTGCATCCCATCTGCACCCATGATTTATGGATGTTCAGATTGCCTAACTGCTCCTTAACCCTGTCCTCATCAACCGAGGCAAACTGTTCCGTTGCCCCAACTTCCTCTGGGGCCTCAGAGGTACGGGGCTCCTCAGGACAGCTTCTGGCAGAGTAAACAGAGACAAAGAAGGCATTCAGTAACTCTGCCTTTTCTGTATCTTCTGTCACCACGGCACCCACCTCATTCATCAGTGAGCCTACATTGCCTCTGGTGTTAGTTTTATCTGCCACCTATTTGAAGAAGCTCTTTCTGTTGTCCTTGACCCCTCTCACCAGATTTAATTCTAAGGAGTCCTTAGCTTTCCTAGTTGCCACCCTTGTGCTCAGAATGGATCCCATTCAATCACGACGCTCAAAGTCACATTCAGTCCACTCTTGAATACCTCTCAGGATGGAAAATACACAAACTCCTGGGCATTTTTGCTCTGTCTCCTGCAAACTTCCATCTTCTCTATTCTGCTGAAAGAGTATTTGTCGAAAGGAAGAGTCTGAGAATCCTCTGAGGCATTTCCAAGATGAACAGAGACAGTTCTCTCAGCCTCTCCTTGAATGTCATACTCATCAGCTCTCTAATTTATGTGGTGGCCTTTGTTGAACTCAGTCCAATGTGTCAATACCCTCCTTGTGTCAGAGACCACCCCCGGACGCAGTATTCCAGATGTGATCTCAGATGTGCTAGAGAGGCAGAATAATTCTCCTGGACCTGCTCTCAACAATTTGAATAACACAGCTCAGGATGCAGTCAGTCCTGTTTGCTGCCAGGACACACCACTGTCTCATACTCAGCTGGGTGTCTCTTAAAACCCCACATCATTTTCTGTGGATATGTGTGCCATATAGCCAGCCCTGGCCTGCATGACTAAACTGTATTTTTTTCCTCTCATATGCAAAACCTTGCCCTTCCACTTTTTGGCATTCATGAGGTTATAGTCTGGCAATACATCTAACCTGTGCTGGTCCTTTGAACAGGTGCCATTTCTGATAATTACAGCCCATTCCCCTTGCTTGTTGTTTTCCACAGATAACAGTGTTCCTTACTTCTCACACCTCATGGTGTTCATTAAAATATTAAACAGTATTGGTCCTACTACTGATCCCTACTACCAGACACCACTAATGTGTGTCAGTCAGTTGGGCTTTGCAGCAAGATCACAACTCTCTGAGCCTCGTAGTCCAGCAGAGTTTCCACTCAACTTGTCATACACTTACTGATCCCAGTTATCTCATATTTAGCCATGAAAGAAGTACAAGACATGCAGTCAAAGGTCTTGCTAAGCTCTAGGTGTACACATCCCCTGCCCTTCCCTCGTTCACAGTGCCTATTACCTCACGAGGAAACAATGACATTAGTTGACCTCAGATGCACTAGAGCTCAAAGCAGGTTCTTGGGGAGGGGAATCAGCCCTGGCTGAGCTCATCTCACTGATGTCACTAAAGGGAAGGGGGAAAGCCCTCAACTGCACTACCTGCAGATTGGATCTGAGCTCCAAATGACAGACATTCAGGAGACAAGGCTTAGAAAAGGTATCCACTGAGCAAACACCTTGTCAGAGAGAGGGACAGTTGCTGGCTTTTGGGGATGTGTTCCCAAATCCAGTGTGATCTGTGC
The DNA here is from genome assembly GCF_963082525.1 of Nesoenas mayeri. Lineage (NCBI taxonomy): Eukaryota > Metazoa > Chordata > Aves > Columbiformes > Columbidae > Nesoenas > Nesoenas mayeri. Next base: position 613,112 of record NC_137552.1, read on the forward strand.
TGCATCTCAGAAACCTTCAACAGTAAATTAGAAGTACATCCACCCAGGGGTGGCCAGCACATGGTTGGTTCTCCTTGCCTATAAAGAAAACCCCATCCTTTTGAATGCTCTAGAGCTGGGGAGACCAGCTCTGTCCTGACCTGGAGATGCAGGAAGGGGAGACTTCCAGCCATGCCAAGACACTTCCAATGTTACACTAAATTAAACCAAGGATTCAAACTGGATTGAAACCTTCCTTGTTGTGTCCTGAAATAGGTGACACCAGAGTGCAGGATTTGGAGTACCTGGAAAAAGAGGACTCAGGAGGCAGGAGTTGCATTTCAGGGCCTCTTTCCTAGGCAGATCTCTAACAGGCTGGTACCATCAGCACTCAGCTGCACTCAGGCACCTTCTGACCCTGGGACCCTGCTGCTCTGTGCTCATTGAGATAACAGTGAGGAGCGTCTCTGCCATGACAAGCACATTCCCTCATAACGCGTAACATACAAAAACACACACACACAGCCTCATGCATGCCATGCATGCATGCAATGCATGCCATGCATGCATGCAATCATAGACAAATCTGTGCTCCCACACATCTGCACAACCTGTCTGTGTACAAGTACACTGAGGAAAAGAACACGCATAGCAACACCATGATCCATGGTGCTGGACAAGTTCATGAACACTGTTCAGGACCCAAGGGACTGGGCAGTGTTAGGCAAGATGGGGTCAAAACCAAGCAGCACAACACACGCACCTGGGAAGGAACAAACAAGGGGCCATAAGGGTGAGCTGAGGAGGCTAGGAAAGATGAGGACTTCACTCGTCCTGATGCATGGAAATCCACAAGCATCCAGCTAAGGACAATGCGACCATCGTCCTGAGAATGGCTCTTAAACAAGCCCCAACAGATTTTCCCAGAATATCATCTTTTGCCCATCTAGACCCCTCCAGCACTTGAGCTGAGACTTCTGCCTGTACTGCTGCATTCATGCCCTAGAAATCCTGGGGCCTTTCATCCCAGGGATCAGAGGAAACCTTCATTGGGGAACGGGCATGGCACAAACCTGGAAATGAAAAGGCAGCAGTGCTGGAAAGTAAAGTGCGTCCCATCTCATTAGCTGTGATGGTTTGCATTAAAGATGAGCTTGTCAGAAAATTGTTACCTCTGCCAAGGGTGCCTCTGGTCCTGCGGCAGTGAAGGGCAGGTATAAAAGACAGCCTAAGTCTCTGCTCTCTCATCCACTTCTCTTACCTCCTTCTGACTGGGAACCAGGTGAGTCTGAAACCTCTTTTCCTCCTATGTAGACCTTACATCTCTCATTGATGGACATCTCTGCTCATATTGGCTATGTCCTGTCCTTGGGTTTGCATCTTCTTGTCACTGGAGAGGCAAAGAGGCAGAAAATCTGCTAAGACTGAGGCTGGGACATGGCAGAGGGGTCTTTTGGTTTACACACTAGGAGAGGGACTCCTTGTGCGAGCCTGCTGCCTGTAGGGCAATGCAGATTTTGTGACTCCTGGCACACCTGCCAGCTCCCCACTCAGAAGTGGCCTTGGCTCATTTGCCAACAGGTAACCAGGCTGCTTCTCACACACTTCTATGCTCTGCTTTCTACCTGCCCTCTTTCCCAGCTTCATCTCCACCCTCAAGACATGTCCTACTACAACAAGTGCCTGCCCTGCCAGCCCTGCGGCCCAACCCCACTGGCCAACAGCTGCAATGAGCCCTGTGTAAGGCAGTGTCAGGACTCTACCATCGTCATTGAGCCTCCTGCTGTGGTGGTGACCCTGCCTGGCTCCATCCTCAGCTCCTTTCCACAGAACACCGTTGTGGGCTCCTCCACCTCTGCTGCTGTTGGCAGAATCCTCAGCTGTGATGGAGTGCCCATCAACTCTGGCTGCTGTGACCTCTCTGGCATTTCCAGACGCTACTTTGGCAGAAGGTACCTGCACTAATAAATTTGCCAGCAAAGCCCCAGGGAGACACCTTGAGGAACTCAAAACATGGTGTTGGGCAAAGGATCTAAATTTTGGTTACATTTTCAGTACAGCTGGATGGCTTTGCATTTCTTCCCTTTTTTCTTTGATTGTTTTGGTTCCCCTTGGCAACGAGTCTCTCCCAGGACCATTCAGGTGGGAATCCTCTGTCTCACCTCCCTCTATTGAGCAGGCAGATGAACATCATGCACAAACTTCTTCACGACCACAGACTGCAGACTTTTGGATTCCTTTGGGGATTCTTGCACTGCTGTCCTCCACTTGGAGTGACTTTGTTTGCCTCTTTTGGTTCACTAAAGTTCTGCTGCATTCAAGCCTGGTCTCCATGTGGTCATTCCCTCTGTGGACACTCCCCAAACTGCCAAAGGAGAAGGGTGTGTGCTGGTTTGCCTGAAAAGGAGTTAATTTTCTTAATGCAGTTAGAAACCTTTCTTTTTCATAGCCACCATGGTCGTCATTTGGACTTAGCTTGAGAACAAGGAATAACACCCTGGGACAGAGTCTATGTTTTTAATTGTTCTTGTCTGAGAGTCAAGGACGTTCTGAGGTCTGCCCACACGTGTGGGGCATTGAGAAAGGGGGCATTGGTGGGGCAGACCTTAACTGACATCCAGACTGATCAATAAGAGTGTTTCATCCCATTAGTGTCATGCTTCATATTTAAGGGGAGTTGGGTTATTCTGGTCTCTCTCGCGTTCTTCTTGCTTTGCTCTTTTTGTCAGAGCCAGAAGTGTTCTGTTCCTTAGTTTTGTTAGTTTGGCCATATGCCATTGTGCACATTTGCAGAGACCTCTGGATGTTTTTGCCCTTTTTTCCCCCCCTCTTTTGTCTCTCTGGGATTGTCTTTGGGACCAGGTGCTGTTTTCTGGGAGTGGTTGCTTGGTGTGGACGGAATTTGTGAGGAATTGCATTATCTTTTATTTTATGTTGTTCTCTATTTCTATTATATATATATATATTTTTTTTTTTTTGAGAGTGTATTATTATTATTTCATACAAGCTGTGTTTATCTCAGTGTCCAAGCTTCTCCTTTCCCTTTGGATGTTCTTCCCTGTTTGGGGGGTGGGGATCAGTGAGTAAGTGGCTATTGTTGTTGTATTGCTAGGTCAGGACATTGAGTCGCAGGTAAATGAGAAAAGTGAGGGAGAGGATTTACCAAACTCTGTCACACTAGTGGTCCTTTTCTAGGACAAGGGTGGGTGTGGGTGTCTTTTAGTAATTTGATTGAAGTCGTTACTTAGAGAGGAGGCATGCTTGTAGTATTGGCCTCATTTCCAGTGCTTTCATGAAACCTTAATAACAGCTGCACCATTATGATGTCCTGATCCATAACTGATGTTGCAAACCCCCTCATCGATATGGGCTCTTGGAGAGGATTGCATTGTTCTCCCTGGGGAAGCTTAGTCTATTGATCGATTATATTGTGTCTGGATGCTATTAGAACACAGAGGGGTTGCTCTTGGTTAAGAAGTGTGCTCTTACTTTTGGAAGGTCTGTTTTTTTCCAAAGTCGCCCCAAACAAAAAGTGTGGGTCAGTGATTAGACGGGCAGTGAGCCTGGTAGGATTAACGCCATTGTGTGTTGGCTGCTGGTTTTTAAGTTCCACGAGGCCTTCTCATCTTACGTGTTTATTCCTGCTTTTGCACAAGAAGAACAATTTCACTGATGATCTCTAAGAGACCGTGAAGAGCTCATTTAGCCATTCATGCAAATGTCGAATTATGGGACAATGGATTGTGCTACCTTCACACGGTTATGATACCGCGGCCGTTATTCCTGCAGGCATTCCGGAGGGAGTGCGGCTGGTGCCGATGCGATCCCGCTGCCGGTCGGGCGGGGAAACCTCCCCGGGGCCGGGCAGGCCGAGGCGAGCAGAGCGGCAGCGCCCCTTGGCGGGCGCGGCCAGGGGTTCTCCCATCCCCCGCCATACCCGTCCGGCCCCGCCCGCGGCGGTTCGTGTCCGGCCGCAGCCCCGGCTCCTCTCCCCGTGTCTCCCACGGCGCAGTAATACACCGCCGCATCCCCGCGCTGGGGCCATTCGAGCCACAGGGAGCTGGACCGGCGGTCTGCCGCCACCGACAGCCAACCCGGCGGGTCCGACAGCGCTTTCATTCCTTTGTGCCTGAATGTGAGGAATGCGGGACCTCGGCCCGGGAGCTGACGGTACCAGTAGATGACCTCGTTTGACTGTATGTTGGGATGTGAGCAGTTGATGCTGATGCCGGTGCCCTCGGAGGTCTCTGCCGACTGCTCCTGCTGCACCTGGGCTCTGCCCGAAGCCACTGCCGGGGAGAAAAAGAAGAAAAAATCCTCAGAACCTCAAAACTCCTCAAATCCCTGCGTACTGTTTCCTGGAAAAAATCCCGCAGAAACTAAAAGAGATGATGAAAAGGGTTTCTAGAAGATGTGCACACACGAGTAAGGGTAGTGTCCATAACATTTCGTAGAGAGATGAATGCATGAACGAAAGGTGGAAGGGTGGAATCACTTAAGAAAGTAAGGAGAATAAAAGACCAGAAAGTGGCAGGGGAAGGAATGACTGCGTGAGTTCTAGGGAGAGACACAGAGGCAAGAAAGGAAACAGGGAGGACTGGACAAAGAACAGAGCGATGAGTTTTCTGAGGAAATATCGGATGAAGCGGGAGTTGGTTCGGGGGCAGAGATCCAAAAGGAAGCCAGCCCTGCGCACCCAGAAGCACTGAGACCAGTCCCGCGAGCCCTGCACCCCGGCACCGCCGCATCCCGCCGCTCCGCCGCCTGCATCACACTGCCCCTGCCAGCCCCGGCTCTCTGCTCCGGCCGCGCTGCCTGCTCCTCTCCTCTCCTCTCCTCTCCTCTCCTCTCCTCTCCTCTCCTCTCCTCTCCTCTCCTCTCCTCTCCTCTCCTCTCCTCTCCTCTCCTCTCCTCTCCTCTCCTCTCTCTCCTCTCCTCTCCTCTCCTCTCCTCTCCTCTCCTCTCCTCTCCTCTCCTCTCCTCTCCTCGCTCCTCTCTCTCCTCTCTCCGGACCAGCTTCCCACAGCTGTCCCGGAGCTCAGGGGCTGGAAACAGCAGTCACTGGTTTCCTGGCTGCTCCACGATGAAGATTACAGAAGGTCTCAGAGAAATCCTTTCCTATTCTCATTTGTTTCTTTTAGCCTGTTGCCTAAGTAGGTCTCCCCATGTTCCAGAGCACTGCTTGTACTTCTGTTGCAGAGGACTTCCACAGTATAGTCCATCTTTTTCCTTTGAACATGCAGTTCCTGGACTTGCTGGTAACAATTTGCCTAACAGAGATCCCTGTACTGCCTGTTCCCTGCAGTTGTCTCATTTCTAAACTTGCCGCATGTGCCGACCTCATTGCTTTGGCTTTCCTGTGCAAGTTCTTTCACCAGGAGCACAGCAACCTCAGGCTTCATGTTCCTTCCACTCAGTACCTGTTCAAGGTGAGGACTCAGCACCTGCCTGACACAACACCTGGTCAATGGGCTCACAAGGACATTTGTCCTGGGCTTAGAGAGGAGAGGGGGCTCTGCCACACCCCAGACACCACTGATATAGTATTGAAAGTAGATCCACTCAGTGATGGCCAACACATGGTCAGCGGGATCCCTCAGCCTTTCTTCTTACACATAAAGCAAATCCCATCCTTCTGAACTCTCTTGTGCTGGGGAGAGCAGCTGTGTCTTGGCCTGCAGAAATGGTGTGGAGGGGCTGCCAGCCATGCTGAGACACTCCCAATGTTGACACAGTGCATTAAAGTAAGGATTCAAGCTGGAGTGAAACCATCCTTGTTGGGATCTGAAATCAGCAGCAAAGGAATGAGAACTTTGAGTGGGCAGGAAATGGAGGGTCCAGGAGACATAGATTTCATTTCAGTGCCTCTTCCCTGGACAGATCTCCAGCAGGCTGGTGCCACAACCATTCAGCTGCACTCAGGCTCCTTCTGACCCTGGGAACCTGCTGTTCTCTGGTGCTCATGGAGAGAGCAGTAGAGAGTTTCTCAGTTGCCAGCAGCACATTCCCTTGTGATGAGTGACACACAAGGACACTCACACACCAGCTCATGCACATCAGCATATAATCATGCACAAATTAGTCCTCTCACGTGAATTCACACAAACACAACAGCTCACAACAGCACACATGACAAGAACATACATAGGAACACAACCAACCATGGAATATGCTGAGGACACCTGGGGAAAAGTGCAGAAGGGTTAGAGCATTCTGGGGAAGGACAAAGTCCCAGGAAAGCCCATGGCATTGATTCTGTACTCACAGACTGCACAGAGAGAAACATGGAAATTATTTTTCCTAAGAGCAGTGGTAGGCATGATGGGGTCAAAACCAGTAGCACAATGCGCACACCTGGGGAGGAAACAAGAAGCGACCATTGAGGTAGAGCTGAAGAATGAAGGAAAGAGATGGATATGGCACATCCTCATATATGGTAACCCTTGGGCTTCCAGCTGCAAACAGCTGGAACTTCTTCCTGAGGGTGACACTGCAAACAGCCCTAACAGAACGACCCACGCTGACTCAATTTGTCTGCTCTGAATGCATCCAGCACTTCAACTGAATCCTCTGCCTGCACTGCTCATTCCCACCCTAGAAATCCTGGGGCCTTTCATCCCAGGAATCAGAAGAAGCTGTTATTGAAGAGCAGACATAGCACACACCTGGAAATGAAAAGGAGGCAGTGATATAGATCAAAGCCAAGTTCCTGCTTCCTCATCCATTTCTCTTGCCTCCTTCTACTTGGACACCAGCTGAATCTGAAGCCTCTTCTCCTCCTCTTTCAAAGTACGATCTCTCCTCAATGGAAAGCTCATCACATATTGGGTTTGTCCTCTACTTGCCACTGGAGCTTCTTTCCATCAGAGAAGGAAACAGGGAGAAGGTCTCCTTAGAGAGTATATGGTTGAGGGGAAGTTGCTTTATTAATTTGGAGAGATCCTCCCTGTGCCTGGCTGCCCCTTGTGCAAGGAAGAGGATGAGGCTCTGGGCACAGATTCCAGCTCCCCACTCAGGATTGGTCTTGGCTCTTTGTGACAGGGAAACCAGGTTGCTCGACCCCACTGGCCAACAGCTGCAATGAGCCCTGTGTCAGGCAGTGCCAGAACTCCACGGTTGTCACTGAGCCCCTGCCTGTCATGCTGACCCTGCCCGGCCCCATCCTCAGCTCCTTCCCACAGAACACCATTGTGGGCTCCTTCACCTGTTTTGCCGTTGACAGAACCCTCAGCTGTGACAGAGTGCCCATCAACTCTGGGTGCTGTGACCTCTCTGGCATTCTTTCTCCCGTGATGAATTCTTTGATTTACATGCTGAAAAACAAGAATGTGAAAGCTTTTGGTATTTGTTCACATTCCACAGACCACTGTCAGGGTTGTAATGTTTTAGAAATGATGAATAGAACAGTTTCCTTTCTAGAAAATATTCTAAAGCACAACTGAAAAAATGGAGTAAATCTTCCGTGGATGGAACCTACACAGTGTACGGTGTCCTGCCAAGAAGAAACTAATTGTACAGCACTGTGGGCATGACTGAGCACAGCCAGAGAGTTTGCTGAATCTCCCTTTTTAGAGATAATCAAATCCCACCTAGACATGGTCCTGGGCAACTGGCTTTTGGTGGCCCTGCTTGAGCAGGGGGGTTGGAGAAGGTGGTGTCCAGGGGTCCCTCCCAACCTCAACTGTTCTGTGATACTCTCATGCTATGAGAGCCGCTGAAGCTGAACAGCTCCATGTTCCCAGCAGCTGAGGGGATGTAATATGATCCATATTATCATCTCTTTCTCTTTAGCCTGAACACTAATAAATGGCATTTCAAGCAACGCTTTGGAAAGGCTGAGTGACTTACTTACAGGGATCAGTCAGTACCATTTCTGGTGTCCCAGCCTCAGTGTTTGCATCCTATGGGGAGACTGGCTCATCCCAGGCACACCGTGCTTTGCTGCTGTGTGAATACATCACTGAGACACCACTCCCTCTGCAGAACTGGAGCCCATCCCACAGCTACCTTAAGGAAATCACTAAGGACAGCTGTGGGCATTAAAAGCTGGAGGAGTTTTTGGAATCGTAATATGGGAATCCTTTGTGGCTGCAGCAATATAGATGCTCTCCGGATTTAATGCTATTCCTGACCCACAGACATGCCTGGGTGTCCTGGTTTTGTTAAAAACAAGTTTCTCTTTCAGTGAATTTTGCCTGTCAGCTAAAGCCTTCATATTAACTGCATTTTCCTGGAGAACCAGACACATGTTTTGGTAAAACCTAGCAATGGAATGCAAACTTATTGATAAGCATGGATGGACATCTCGCGAGAGGGGCGACGAGAAACGACTGACCAACTGTGTATAACATTCCATTCACGTGAATACTTCATATAAAATGGGAGATCACGAGGATCTCGTCCCTTCTTTTCCCTTTTCCCTATGGCCGACATTAGGAGCGGACCTTGCTAGTCGTCCCTGCGAACTGAGGCCTAGTGAGAGACTGAATCCAGCTCTGGTTGGCTGTGGAGTCTAATCCAGGACTTTGGGTGCCGGCTCTGCAGTTGCTGAGACTTTCAAGATTGGTTTTGTATATTTTGTATTATTTTCTCTATTCTTATTAGTAGCATTAGTAAAACATCTTTAATTTTTTCCAACTCTCTTCTCTCTGTCCTTCTTTTTTCCTCCCAATCACCTGTCCTGAGTGGAAGGGGGGAGAGGGAGGGGCAAAAGGGGGAAGTGGGGGGGAGAGGGGGTTAACAATACATCTGCCAGGGTTTTGTTGTCACCCCGCAATCTTAACCCTCGACAACTAATTGGCGCCCAACGTGGGGCAAGAGAAAGGGGTAAATTTGGAGATTTTTTGGCTTTTCTACGGCTCTGACGTACCTTTCAATTTTCTTGGCACGGTGCCAACTCATAGAGTTGTGATATTCGCGCGTCTGTTTGCTTCGGATATTATTTAGTGGTATTAAGGCAAAGTGAATTCCACTGATTTAAAGATGTTATGGCTTAAGTTGTATCAGTTATTTTCTACATTGTGCTCACTGATTCCATATCTGTGTTGGGCTTTCTTTTTAAATTGAAGTATTCATTATATAACAACAAGGAACTGGACAATGCTCATGATGATACTGTGTGGTTTGTCACTGGTTTATTTCATTATACTGCAGCCGCTAATGAATTTCTACTCGCTTCTGCTTTACCTTGAAAAGTCTCCAGGAGAGATTAAAGAGCCGTACGGGTCTGTGTTTGCTAATTGGTCAAGCGAACCTTTAGAAAGGCTGACTAACAATACTTTTGTTTTTTCGCTAGGACAGTTCGCAAATGTTTTAGAGAGCTTTGAATATCCTTGGAGTTTTGATAGAACTGTGATGGTGTTATCTGGTTTGCTGAATGTGTGTCAGTTTGTGCTTCTGTTAAGAGAAATGGCGTTCAACAGGAGGTTTGCGTCTCTTTGTTGTCCTGAGATTTGCGGTGCGTCTTCGGAAGCTTTAGCAAAAAACACTCCTGGCTGCTCGAGAAAGAGCAAAACAGTGAAAGCTGCCGTTGCAACTGCCGCCCCCGCCACGGCGGCTTCGCAGGCTGAAGGTACAGCTCCTACACAGAGTTCTTCTGCCAAGGTCACTTCTGATAACAATAATTCTGCAGCCTTAAAGGCAGCCCCCCCTTCTTCACACACTGGGCACTGTTGCTGCTGTAACCATAGCGATCACTGTGACAGTCATTCAGACTCTGGAAATGAATCAAATGATGGTAAACCCATATCAGCATCAGTTGCTGGTTGTAAGAAAGTCACTAGAAAGACTACCCGTGCAGCAGATGATGGCACAGGGCCAACATCAACCCAAGGGGCACCATCAGGACAGGGAGGAGATGAAGTGACCACCACTCGGTCCTTTTCTCCAGGTGAGCTGAGAGATCTGCGAAAAGACTTTAGTCGTCGTGAAGGGGAGAATATTTTAACCTGGTTGCTCCGATGCTGGGACAATGGGGCAGATACAATTGAACTGGAAGGTGGTGAAGCCAGGCAGCTGGGATCTCTGTCAAGAGATTCCACTATTGATAGGGCAATTTCAAGAGAGTCTAATGCCACTACTCTCTGGACCCGACTCCTGGCAGCTATGAAAGTAAGATTTCCCTACAAGGAAGATTGTATATCCAGGTTAGGGAAATGGAATACTATGGAGAAAGGTATTCAGTTCCTGAGAGAATTAGCTGTGCGAGAGATCATCTATTTTGGACCAAACAGCCAAGAGGGAACAGACCCAGATAGAATCAATTGTACACGACCTCTATGGCGCAGATTTGTACAAAGTGCATCACCTGCATATGCTAAGTCATTGGCAGGAATGCTCTGGTCATCTAGAGGTGGACAAGATATTACTGAAGTGATTGAGCAGCTCCGTGAATTTGAGGACAGCCTTGCTGGTTCTCTACGGGCTTGTGTCTCTGCTGTGGAGAAACTGTGTGAAAAATCTGATGACCGGTTTGAAAAGCTATTGCAAGAAATCAAAGAACTCAGAGAAGACACATACCATTCACGACCTGCACAAACCTATGTTTCAGCTGTTAGGAAAAGATGTTTCCAATCTCGAGAGAGAGGACAGAGGCAGCCCACAAAAAGAGGTTCACTGTGGTTCTTCCTGCATGAGCAGGGAGAAAACATGAATAAGTGGCATGGGAGACCTACCTCAGAACTTCAAGAACGAGTACGTGAGATCAAAGGAAAAACTCCTAGGAAGGTGGCTGCTCCAGTTTACAAAAGGAGCAGAAGAGATTCTGATGCTCTTGAAGGAACCTCTAATTCACACCCAGAGACTGTGCAAAACAGAAATTAGAGGTGCCCTGCCTCCAACCAGGTGGAGGAAAGGGATAACAGAGTTTATTGGACTGTACAAATACGATGGCCTGGTACAACACACCCCCGGGAGTACAAAGCTTTAGTGGACACTGGTGCACAGTGCACAATAATTCCTTCTAATTATAAAGGAACGCAATCCATCAATATTGTTGGAGTGACTGGGGGATCCCAGGAACTGACTGTTGTAGAGGCTGAAATGAGCCTAACTGGAAAAAACTGGGAAAAGCATCCCATTGTGACTGGTCCAGATGCTCCATGCATCCTTGGCATAGACTACCTCAAGAGAGGGTATTTTAAGGACCCAAAAGGGTATAGGTGGGCATTTGGTATAGCAGCTGTGGACACTGAGAAAATTGAACAGCTGTCTGATTTGCCTGGTCTTTCAGATGATCCTTCTGTTGTAGGACTGCTGATGGTTGACGATCAGCAGGTGCCAACTGCTACCACGACAGTGCATCGCCGGAAATATCGCACCAATCGAGACTCTTTGATTCCTATCCAGAAGTTGATCCGTCAATTGGAAAGCCAGGGTGTGATCAGTAAGACTCGCTCACCTTTTAACAGCCCAATCTGGCCAGTGCGTAAGTCTAGTGACGAGTGGAGACTAACTGTGGACTATCGTGGCCTGAATGAAGTTACGCCACCACTGAGTGCTGCTGTGCCTGACATGCTAGAACTGCAATTTGAACTGGAGTCAAAAGCAGCTAAGTGGTATGCTACAATTGACATTGCTAATGCATTTTTCTCTATTCCTGTAGCAGCAGAGTGCAGGCCGCAGTTTGCTTTCACCTGGAGAGGCATCCAGTACACATGGAATCGCTTGCCCCAGGGGTGGAAACACAGTCCTACCATCTGCCATGGACTGATCCAGACCACGCTGGAGCAAGGTAGAGCTCCAGAACACTTGCAGTATATTGATGACATCATCGTATGGGGCGACACAGCGAAAGAAGTCTTCGAGAAAGGTGAGAGAATAATTCAGATTCTTTTGGATGCTGGTTTTGCCATAAAACGAAGCAAGGTCAAGGGACCTGCACGAGAGATCCAGTTTTTAGGAATAAAATGGCAAGATGGCCGTCGTCAGATCCCAATGGATGTGATCAACAAAATTGCAGCAATGTCTCCACCTACTAATAAAAAGGAGACACAGACTTTCTTGGGCATTGTAGGTTTTTGGAGAATGCATATTCCTGACTACAGCCACATTGTGAGCCCTCTCTATCGAGTGACTCGAAAAAAGAACCAATTTGAGTGGGGCCCTGAACAACGACAAGCCTTTGAACAGATTAAGTGTGAGATAACTCATGCGGTGGCCCTTGGACCAGTTCGGACTGGACTAGATGTTAAAAATGTGCTCTACACTGCAGCCGGAGATAATCGACTTACTTGGAGCCTCTGGCAGAAAGCACCAGGAGAAACCCGAGGTCGACCCTTAGGTTTTTGGAGTCGAGGATACAAAGGATCTGAGGCCAATTATACTCCAACTGAAAAAGAGATACTAGCAGCATACGAAGGAGTTCGAGCTGCTTCAGAAGTGATCGGTACTGAAGCACAGCTCCTCCTGGCACCTCGACTGCCGGTGCTGAGCTGGATGTTCAAAGGGACGGTTCCCTCTCCACATCATGCAACCGAAGTTACGTGGAGTAAATGGATTGCATTGATCACGCAACGAGCTCGAATTGGAAGTCCTAACCATCCAGGAATCTTAGAAGTGATTACAGATTGGCCAGAAAGCAAAGACTTTGGGATGTCTCCAGATGAGGAGGAAGTAAAACGTGCTGAAGAAGCACCACCATATAATACTCTTTCAGAGACCGATAAGCAGTATGCACTGTTCACAGATGGATCCTGTCGTCTTGTAGGAAAACATCGAAGGTGGAAAGCTGCTGTGTGGAGTCCCACACGACAAGTTACAGAAGCCACTGAAGGACAAAGTGAATCTAGTCAATTTGCAGAAGTGAAAGCCATCCAGCTGGCTTTGGACATTGCTGAACGAGAAAAGTGGCCAATACTTTATCTCTATACTGACTCATGGATGGTAGCAAATGCCTTGTGGGGGTGGCTACAGCAATGGAAGAAAAGTAACTGGCAGCGCAGAGGTAAACCCATTTGGGCTGCCACACTGTGGCAAGACATTGCTGCTCGGCTAGAGAGCCTGCCTGTGAAAGTTCGTCATGTAGATGCTCATGTGCCTAAAAGTCGAGCCACCGAGGAACATTTAAACAACCAACAAGCAGATCAAGCTGCTAAAATTAAAGTAGCTGAGGTGGACTTGGACTGGCAACATAAAGGTGAACTTTTCCTAGCTCGGTGGGCCCATGATGCTTCAGGGCATCAAGGTAGAGATGCAACATATAAATGGGCTCGTGATCGAGGGGTGGATTTAACTATGGACACTATTTCACAGGTTATTCATGAATGTGAAACTTGCGCCGAAATCAAACAAGCGAAACGGTTAAAGCCTGTATGGTATGGGGGGCGATGGTTAAAGTATAAGTATGGAGAAGCTTGGCAGATTGATTATATTACACTTCCACAAACACGTCAAGGTAAGCGTTATGTACTTACAATGGTGGAAGGAACCACTGGATGGTTGGAGACATATGCTGTACCTCATGCTACAGCCCGAAATACTATCTTGGGCCTTGAAAAGCAAGTCCTTTGGCGACACGGTACGCCACAAAGAATTGAATCAGACAATGGTACTCATTTCAAAAACAGTCTTATAGACAATTGGGCCAAAGAACATGGTATTGAGTGGGTATATCATATTCCATATCATGCACCAGCCTCTGGGAAAACTGAAAGGTACAATGGTTTGCTAAAAACTACACTAAAGGCACTTGGTGGTGGAACCTTTAAAAACTGGGATTCACATTTAGCAAAAGCCACTTGGTTGGTCAACACCAGGGGATCAACCAATCGAGCCGGGCCTGCCCAATCAGAAATTCTACGGACTGTAGAAGGAGATAAAGTCCCTGTAGTACACATGAAAAACCTGTTAGGAAAGGCAGTCTGGGTTACTCCTGCCTCAGGCAAAGGCAAGCCCATTCGTGGGATTGTTTTTGCCCAGGGACCTGGCAGCACCTGGTGGGTGATGCTTAAGGATGGAGAAGTTCGGTGTGTACCTCAAGGGGATTTGAGTTTAGGTGAAAATATTGAATACTGAACTGCATGATGTGAATTGTCGTACTAACAGTATTTAATAAGTGTCTTTCAGATCAAGACAGTGATGATGAAACAAGAGCTAGCCTTCTTCGAGTGGCGCCTGACAACTTCTTCGAAGTTGATGTCTTTAACCCACAAACAGTGGTCATGAAATGCACTTGTACCATTTTTTTTCCTGCCCTGGGAGACTGTTGTGACAAAATGAACGTAATGAACTTTTCAAAGGATGGTCCACTGATTAAGATTAATTACTCCTGGGTATATATGTACATATGTGTATATATATATAGTAGTAGTGATTAATTAGATTGTATTGATAGATTGTATTGATAAGGTTTAAGCATTCAGTGAATGGCATATTATAAGGGGTGGAATGTCCTGGTTTTGTTAAAAACAAGTTTCTCTTTCAGTGAATTTTGCCTGTCAGCTAAAGCCTTCATATTAACTGCATTTTCCTGGAGAACCAGACACATGTTTTGGTAAAACCTAGCAATGGAATGCAAACTTATTGATAAGCATGGATGGACATCTCGCGAGAGGGGCGACGAGAAACGACTGACCAACTGTGTATAACATTCCATTCACGTGAATACTTCATATAAAATGGGAGATCACGAGGATCTCGTCCCTTCTTTTCCCTTTTCCCTATGGCCGACATTAGGAGCGGACCTTGCTAGTCGTCCCTGCGAACTGAGGCCTAGTGAGAGACTGAATCCAGCTCTGGTTGGCTGTGGAGTCTAATCCAGGACTTTGGGTGCCGGCTCTGCAGTTGCTGAGACTTTCAAGATTGGTTTTGTATATTTTGTATTATTTTCTCTATTCTTATTAGTAGCATTAGTAAAACATCTTTAATTTTTTCCAACTCTCTTCTCTCTGTCCTTCTTTTTTCCTCCCAATCACCTGTCCTGAGTGGAAGGGGGGAGAGGGAGGGGCAAAAGGGGGAAGTGGGGGGGAGAGGGGGTTAACAATACATCTGCCAGGGTTTTATTGTCACCCCGCAATCTTAACCCTCGACACTGGGTCATGGTATGGAGGGGTGGCTAAGCCTGTGTCTGCACCTGGGTTTCTTTGGAAACATGTGTGCACCTGTGTCTTTAGAAGTGCACATCTTTGAGTTACTCTTTGGGTGTATACAAGCCCACATGTGTGGTTGTGTCTGTGTTTATGCGATTGTGTGTGCGTGAATATCTGTGTGTTTTCATGTCTGTAAGTGTGCACACCTCTGTGTGTATGTAAGTGTGCATGTATGTGCACCCATGAGAGTATGTCAAAGGTCTCGCTAAATCAAGGTACACCCCAGCTGGTGCCCCTCCACTTCCCCACACTGCCCGTCACCTCCTCACAGAAAGAAACGAGGTTGGTGAGGCATGATTTGCCCTCACAAAACCCACATGAGCTGCTCCCAACGCCGTTCTGGTCTTTCATGAGTTTAGAAAAGTCTTCTAAGAGTGTTTCCTCCATCTTCCTACCAGGGACTGAGTAAAGACTGAGCAGTCAGCTCATGGAACACCCTTTGGTGCATCCCAAGTGATGCCTTGAAGCCCTGTGTGTCCAAATGTTAGTAAGAGCTCCTTAGTTCTTTCTTGTTCCCCTGTGGGTGCTGCTTAATTGCCATAGCGTATACGGGAAGTCTCAGGGATGTGATTCTTTAATCTCTGGTAGATGTTCCCCTCCAGATCTCCTTTAATCTCCTTCTCCCTAGTTTAGTGGGTGTTTGCAAAGACACTCTTGCCTCATCATGCCACATCCCACGGCTGCCATGCAGGCTGCCCAAATAGCCTCTTGAGGGAGGATTCCCTTCTGACTTCCGTGCCTTGCTTTGTGTCTCACTAAATATAAGTAATTAAGGGGTAATGAGCAAAATGGATCAAGATCCTTTCAGGGGACATGTCCTTCTAGCCCTGCGGGACCAACTCAGATTCTGGAGACATCCTTGTGTGGAGGCTCTTTCAGCCCAAACTCAGTGGCCCAGAGGCAAGGACCTCACAGACCAACCTTTGTTACCAGCATAATTTGTAGAATCATAGAATCATTTGCATTGGAATGGACATTGAAAGACCACCTAGTCCAATTCCACTGCCATGGCCAGAGACATCTCTCATTGGATCAGGTTGCTTAAAGCCCCATCTAACCTGACCTGGAACACTTCCAGTGATGGGGCATCTACAACATCTCTGGGCAACCTCTTCCAGTGTCTCACCACCCTCATTGGAAAAATTGTGATCCTTATGTCCAATCTAAATCTACCTTTTACTGTTTACAGCCATAGCCTCTTGTCCTGTCATTAGAGGCCCTAGTAAAATATCTTTCTCTGTCTTTCTCATAAAGCTCCCTTTAGGTGTAGAATGAGTGAAATTACGTCTCCCCAGAGCCTTCTTCTCTCCAGACTGAACAACTCCACTTCTAGCCTTTCTGTATAGGAGAGGTGTTCCAACCCTCTGATCATTTTCATGGTCTCCTCTAGTCTCACTTTTAACAGACTCTACAAATTCTTCCTACAGTTGGAGAAGAGACACCAGCTCACATACAGGACTCAGCCCATCCCAAAGCAGTCGTGCACTGTAAATGGGACAAATCATCTTTCTGGAGACCCAGATCCTGCAATTGCTGATTGTGGTTTCACTCCAGTTGGCACAAAATCATGGTGAACCCTGCAGACCTGCTGTTGGCATGGCTTGCTTCATCATACGATGAGAAATGAACCCACAGGCTGTCCTACCAGAGCCTACAAGCAGTTCCATCCCATGGGTACAGCCCATATCCATGTCCACAGTACTCAGGAACAGACAGACAGAAGGAAAAAGACTTTTGAGAGGGTGAAAGGGCTCAGACCAGTCTTCTCTCAACCACACTGAACCCTTGGAAACAGGACTTGCAGAAAGTGAGTCTCTCAATTCCAACACCTGTGTGGTGACTGTGCACAGCGTAGACAGCCCCACATTGGGTGTCCTGAGGCTTCTCAATTAACTCTAGATGACTACAGGTCTAGATATGTGTGTGCATGTATGTGTGTTGCCTGTTGAGTGTATGTCAGGTGTCCGTTACTAGACTCTTCCATCATGGGAGCTGAGACCTCTGCCCACAATGCTGTGTTTTGCATGGGAAATGCTTGAGCCTCTCATCCGGTCACACAAAAGATGCCTTCACTAGGGAATGTGCTTGGCATACAGCAGGAAATGGAAAGACAGCAGCTGAAGAAGACAAAACACAGCCCATAGCATTAGCTGGGATGTTTTGCATTCAAGATGAGCTTGTCAGTGATTAATCACCTCTGCAAGGGATGCCTCTATCAGCCTGGGGCAGTAAGGATGCACGATAAAAGGCAGCCCAGCTCCTCACTCTCTCATCCACTTCTCTTGCCTCCTTCTCCTTGGGAGTCAGGTGAGTTTGAAGCCTCTTCTCTTTCTCTGCTTTCTCTAAAAGGAGGTCTCACCTCAAGGGACCTCTTAGCTGACACCAGCTTTGTTCTGTGCCAGATCATGGGGCAGCTTGTTATGAGAGAGGGAGCTGGAGAGAAGGCTAGACATGGAGGGAGGTTGGAACTGTAGTGAGGTGGCTTCCAGACTCAGGGACTAACCAGTAGCTTCATAGGAGTTGATATCTCTCTTTGGACCTGGCACAAATAAGCTAAGAAGCCCTCATGAATCTTTTCACAGCCTCCGCCTCCTGTCGCTTCATGTTCTTTGGCTCCCCCATAGTGTGGGGCTGGGCTGCTCCTTATTCTCACATTTTGCTTCCTCCCTGCCCCCTCTCCAGGTGCAGCTCCACACTCAAGACATGTCCTGCTATGATCAGTGCCAGTCCTGCCAGCCCTGTGGCCCCACCCCACTGGCCAACAGCTGCACTGAGCCCTGTGTCAGGCAGTGCCAGAGCTCCACTATCGTCATCCAGCCCGCCCCTGTGGTGGTGACCCTGCCTGGCCCCATCCTCAGCTCCTTCCCTCAGAACACCGTTGTGGGCTCCTCCACCTCTGCTGCTGTTGGCAGAATCCTCAGCTGCGACGGAGTGCCCATCAACTCTGGCTGCTGTGACCTCTCCTGCATTTCCAGCTGCAGCAGATGCACCCCGTGCTAAAGATGTTGGCAACGGCCTCAGCTACGGACCCCTAGGAACTCAGATCATGGTGCCGGACAGACAATCAAACTTTATGCCATTGTTTCCAGACGTTGTTTTCAAGTCATCTCTGGCCTGTCATTCAAGGGCAGGCTGAAAGATACCTTTCTGAACACATGGAAAATGTATACTTTTCCTCTCTTCCACTCACCCTTTTTTTCTCTTTGTTTTGTGCTCCCCTCAAATCCTGCTATGAGGACCCCAGAATCCAACCTGGAGTGAGCTGCTAAGCTGTCCCCTCTTTTGGAACAGCTAGACAGGAAAAGGGGAACAGATTCTTGGCTGCTTCTGCTCCTTGCCATACCGGGGCCTCTAGCTGGAGTGACCTTATTTCCCTCTTTAGACTCATTAAAGAATTCTGCAAGCCTGCCTGTGTCCCATAGGTTGTCTTTCCACCTACGTGCTGCCCACTGAAGGAGAAAGCCATTGCTTTGTGGAAATACCATGTGCAGTTCTGGGAGCCACAGTTTGAAAAGGATATAAAGCTTCAGGAGAGTATCCAGAGGAGGGCCATGAAGTTGCTGAAGGGTTTTGAGTGGAAGCTGTTAGAGGAGTGGCTAAAGTCACTATGTCTGTTGAGTCTGGAGAAAAAGACACTGAAGGCCGACCTCATCATGGTCTACAGCTTCCTCACAAGGGGAAGACAAGCGGCAGACACTGATCTCTTCTCTCTGGTGGCCAATGACAGAACCCAAGGGAATGGCAAGAAGCTGTGCCAGAGGAGGTTTAGGTTGGGCATTAGGAAAAGGTTCTTCACACAGGGAGGTGTCACGGCCAAAAGCCTGACAGTGTTCAAGAAGCGACTGGACAACACCCTCACACTCATGGTGAGAACTATGGGGTTGTCATATGCCGGGACAGGAGTTGGACTCGATGATCCTTGAGCGTCCCTTCCAACACAGGACATTCTATGATTCTATGGATTGGGTGGAAGCATACCTAATTTGTCACTCGTAGAAGCACTGGAAAGTGGGACACATTGGAGTGGCTCCTCTTCCTGGCACTGCCTCTTGAAAGTGAGGAAGACAACCCTGTTTACTGCACAGCCAATGGCCACCAGTCCTTGCCTTGTTGCAATTCTGCTAAGAAATACCCCATTGACACTGGAGAATGTCATGTGAACAGGAATGCTGACAACTGCTGTCCTCCAGAGAGGATCTGTGGGCATGTGGGAGGCCCCAGGGAGGTCAGCAGTCCCAGAGACTTTTGGGGAAGAGCACTCCTCTTGCTTGGGGTGTAGCTGTGCTGGGCAAGGTGGCTCAGAAGAAGAAATTGGCAAAGAATGTCTGGAATTGGGAAAGGGTAAATAGCCTTGGGGATGGCCCACCGTGTATACTCCATGTGCCCTTTCCACAGATCACCCAACCAGGAACCAAGACCAGCACATCTGTGCATGGACAACAGGGACAGCATCCCCATGCAGCTGTATCATCCTTCAACAGAGCATCTGGCATGGCCCACATGTTGCTGATATTTTCCCAAAACCAAGGTTGTTTTCTGGGGCACAGCTGAACCAGATTCTACACACAGAGATGAGATATTGTTTCTTACAGAGTTGCACAAATCCAGATACCAGAATAAATCCAGTATGACAGAAGGAAAAATAACAGTTATTGCATTCAAAATCTTAACAATGTATCCACACATTCAGGGTAGTTCTTAAGAGCCAACTAGTTACACATTTCCATATTTGTTACATAACCATTTTAGTATACAATGAGCAACATTCAGGTAAAGGACACTTTATCTAACAGTCTCAAGATACACATTGAAAGAAGACTCAGTTAATTGTGCAAGCTCCAGAACATCTAAAGCTGCAAGGTCACTGTAGTTTCGGATTAGGTGTTTTTTAAGTCACTCTTTCCTTTGTTAGAGGAACAGACTGACCTTAATCTGAGAGGGTTTACATATCTAAAGGTTAGCAACTGCTGACTGATACATTCTTTTAAGTGGTAATGACTACACCAACTTATGTAGGGCTGAGGTGTTGACAAGTCAGTTCTGGTATCAGCTGCAGCAGGCCACACATGGGAGTCCCCTGTCCCTGTGAACCCGTGATCTCTGTGGGTGAAGGCAGCTCTAGGACAGTGACTGGTGCCCGAACTTGCAACACTACTTTGTGCTGCCTTGTCTTCTGATTCTCCCTCCATCCCACTGCAGGAAGAGTGAGCAGGTGACTGTGTGATGCTTAGTTACTGGCTGGGGTTAAACCACAGCACTTCCTCAAGCACAACTTTTCTGAGGCCCAGGAACTCTACAGTCCCACAAGTGTCACAACCCAACTCTGGCCCAGAAAGGTTCTGTATGAGAGTAGAATCTCCCAGGTCCATTGGGACACAGCAGTGACAGAGGGATTTGATTCTACACTCAGCAGGATCTGTGAGCTGTCCCTGAATGCACAGGGCACACACCAGCCAAACCACAGGGCACACCTTGAGGTGCCTTCTCTCAGGAACCCAAGTCCTTCAGCATTCCCAGGGCTCTGAGGCTGAAGCGGCCCTTGTGCTCTGTGCAGAATGGCTGCTCCCCACAGACTGGCCAAGGCCTTCCCACAACTGCAGACTCTGTGGTACTGGGTTTGCCCTCACACAGACCCCACATGCCACAGGACCGAGGCAGAAGACAGAGAAGACAGACCCCATTCCTGCATGGAATGAGGACTGGGGGCACCTGTCCCCAGGCCAGGTTCTGTGGGAATGAGTGCTGGGTCAGGTGGTAACACAGGGACAATGATCTTCAGGACCAGGAACTGCTCTTCAGCACTGTGAAGGGCAGTAAAAAGGGTTTTTAAAAATAAGTTAAAGGCAAACAAAAAATAAATTTAGCCCATTACTTGATAGGCATGGGCAACATATAGTATTAAAGACAGAGGCAAAAAATCATTGAATGCCTCCACTTTTAATTCACCCCTATTAGTCAAGTGACTGTCTTCAACAATGATCTGTCCAATGTTTCCTTTAAACTTTGTCTTGTTACTATTGTACTTAAAAAGGTCTTTCTTGTTGCCTGAAACAACACAGCCAATTTCAACTCTAATCGAGCTCTGGCTTTTCCTGTCTTCTCCCTGGATAGGTGAACCGCAGCTCTGTAATCTTCCTGTGAAACACAGAGACTGCACGATTTCTTTTTTCTCTTGAGTTCTATAAGAAGTTTCCTGTTCAACCAAGCTAGTCTTCTGCCCTACTTTCTTAAGTTAAGACACAATGCAATTGCCTGCTCCTGTGCTTTTTAAAGGTAGTTCTTAAAAACAACCACCACTTGTGGATTCTAAAGCCTTCAAAAGCAGATTCCTAGGGAGAAATCTCAGGATGGAAGCCGGTCACTTCTGGGACTGAGTGGGGCTGCTGCCCCACACAAGGGCTTACAACTACAGAATAGGTTCACTGCCTTCAACATTAAAGAGGTGCCAGATGTGCCTTGAAGCAAAGCACCTGGTTCACCTGACCCTAAACCACTCATGGCTACCAGGAGGAAGCAGTGAGTGATCCTTATGGGTGATTTTGTGCTGCAGGGGACAGAGACACCAACCTGGCCTATCATCCAGAGAGGTTTACTGCCTGCCAGGGGCTCATGTCTGGGATGATGTGGAGGAACTGCCTCACCTCACTTGGCTCTCTGACTGTTACCCCCTACTGTTATTCCTTATGGGCATGAATCATACTGCCAGAGGAAACCTGGACAATACCAAAAGTTATAACAGAGCTCTGCAGAAAGGTAGTCAAGGGCATGGGGGTCCAGGTGGTGTTTCCTCAGTCCTGCCGGTGTGAGTAGAAGGGAATTGATAATGCAGGTCAAAAACTGGCT
Source organism: Nesoenas mayeri (assembly GCF_963082525.1). Taxonomy (NCBI): domain Eukaryota; kingdom Metazoa; phylum Chordata; class Aves; order Columbiformes; family Columbidae; genus Nesoenas; species Nesoenas mayeri. The sequence continues at coordinate 635,020 of NC_137552.1, forward strand.
GAAGCTGCTGTCAGGGTTTTAGGTCCTACAGCCATGGGACCTTGTTTGAAGAGTGGCATCTGCTCAGGAGAGGTGGGATCCACCTCACCAAGTGGGGCAAGGTTGTGTTTGACATTAGGAGGTTCAGCAAGGCAAAGTGCAAGGTCCTGTACCTGGGTGGGGGAAATTCCCAGTATCAATACAGGTTGGGCAATGAAGGGATTGAGAGCAGCCCTCTGGAGAAGAACTCGGTGACACTGGTGGTTGACAACTTGGACATGAGCCAGCAATGTGTGCTTGCTGCCCAGAAAGCCAATTGTATCCTTGGCTGCATCAAAAGAAGTGCAGCCAGCAGGTGAAGGGAAGTGATTCTCCCCTGTACTTGGCTCTCGTGACACCCTACCTGGAGGACTTTGACCAGTTCTGGGCTTCTCAATAAAAAAAGACATAGACCTGTTACAGTAGGCCCTCCAGGGGATGGCCACAAAAACTATTCAAGTACTGGAACAGCTGTCTGATGAAGAAAAGCTGAAAAGAAGGCTGCAGAGAGACCTCTGTGTGGTCTTTCAATATATTAAGGGCAAGAAAGACCACCTATGTCCTCCTTGTCCCTCGGTAGGGGGCAGAATGAGGCACAGACCAAGGTACTTGGAAGGAGTCAGCATGAGTCCCTCTCCCCTCAGGAGTTTACTGCCCCCTCCTCCAAGGCCATGGATGAGTCACCTCAAGGCAAAATGTCTCTGGGAACAGCACTAGCTGCAAACACTCCTACCCAGAGTCAGACACATGGCTTCTATTTGGCAGGAAGACATCCAGCACAAGCCCTTAGGTTATTACAATCATCCCCTTGTGTGGGAATGACACCTCCCATAAGGGTGAGGTGATCATAATCGTGGGAGTTGCACATCCCCCTGAGATCTGGAGCCTTCAAAGTGGCAGCTGATGGCTCTTCAGCACCTTCTGTGCCCCGCTTTCCCTGATCCACATACACACCTAGGCTGGTACCAATGTGCTGATAGTCCCATCCTCCCCTAGCCCGGGACAGGGTGACTTCACCTCTACTAGCTGGTGGGGCAGGAGGGGTGGGACCCTTGGTCAATTGACTGGGTCCTTAACAAAGGAGGTGCCCAGAGTAGCTGTGAAGCTTCTGGTCTACATTCTAATGCCCACACCCGTATTTGACCAGTTCTCCACCGAAGGCCCCCTTGGAGTGTTCTTCTAGGAGCAGCAGGTCTGTGAACTGGAGCCATCCCCTTAGACTAGTACGTTGTCTAAGGAGGTTATCCGGGATTGAGAGCATCTCACCTCCTCGTTTGGGTGAGTGGATATTTACTGGATATATCCTTGAATGAGCACTTACCTAACCCAGGCAAGTGTGAGTCCTTGCCTAACCAGGGAAGTGTAAACCCTTGTCTAACCCAGGTGAGTGATTATTTCTTGTGGATACTCTGGAGTCAGAGGGCTCTTGTTTTGTTTCTTGTGAGTGTGTGTGCATGTGCGTTGTGGATCCTCATTATTCTTATGTTGTTGTACCCCAATAATCTCCTCAACTGATATCAAAAACTGTTGTCGGAGTACTAAGTGTATAAACCCTGTTCCTAGTCGGTTTATTGGCTACACTTTTCCAGCTAGAATAAAGTCTGGTTTGGAACTTATCCACCTAAAACTGTCTTTGAGGTGCCTCCGTGATAGTCATATAAACTGAGGGACGTTTCTGACTACAGGGAATCAGACTTCTTAGGGGATGCAGTGAAAATTATTTGGGGAGTGTGCAGGACAGGGATGTTCAGTGGGAGGAGCAGAGACAAGGAAAAGCGGCCCCGGCGGGCGGAGCGGCAGCGGCCCCTGGCGGGCCCGGCTGGGAATGTCCCTCCGCCCCCGCCACACCCGCCCGGCCCCGCCCGCGGCGGTTCGTGTCCGGCCGCAGCCCCGGCTTCTCTCTCCGTGTCTCCCACGACGCAGTAATACACCGCCGCGTCCCCGCGCTGGGGCCGTTCGAGCCACAGGGCGCTGGACCGGCGGTCTGCTGCCACCGACAGCCGTCCCTGCGGCTCCGACAGAGCTTTGATTCCTTTATGGCCGCTCACGAGGAGTTCGGGACCTCGACCCGGGAGAAGACGGTACCAGAAGATGAAGTCGTATGATTGTATGTTGGGGTGTGAGCAGTTGATGCTGATGCCGGTGCTCTCGGAGGTCTCTGCCGACGGCTCCTGCTGCACTTGGGCTCTTCCCGAAGCCACTGCCGGGGAGAAAAATAAGAAATATACCTGATAAACTGCACAGCCCTGCCCGCTGTTTCCCAGAAATCCCGCAGAAGCAGTGAGGAACATACAGAGATCACAAGGAGAAAAATTTCCAGAAGTTGTCAGTATGTGCAGTAATGGAAGTGTCCATTAATAGTCGATGCATGAACGATGGGTGGTAAAACTGAGGAAAAAAATGGAACACAAAGGAATGAGAAATAAAGTAGTAAGGAATGGCTGCATGATTGATATAGGTATCCACAGAGTAAAGAAACAGGCAGGGTTGGACCAAGAACGAAGCGATGAGTTTTATCAGAAAATGGAGTATGGACGGGAGGCAGGTTCGGAGCCAGAGATCCATGAGGAAGCCAGATCGGACGACAGCATCGAGGGACCTGCAGGAGACACCCCAGGCTCAGCCCCGTCCCCCATCCAGCCCCGCCAGTCCCGCGCACCCAGGAGCACCGCGGCCAGTCCCGCCAGCCCTGCGCCCCGACACCGCCGCATCCCGCCGCTCCGCTAGCGCCTCGCTGCCCCTGCCAGCCCCGGCTCCCTGCTCCGGCCGTGCCTCCGCCGCCTCCGCCTCCTCCTCTTCCTCCTCTCCCTCACCCTATCCTTCTCCTCTCTCTCCGCCTCTCCTCTCGCCACCAGCTCCGCCCCGGGGCTGAGTCCTGCGCCTGCGCCGCTCGGTGCGTCGCCCGGGCTCACAGGGCTCCGGGGCTCTGCACGGCCGCAACTTTGGCTCCTGGGAAATGGACTCTTCCTCCAGTATGAAGAAGCCCGCACAGGGCCAGCTGCAGCCTGGGGCAGCTGCAGCCCTGACCCAGGAGGTGGACCAGCTTCCCAGAGCTGTCTCTGAGCTCAGGTGCTGGAAACAGCAGCCACTGGTTTCCTGCAGTTGGCACTGAGGAGGCTGAGAGCCTCCCTTCAGCTGCTTCTGAGTAGTCCCAGCACCATGCCTGAAAGTTGGTTTGTGTTAGAATGCGTGTGAGGACAAGTGTACCCATGGGCATGCAGAGGACAGGGTGGGCAGGGGACGGTAGAATCATCGGGTCAGAATGTAGGTGAGAAGGCGCCTGCAGGGGGCATCTACATCATCACTCTACTTAGAACGGATCCCATTAGATCGTATTCCTCACAATCACATTCAGTCCATTCTTGAGCACCTCTCAGGATGGAAATTGCAAAAACTCCTGGGCACTTTCCCTCTGTCTTCTGGGCACTTCTGGAGACGTGGTCCATCTTCTTGTGTTCCTCTGAATAAGTAGTTGTAGAAAGAAAGACATTCTCCTGAGATATCTCTTGTCCAAGATGAACAGACCCTGTTCTCTCATGCTCTCCTTGCATGTCATGTTCATCAACTGCCTAACATGTACGGTGGCTTTTGTTCAACTTTGGTATGTTGATACCCTTCCTTGAGCAGGGAGCCCCAGTTTGGCAGCACTGCTCCACATATAATCTCAAATGGGCTAGATGGAGAAGGTAATTTTCTTGCACCTGCTGGCAACACTTTAACACAGCTCAGGATGCAGCTGGTCCTGTTACTGCAAGAGCACACTGCTGTCTCAAACTCTGAAGGAGAGGTGGAAACATTTTCTCAGAAAGGCTTTCTAACCTTGCAGGCAGGAAGGTACCAACTGCTTACAGCTTGGGATGGGCTCCAAGAGCACCTCGTTATGTCACAGACCATGATACATTAACAGGAAAGACTTAATATCCAGTGGGGGAAAATATTCCTTTCATATTTGCTCAGCTTGCAGTAGGGAGGATTGTGCCTGTATGTTACTGGGTTTGGGGGATGTGTGTCCCCATGGGGCTGTGGTTGCACCCCACAGTGTCACCCTGCTGCCACATTGCAGAGGACCATCCTTGAGCTCTGAGGAGGATGTTCCTGAGGGGCATTCAGCTGTCCTGGTGCCCTCTGCGCTACAGCACAGTTTCCCATGGCACCCTGCCAAGCAGGTAGGTCCCTGACAAGACTGATATGGGCTCTTCTGTAGTCTGGGGCAGTAGTCATCCTGTTTGTCTTGGTCAGTCCTCTCAGAATCTTGAGCTCCACAGCCTTTTGGCCAATGCAGGCAAGGCTGCCCTTGAACTCTACATCATCCAACTGTTCTTCATTCGTGAGTAGCATGTCCAACACAGCCTCTCACCTGTTCCATTCATGGATTGCCTGCATCAAAAATTTGCCCTCCATACGCCCCATCCATGTCCTGCTTTGCTCATGCCCCTCTATTTTTGTCCTGAGGTCAGAAAAGTTGCCCATGGGCACCTGAACCCTGCTGGTGTGGGCACTGCCTGACCAAGGCTGTGGTCTGGGTCATCCTCACTCCTGCCTCCCTGCTCTTGCTTTCTTGATCTAGCCTAACCAGTTATATCTGAAATTTAGAAACTCAGGTGCTCCTGCACTGGCTGCCTGGTATTTGCTTCCTGGAGACTCGGGTGTGCAGCTCCCAAGGGGACAAGGATGGTTACACATCAAGGGCACTCAATGTTACAGCTGCTTTGGACAATCTTGACACTTTTCAAAGCTGGTGTGACTTTTGCTCCTGTTGGTCAATGGCAATGCAGCCTTTCTCTGGGCTGTGCTGTTGTGCTGGCGTAGGCCTCGTGTTTCCTCAGGGGACAGGATGTGGGGCCCAGGTTGGCAAAGACATTGGGATGTCACACGTGTGACCGGGAGAAGCTTGGAGAGGTGTTGTCTGTAAAGCAGAGAATGTGCTGCATCTGTCCCACCTGAGCCAGCAGAGTGAGGGACAGCGCCTGGCTCTGTATGTGGAGTTTCTGCAGCAGCAGTTCATGGACATGTTTCTCCTGAGGAGCCACTCAGGAAAAAACAAACAAACAAACAAACAAAACCCAAACAAACAAACAAAAAAACAACCAAAACCCAACCAATGAAACAAACAAACAAAAAAATTAGAGAAAGAGAAAAGTGAAGTTCATTCCTGATGAAGCAGACACAGGACACTTGCTATCACAAGTGCCAGGTCATAGCACAATATGAGCAGAAGGAACTGACCAGCTCCCACTGGAGAACTGAATGTTTACATAGATTCCTTGGGGTGATGATCACAGAATCACAGAATGCCTGGGGTTGCAGGGATGTCAGGAGATCATCTAGCCCAACCCACCTGCTAAAACATGGTCACCAGAGCAGAACATGCAGGATTCTGTCCAGGTGGGTTTTGAATGTCTCCAGAGAAGGAGACTCCACACCCACTCTGGGCAGCCTGTTCCTGAGCTCTGTCACCCTTAAAGTAAAGAAGTTTCTCCACATATTTATATGGAACCTCCTGTGTTTCAGTCTTTGCCCATTGCCTCTCATCATTGGGCACCACTGAAAAGAGTCTGGTCCAATCACCTTGACAACCGAGCTTGAGATACTTATAAGCATGAATAAGATCCCCTCTCAGCCTTCTTTTCTCCAGGCTGAACAAACACAGCTCTCTCAGTCTCTCCTCATAAGAAAGATGCTCCAGCCCCCTCATCATCTTTGTGTCCCTCTGCTGGACTCTCTCCACTAATTCCTTGTCCTTCTTAAACTGGGCAACCCAGAACTGGACACATTACTCCAGGTACAGACACACCAGGGCAGAGTAGAGGGGGAGGAAACCTTCCCTCAACCTACTGTTCCAGTGGCAAAGACAAGACACCTGCTGAAATGAGGCGGAGTCTTTTGCTACCTCCCCAGGGAGAACAGGGGAATGAAGACCCATGGATGTCTCATGCTAGGAGCTGCACTTTTGTTTGTCTGTATTTGTTTTGGTTTATTATCATACCAATGGACAGATGTCACGGGGGAGTGATTTAGGGTTCTGCTTACTGCAGAGCAATGTTTAGATTTCTCAAAAAAAAGTGTGCCTTAGAAGATTTTGGTGACAGGTTCACTCCATTATTTACCGCATGGAGGAAATATGCCATGCCGAATGCTGCTTCCCTTCTCCACAGGAAAAGTAGTAGAATAGCAGAAGGGCTGACTCAATCTGGGTACCTGCTCAGAGTTCCAACCTGAACAGAGAAAACCATAAACTTCCATGTCTTTAAAGACCATTCATACCATGTTTCTGTCCAAGAGCTGTTTGGGGTCTTCTTGCTTCTCATTGTATCTTTTTCACTGATCTCACATGTGCCTTTGTTTTGTTTAGTTATAAACATTGTCTATAGTCCATAGCTTTGCAGGCACTCTTTTGTTTGAATAAATACTTTTCTTCTCAGTGGAGTACAAAACAGGCCCCGTTTTGCAGATGTCTGTAATGTCTCGGTGTTACCCTTGGGATCATTATTTTTTCCTTTGTAAATGTCATTCCTTCCAGAAAAGTGCGAACTAGACCTTATCTTGTACTTGTTTAGTGTAGTTTGTAGTTGATTTTGGTAAATATGAGCAGAACTTTACAGCTTAAGAATTGCAACAAATTCAGCTTACTAAGTAACGTGAAGCAGAGAGTGTCTAAAAAATAACACAAATGTATACTTCTAGTTGATTCATTATATTCAGTATGCATTTACTTCAGGCAAATGATTAATCAGAAATTTAAATTGTAATCACCCACTGACCTGTGAGCAGTAAAACCTTTGCTGTACAGCCAGCTAATGTAGCAGAGAGAGCTCAAAGTGGGCTCACTCAGGCTGTCATATTTATAGAATAAGGTGGTTGACTCCTAGTCAAATTGCAGAAAGTGGGAAAGGTCTGTATGAGATTTGTGCACCCACAATTTGTCAGTGTTCGTTTGCTATTCTGCTTCCTTGTGGGTTTCCTAAAAGGAGTTATTGGCCTGGCTGCAGCTCAGGCCTTTACCTCCTTTGGAGCCTGGGCCAAAGTGCTGCTGCTTTGGCTGGGTGGGGGGTTGAGTGAATCTGGCACAAGAGGGGAAAGAAAAGTTACAGCACCTCTTAACATCAACTGCAATGGCTGAAGATCAAGAGGGGAATAATACAATGAAACCAGTTTTAAGGTGTCTCCATCTCAAGACAAGACTAAACCAGATAGTGTTGCAGATGACAGATGTTCCTGTGGTTATTACTAGTGGTCACGATGAACAAATTGTTAATATGTCAATACAAATGTTCATGTGTGCTGCTTGCACTTTATCAGAAACTGGAGCTTTCCATGTATTGACAAGAAGAGGATACTGCCTTCAGATATGAGAATATTGAATATCATGTGTGCATAAATGGTGTCTGTAATGGACAGAAAACATTATATTAGAGGATCTTCCCCTACAGATCCCTGGGGGCAAAGGGGAAGCAGCACTGCCAGGACACAGCTCAGGGCCCCATCCCACAAGCTCAGCCTTGCACAGACACGGCCCCTCCCTCCCCAGTGTTCTTGCACAGCCAAGGAAGCTCCCTGCACCAGAGTGTCTTGCACAGCACAGAGGTACAAGGCACTGTCGGACACCTCGACTTCCTCCAACTGCAGGACGCTGTATTTCCCCGTGGTGTTCAGAGTTGTGCTGAAACGGTCACTGTGCTTGAGGCCAGATCTTGCCTGATATAAGACCAACTGGGGAGCCTGGCCTTTCCTCTGCTGGTACCAGAGCAAGCCATCAAAGTTGGAGGTCTGGTATGTGCAGTTTGTTTGGAAGGTATCTTTCTGCTTCACTGTGACTTGTCCTTTTTGCTGGGTGACAGTGACCTGCCCCATGGTGCCTGGAAGAAAGTGAAGGTCAGCAGCAATGTAGGGAAGGGCTCTGGGAAGCCAATCAGGAATGGACGCAAAACCCTCCTGTAGAAGGTTCGTTGTCCCTTGCCCTATAGGAAAGTCCTTATGCCTGGGGACAAGGAGGCAGACAGTAGTTCTGGGCAGGAGGGTGGAGATCACAAGCAAGTGTGGATTCTGAGAAGAGCTGTGCTGTGTCCCTGCTCCAGCTCCTAGTGCCCAGAGGACCAGGGAATAGCCTGTCATGCCTGACCTTCATGTCTGGGGACCAGCACCCCTCTAGCAGGCTGAGCCATCCATGGAAGTATAAAAAAAAAAAATCATGTTTCTTCCCCATATTTCTCTTAGAGGGTTCCTGACTCCCTGAGTGTATGGAATGCTGAGCCTGAAATAAGGGAACCCTGGCTATGACAACAAGAAAAAGGAGAAAACTGGAAGCCATGGTTGATGTGCCAGCCAGGAGGCAGAATGGGACCCCTAGTAATGTCAGTCGCATGAGAGCTTTATAGTCCCTGGGGCAGCTTTGACAAGCTCTGCTAATTTCTGTTGAAAAGGAAGAAATGTGAGAGTGTAGAGACAGCTGGGATCTCCCATGAAGACAGCCTGTGGATCAGAGAAGAGAGACAGAGAGAGAAGGATTGAAGGCAATAGAAAAGCAGGAGAAGAGGTCTGAGATGTCCTCTCCCTTTTTGAACAGTAAAAATTACTTGAGAGAGCCGATGCAAAAACACAAATGTGAGCTAATCTTCCCAGTGTTCTCCTGTAATTCAAGAATATTTTCCCATATGGACCTGATAAGGCTGGTGAGGCTTTCGACAGGAGAAGAAATACTGTGTTAAGGAAAATCCAAGACTTACCCAGCAGTTGCCCCAGAAAGGCAGTGAGGACAAGATATCCGAAGTGCATGACGAGACCGACGTGCCTGTTGAGTGAGAGTCAGAAAAGCACCTCCCAGCCCCGAGATACTAGAGCTACCGGAAACCACTCTGGTGGGGGAGCAAATGTAGAAGTGGGGAAGACAACTGATCTGTTCTTCCTGTGCCTCAAATGCCCCTTCTGGGTTTCTCCCTCCTCCAGCAGCAACACCTGTGGCTCCCTCAGCCAAAGGCTTTGTCAGCATTTCCACAATCAGGGGTCCTGGGCACTCTGAGAGCCCCAGTCATGGGAAGGGGCTGTTCCCAGTCAGCTCACAGTGGAATTCTCAAAGCCTGAACTGGAATCACCTGCTCTTCTGCACAACCACTTCTGGGCCATTTAGGAGATCAGAGGTTTCTTTCCGCACGGAGGTTTCACATCTTCCTCTGGGATCCTCTGCTTTCTGGCGACTGTTATTTCCTTTGGGAACAGAAGACTCTTCTGTTTCTCTCTCTTCTCCCCTTTCTTTCCTCAGCTACCTGAGAACAACACCTCTCCCTCAAATCCTCCAAACAAGGAGATTATTTTGCTGTGGACCTGCCCAGGAGTTCTGGCCATGTCCTGTTCCTGCTGTGAAAATCCAATGTGGGAGAGGAACCTGGCTCTAGTGGGGTTGCTGGGTTCCACAAACCCAGAGGTGACATGGACGACGTACTCCTAGTCTAGGGAAAAGGGTGAGGGGTCATCAGGGAACAGGATGAGGGACCAGTAGGTCACCCCCTACTCCCAGGGAGCACATGGGCACCCATGGGAGTGATGCACTGTGAGGGGTGGGAATAGAGTAACCTTGCACCCTGTCACGGAGGCACCCCGAGGTTAGTTTAAGGGACAACAGGGTCCAAAACAACTTTTATTACACCGGTGAGAAACAGGGTTTTAGCACTCCAAAAGTGACTTAAGTAAAGGTTCAGATATCAGCTGAGGAAAATTATTAAGGGGGCAGCAACTAATACAACAGGCAGTCCACAGTATGCAGGCATGTGGCTTCACTCAAAACAATGCCGGAGCCATCCCCAAGTCCCGGAGAAGTACACGCTTGCCAAAACACGGTGCAGGATTATTTTTAAAAAGATACATGTGCTCATAGTGAGTACGGGAAGTGTACATCAGCGATTCTGCGAGGGTAAACTTATAATACACTCGCAATCCTGCGAGGGCTAATTTACTTACACGTGCAAATGTGTATGGAATATTACACGTGCTTACGTGGAAGCACGGGAGGAAAATACACTCTGGATTGTGCGAGGAAATAATTTATACCTGTGCTCGTATTGAGCACAGAAAGTTACATGTGCAAATGTGCACGGAAAGTTACTCGTGCTTATATTAAGCACGGAGAGTACGCATGCAAATGTGCACGGAAAGTTACACATGCATATGTGCATGGAAGGAAAATATAAATATACTCGCAATTCTGCGAGAAGTTTTACTCACACCCGTGGCAGCAAGGCAAGCGGAGTCTCCATCCTGGGGAGGGGGGCCGCCGTGGCTCCTGGTGGCAGTGGCTAAGCTCATGCTTCGAGAGACCCACACAACAATGGGCGGAGTCTCGACGAGAGTCCCATTTTTATCTGATCAGACCTGATGGTAGGCATTGTAGAAGCTCCTCTGCACCTCCACAAACATGCCCCACACTGGGCGCAGGCGCCCAGCGGCTTTGGCACTCCCTACCATTGCTAATGACACTAGCCAGGGTACTCTGGGGCCAAACAAAAGAAGCTGTTAGCCTCAAGTAGCATAGAGAGAGGGAGATGTGCCCACTCCTGCATACTGAAGGAGGGAGGGGGAGAGAGGCGGCAGAGACGGGGAGAGAGGAGGCGTTGCATTCTGCCACATACCCAGAGCTGAAAGGGCATGTGAAGGTGTGGGGATCCCTACTCACATTCACTTTCCAGAACCATACCAGGCACCAGTAATGGCAGAGGTAAAAAACTGTTCGTTATTGTTAAGTTAACCTGATCTGAGCAGGCACAGGCCTGTGTTGTGCTGAGCTGTACAGATCACCTGACAAATTTGGCAATGTTGCCACAAACACGTCCTTGTGTTGATCTGGGAGTGAAGCACCGGTCTTTCATATAAATGTCTTTTCACTCAACACTAGAAATTTGAAGTGTTGTATTTCTAAGAATGTCCCATGAAAACTGAAAAGACGACAATAACAGCAAATCTCTGCATGGCTGAGATTTGCACTATGTGCTAAAACCTAATTGGAGCTCCACATCATGGTCCATAACTCAGGGTTCCCACGATTGAAAGGGCATTATATCACCTGTGCCATCCCCTTTTACACTCTTGTTTTATCTCCAGTATTTTAATGAACATTCTGTGGAGTTGGAGTCTCATTCTAACTGAGATCCATCTCCAAACATACTCCACCCTTATCATTAAAAAAACACAATTCCAAGTTTCTAGGAGGAATTTTCCCTGTTCCCAATCAGGCCCATTGCCTTTTGCAATGTGCTCAAGCAGAGTTTGGCTCCATCTGGCTCCTCAATCTGCAGTCAAGTGTTAGAAGCACCAACAATCTTTCCTTTCACAGCTTCTCTTTTGGATACTGAAGAAGGCAAGTTCTCCAAGGATGGAGACTCCACAACCACTCTGGACATCCTGTGGCATAGCTCACTCACCCTCACAGTGAAACAGTGCTTCCTGGTGTCCAGACAGAGTCTCCACTGTTTCCTTTTGTGCCAAGTGCCTCTTGTCCTGTCTCTGGACACCATGGGGAAGAGCCTGGCTTCCTGTTCTTCACAACCTCCCTTCAGATAACTGTAGACACTGATGAGATCTCCCTGAGATTTCTCTGTGCTGAGCAGTCCCAGGCTTCTCAGTCTATCACAATGTCAGAGATTCTCCAGTCTCTTCATCATCTAAGTGTCCCTTTATTGGACTGTCTCCATTATGCCTGGGTCATACATTTCCATAGTGCAAACACACACCCCCTCACCCTCTGGAGTCACCAGCACACCCGCATTCCTGCACCCCTCAAATATCAGCATGGGCCCTTGGCCCATCTCATAGCCCTGCCTGGAGCCAGGGCCCTCTGACCCAGCACCTGGGGCTCCTCCTTCTCCCTGGCATGGCCAGTCTGGTGTTCACTGACAAAGAGATGCACACAATCACCCACTCATCTCACGCTTATCTCCACACTCTTGGTTCCCTCAAACATTACCACAGCTTGGTAGGATCAGTCTGTTGAGCAGTCATGTGCTGGCCTTGGGCCACCTTACCCACCGCTGGCTTTGGCTTTAGATACGACTTTTCCTCCCACTCCTAGGGCAAGCAAGTTTGCAATATGCCAAAAAATTCCACAAACACCCGTGAGCATCAACTTAAATTCAGAAAGAACACCAAAAAACACTGAGATCCCTCTAATGACTTCTCACACATGCATGTGCGATGTTGTTCCTCCAGCTACTGACACAGAGACTGACAGACCCTGGGAGCAGAGGTCTCTTCTCCAGCTGCTGGCTGGAGGCCTTGCTGCACACAGCACAGTCCATCCAGTTACTGGCACTCAGTTCTCTCTTTCACACCACTCTCCCCAACTACTGGCACTCAAACATGGGATGTTACACAGAAGGATGGTTAAGAAAGGATTTAATAAGAAAGCGGGAGGACTGTAGTGGTCAGGCATAGGGATCATCCCAACAAATGCACTGACCAGTCCTGCCTCAGCTGCAGGTACCGCCTTCTATTTTCTTCCCCCTTTCTGTTTCGTCCCCTTGCTCCTCCCCAGTCTCCTCTTTCCCCCTTCCTTTGGCCCTTCCCCTACACATGCCTTCAGAAGTGTTCTCTAGTCCTGCACAGCCCTCTCAAACATCCAGAATACTCATATTGCTCTTGTCACTTCCTGTCACTTACAAAGCTCAGCCTGTCCCACTTCAAATCTACACCTGCAGTTTACCAATGGCCCATCAATTAGAGGCTGCTGAGCTCTTGTCTCCTTCCTTGCATCCCTTATCACTTATTGAGAGACTGCTGTCACTGTATGCTTTGTTAATTGCTTTTCCTTGTTCTTCCCTTTGAAAGGGAAAGGGACTTGATCAGCCAGCCTTAGTGAACCAGCTGCTCTCACATTCCACATGCCCTTACAGGGGGCTCTGCTGAACTTGCTCAGGTGAGTGAGTTCCTCAAAATGCTGAAAGTTTCCTGTTGCTGGAGTAAATAAGATCCCAGAAAGACACATCCTAGAAGTACAGCCACCAGCAGTTTTCTGTTGGGCAGAGAACCCATGGGGACACAGGGACTCCACCCTAGCCCCCAGGAAAGCACTGGTCAGTCCCTAAGCTGGAGGAGACACAGGAAGAGCAGGGAGACAATTCAAGGTGTTCAACAGAAACTCTTGTCCAGTGCCTGGCTGATGGGTCTTGGTCACATGTTGAGGCTTTCACTTATCCCCACATGCAGGGCTAGGAGAACACTTTATCTCTTTAGGGATTTTTTTTTGGAAAGGAGGTAAAACCACAGGAGGAGTCACATCTATCAAGAGTCCTCTTTTCCAACAGTGGTCATTGGTGCATGCGGAGGGAAGAGTAAGAGCTGGACAAGCAGCTGGGATACTTCTCCTCAATACTCACTGTTGTGTCCTGCTCAGTTTCAGCAGCTCTGAGGTGTTCCTGTGTCTGCTCTGGCAATGAACCCTCATGGCAAGGAAGGCCAACAGCAGCCTGGGCTGCAGTAGGAAGCGCATCTCCAGCAGAACAAAGGACCTGACCCTTCCTCTCTACCCACCACTGGTGAGGCCAGCTCTGGAGCTCTGGCTCCAGTTCTGGGCCTCCTGATACAAGAAAGATACTGAAGCAAGACCAGCAACATGTTGCAGGGACTGGAGCATCTTTCCTATGAGGATACGCTGAGAGGGCTGACAGTGTCCAGCTTGCGGAAGAGAGGTTTCAGGGAGGATCTTGGAATGTGTGTACAGAGCTGATGGGAGGGAATGAAGAAGCAAGTCTTCTCAGTTGGATGTCCTTGGGACTCCCCACTTCTGCCATGAAGAGGCCCTATGGAGAGATCAACTACAGCTTTTTGCTCCTTCTGGAGATCACACCAAGTCAAACCATCCCCAGGAAGGGAGAACATTCCATGGTGATCTTCTCCTGATATCGAGAAGGGTGAGAATACCATCATATAGACGCATCAATGTTTCTGAATACAGCAGTATCAGACCTCATTATAGGATGCAACGGAAAAGTATTTTGTGATTTTGCAAGCCTGGAGATGTTTAGGGGAAGGAGCTGAGACCAGGAAAGGTAGTTTGGCCAGGAGCAAGTGTGGGAAGACAGAAGGAGGCAGTGAGAAGAGGGGTCAATACCATGTGAGCATGTGGCAGATCTGTGTGCTGGACTGGCCATGTCTGTTGCTCTGCCTTATTTGTCCTGGAAATACAGTTAGGAAGTCCAGCTGTGACAGGGAGCAGGGCTGATCCTTCACTCTGTGCCTCTGTAGCCTCTGAGCAGGGGCTGTGAACAGCTCTGTCAGCTACTCGAGCCACACAGAGCCCCTGGGGACTGACTGGAGCCCACAGTCTCTTCCCAGAGGCCTCCTGCCAGCTCTCACTCACCTCAGACCTCCAGCCACTCAGGAAAACCTAGCCGATGTCTTTCTGTCTCACTTTTCAAGTAGAAACCTGGCATCACTTGGGGCTGTGTTCGGTGGGACCAGTGCAAGCTTTGTGCTGTCTCCTGGGCCCCAACTGCCAAGCTTCTGACTCCTGACACACAAGCTTGTGGTCTCAAACACTCGTGGAGAGTGTTTAAAGGTGCCTGTGACCTTGACATCCCCTATTCCTGGTTGATGTGGAGTTTGAGCTCCTAACTCCATGCAATGACTTTGTAACACTAACAGGAAATGTATGAAATCTCCCTGAAAGTGTGTAGCTGGAGGACACAGTTTTAAATTGCATATCTGAGCTTTAACAAAGTAGCAACACAGGAACCCCCTTCTGGTTGTTGTTTTCTAAGTCAAATTTTGCATTAGCACTTTGGCACAGGAGTCCCTGTGTTTACAGAGTGGAGGAAAACACCTGCTCAAGGGTCCCTTGGCTGTACTGATGGGAAAAAACAAAAGCCCGTCTGGTCCATGGGAGGGTCATTGCAGCAGGAGCAAGGGCTGTGCAGCTGCCCGTGGGCAGGAGGATCTCTCTGCCCGCCTCTCTCTGCAGAAAGTCACTGCTCCTCGCCGGGAGCCGGCGGGTCCGGCGGCTGCAGTCGCTCTTTCCCGGCCACCACCAGACACCGACACTGCTCCGATCACGATTCCACTGTGCTGTGACGGGATATTTCTGTCTCCGTCCCGCGGGGGGTGACAACGGAAATGTCAATGGCGATGCCGATGTTGATGCTGAAGCTGGTGCAGGTGCCGCTCGGGCGACGGAACCGCCATGGGCCGGGCGGGACAAGGCGGCACCGGCAGGCGGAGCGGCAGCGCCCCCTGGCGGATCCGACCGGGGTTGTTCACCCGCTCCCCCCTACACCCACCCGACCCCGCCCGCGGCGGTTCGTGTCCGGCCGCAGCCCCGGCTCCTCTCACCGTGTCATCCAAGACGCAGTAATACACCGCCGCGTCCCCGCGCCGGGGCCGTTCGAGCCACAGGGCGCTGGACTGGCGGTCTGCCGCCACCAACAACCGCACCGGCGGGTCCGACAGCGCTTTGGAGCCTCTAAGACTGGTCACGAGGAATTCAGGACGTCGGCCTGGTAGCTGACGGTACCAGGTGATGTAGTCGTATGATTGTATTTTGGGGTGTGAGCAGTTGATGCTGATGCCGGTGCCCTCAGTGGTCTCTGCCGACGGCTCCTGCTGCACCTGGGCTCTGCCCACAGTCACTGCAGAGAAAGAAGGAAAAAAGACCAAAGATCATCAAAGGTCTCCGAGCTCGGGCTTTCCCCAAGAAATTGTTAGGTAAAATGGAAGTGAGAAGGAGTTGGACCAGAAAGGATGGAAGATGTACCCATGAACATGGATGGAGAGTGGTCATGTGCTGGATGTGTGTGGAGCCAGAGAAGAAGTTTGGGGGGATTTTGGAATTGATGTACCCTGACACAGAAAGAAAGTCAGAATAATGGATGGATGGATGGATGGATGGATGGATGAGGAGGGGATGAGGAGAAAGGAGAATGGGTGTGTTACAGTGAGGTATGGAGGGTTGGATTCAGAAAAAATAATATACGCTGAAAGCATAAGGGGATTAGATCATGCCAGTCATGCCTGACATGCTGGGACCTGCAGCCCTCCAGCAGGTTGAGGGGCCTGCAGAGGTGTGACAAAAAGATTCATCCTGATTCCCTGTCATCTCATATGTTCCTGGCTCCCTGAGTCAACACACAGCTGAGTTGAATGTTGGAAAGAGGGAGCCCTGTCTGTGTCAAGATCTAGGAGCAAACTGGAGGTCATGACAGACATGTACCAGCCCGGAGGTAGAATGGGACACCTTGTAAATGTCAATGGGGTGAGAGCTTTAAATTCCGTGTAATGACTTTGACAGGATCGGCTGTTAATAATTAGGATGGTAAAGGGAGAAATGTGGGAGTGCAGAGAGTTCTGAGATCGCCTGTGGGAACAGCATGCAGGTCAGAAGAGAGAGGCAGAGAGGGATCAGTTAAAGGGCAGAGAAAAGGCAGAGAAAGGATCTAAGGTATCTTTCCCTTCTCATTTCCAACAGTAATAAAGAGAACCAGTGAAAAAAACAGAAATATGAGGTGATATTTCCCAGCATTTTGCTGTTATTCATGAGTAGTTGTCTGCATGACCTTGATAAGGTTCATGGAGTTTTCCTTGGGAGAAGAATAAGAATGATGCATTTATAGAAAACCAGAACTTACCCAACAGTTGTCCAAGAAAGGCAGTGAGGACGAGATACCCGAGGTGCATGCCGAGACCAATCTGCTTGTTTATTGAGTGAGAGTCAGAAAAGCGCCTCCCAGCCCTGAGATACCAGAGCTAGAGGAAACCACTCTGGTGGGGGCACAAATGTAGAAGTGGGGAAGGGAAGTGATGTGTTGTTCCTGTGCCTGAACTGCTCCTTCTGGGTTTCTCCGTCCCCCAGCAGCAACACCTGTGGCTCCCTCAGCATTCTGGACATTTCAAAAATGAGATGCCCTGTGCCCTCTGGGGGCCCCATCATGGGAAGGCGCTGCTCCTGGTCTGCTCACAGTGGAGTCCTCAACTCAGGGATGTGCTGGACCTACTCATAACTTAAAGAAAAGTTCCTAGAGATGTGGAGGGTCTCCAGGCTGACAGCCTTTCCCTTTCTTGCTTAAAAAGGATTTAATAAGAAAGCACGGGGGACTGTAGTGGTCAGGCACAGGGCTCACCCCTAGAAGTGCAGTGACCAGTCTCTGCTTCAGTGCCAGCTCTCACCTCAGACCTCCAGCACCTTAGGGTAGCTTAACAATCTCTTTCTGTCTCACTCTTCAAGTAGGAACCTGGCATCCCTTAGGGCTGTGGTCAGTGTGACCATTCCAAGCTTTAACCCTGTCTCCTGGGCCGCAACTACAGAGCTGCTGAATCCTGTCACACAAGCTTATGGTCTCAACACTCAGCCACAGTTGGGAGTGCTTGAAGGTGCCCGTGACCTTGACATCCCCTGTTCCTGGTTTGTGTGGAGCTTGAACTCCTGAACTGCATGCATGCAGTGACTTTGTAACACTAGCAGGAACATTTTGAAATCTCCCTGAAAGCTTGTATCTGGAGGACACAGTTTTAAACTACATACCCAAGCTCCAACAAAGTAACAAAATGTGAAACCCCTTCTGGCTGTTGTTTTCTAAGTCAAATTTTACATTAGCATCGTAGCATTGGGGTCCTTCTGTTTACAGACCAGCGGAAAGCACCTGCTCAGGGATCTCTTGGTTGTGCTGGTGAGGATACAAAAAGCCTGAGAAGAGACCTTGTTGGTTCCATGGGATCAGTGGCCGGTCGGTGCAGGGGGAGCGAGGGCTGTGTGGCTGCCCATGGGCAGGAGGATCTCTGTTGCCTGCCTCCCTGTGCAGAGTAGAAAGTTGCTGCTCCTCGCCATGAGCCAGCGGGGCAGCAGCTGCAATCACTCCTTCCTGGGCACCACAGGACACTGGCACCGCTCCAGTCACAATTCCTTCCCGCTGTCACGGGGCATTTCTGTCTGTATCTTGGTGGGAGCGGGAGAGGGATGAGAGGTAGGGGAATGTTTTTGTTCAGTACAAGAGTCTGGAGACTCGTCTGTGGACGACTCCCAGGCCTACGGAGCATGGGGGCAGCTGTGACACCCTGGCAGTTCTGATGCCAGTGCTAGTCAGACAACTGATGAGGTTTAACAGGGGCAAGTGTAGGGTCCTGCCCCTGGGAAGGAATAACCCCAGGTACCAGTACAGCTTAGAGGTGGACCTGCAGCTCTGCAGAGAAGGACTTGGGAGTTCTAAATTTCAACAGGTTGACCATGAGTCAACAATGTGCCCTTGAGGCTAAGAAAGCCAACGGTATCCTGCGGTACATAAAGAGTGTGACCAGCAGGTCAAGGGAGGTTGTCGTCCCCCTCTACTCTGCCCTGGTGAGGTTGAATCTGCAGTATTGCTTCCAGTTCAGGGCTCCCCATTTGAAGAGGGATAAGGAATTACTGGAGGAAGTCCAGGAAGTCCATCTATGAAGATGATTAGGGGCCTAGAGCACCTTTCTTATGAAGAGAAACTGAGGGGGCTGTGTCTATTCAGCCTGGAGAAGAGAAGGTTGAGAGGGGATCTCATCAGTGTTTATAATTATCTCATGGGTGGATGTCAAGAGGATGAGACCAGACTCTTTTCAGAGGTGCCCAGAGATAGGATGGGGGGCAACGAGCTCAGGCTGAAGCACAGGAGATTCCATCTGAATATGAGGAGAAACTTCTTTACTTTGAGGGTGACAGAGCACTGAAACAGACTGCCCAGAGAGGTTGTGGAGTCTCCTTCTTCAGAGACATTCAAGACCCACCTGGATGCATTCCTGTGTGATCTGCTCTGGTGAACCTGCTTTAGCAGGTGGGTTGGACTAGATGATCTCCAGAGGTCCCTTCCAATCCCGACCATTCTGTGATTTTTGCGGGGCGAGGTGGCCCGGGCGGGTGGGGCGGCAGCGCCCCCTGGCGGGCGCGGCTGGGACTGTCTCCCCGCCCCCGCCACACCCGCCCGGCCCCGCCCGCGGCGGTTCGTGTCCGGCCGCAGCCCCGGCTCCTCTCCCCGTGTCTCCCACGGCGCAGTAATACACCGCCACGTCCCCGCGCTGGGGCCGTTCGAGCCACAGGGCGCTGGACCGGCGGTCTGCCGCCACCGACAGCCAACCCGGCGGGTCCGACAGCGCTTTCATTCCTTTGTGACTGAATGTGAGGAATGCGGGACCTCGGCCCGGGAGCTGACGGTACCAGTAGATGACCTCGTTTGACTGTATGTTGAGATGTGAGCAGTTGATGCTGATGCCGGTGCCCTCGGAGGTCTCTGCCGACGGCTCCTGCTGCACCTGGGCTCTGCCCCTGGCCACTGCAGAGAAAGGAGAAGGAAAGACCAAAGATCACCTGAGATCATCCAGGTCTGATGGCACTTGCCCTTGAGAAATCGTTAGGAACAGTGTCAGCAAGAGAGAAACGGGAACAACTGGGGAAAATGTACTCATTGACATGGTTGGCAGGTTATACTGGTATGGGTCTGTTGAGGAAGGGCAGAATGCTGGCATGGAATCTGAAAATGATGCATCAAGAGACAGAAAGAAAGTCAGGTGCAGAGATGGGCGAATGGTGACAGAGGAAGGCGATGGGAGATTTTGGTGCATTGCAGTGAAACATTGAGGGCTGAATTCAGAAGAAGAATAATTGCTGAATTAACAGAGGAATAACATGATGTATGGTGCAGTACAGGAAAGCAAACTTATGCCTACAGATGCAAAGAAAGAAGAGGGAGAGATGAGAGAGGAATTTCAGAGAGTATGAAGTGGGGTTAGAGATAATAGATGCATGGAGAAATGGGTCCAAAGATGAGTGGGTCAATGGATGAAGATAGGAAGAGCAGACAGGGAGGATAGGAAGAGAGGACGTGGAGGGGTGGGAAAGGATCATAAAAGATGTCAGGGATGCAGGGCGGGGGAAAGGAAGGACACAATGAAGGAGAGGGAAGAGTTGGTGCTGAGGTACCCTAGGAACTCTCCAGGCTGAGACTCAGCCCCCATTCAGCCCTGCTCACCCAGGAGCACCGCGGCCAGTCCCGCCAGCACTGCGCCCCGGCACTGTCGCATCCAGCCGCTCCACCGCCTGCACCTCGCTGCCCCTGCCAGCCCTGGCTCTCCGATCCAGCTGCGCCGTTTCCTCTACCTCTCGTCTCCTCTCCTCTCCTCTCCTCTCCTCTCCTCTCCTCTCCTCTCCTCTCCTCTCCTCTCCTCTCCTCTCCTCTCCTCTCCTCTCCTCTCCTCTCCTCTCCTCTCCTCTCCTCTCTCCTCTCTCCCCTCTTCTACTCTCTGCCACCAGCTCCGCCCCGGGGCTGAGTCCTGAACGGCGACACTAGGGGTCTCGCCCGGGCTCACAGGGCTCTGGGCACGGCCGCAAGATTGGCTTCTGGGAAAGGGACTCGTCTTCTCCTCCAGTAAGAAGAAGCCTGCACAGCGCCAGCTGTAGCCTGGGGCAGCTGCAGCCCTGACCCAGGAGATGGACCAGCTTCCAGAGATGTCCCCGAGCTCAGGGGCTGGAAACAGCAGCCACTGATTTCCCGTGGTTGGCAGTGAGGAGGCTGAGAGCCTCCCTTCGGCTGCCTCTCTGTAGTCCCAGCACAATGACTGAAAGTTGTTTTGTGACAGAGGGTGTGGGGGACACGTGCCCGTGGTCGTGCAGGTGTCAGTGTGAGTTGAGGGGAGGGTGGAATTACAGAGTCAGTGTGTAGGTTAGAAGGGACCTTCAGAGGTCATCTAGATCACTCCTCTGCTCAAAACAGATTCCATTAAATCCTGTTGCTCAGAGTCACATTCAGACCATTCTCTCATGAGAGAAATTGCACAAACTCCTGGGTGCTTTCCCTCTATCTTCTGGGCACTTCCAGTGACTGCTCCCATGTTCTTGTTTTCCTCTGCAAATGTAGTCATTAAAAGTAAGAAATTCTCCCCTGAGACATCTCCAGGAAAAGCAGACCCAGTTCTCTCATTCTCTTTTGATATGTATATTCTCAGCCCCCAAAGATACATGGTTGTGTTTGATGAACTCACTCCCTTCGTGGATCAGGCAATCCCAAACTGGCAGCAGTACTCCACATGAGACCTCAAATAGAACAAGGTCATATTTCTGCACCTGATGGCAACACTTTCACTAATACAGCACAGGATGCAGTTGCTCCTCTTTGCTGCAATGGCGCACTGCTGTCTCATGCTCCTCTGAGTCTCTCTTAAAAGCCCACATCCTCCATGAGAAAGCAACGAGCTTCACCCTCAGAATCACTAGAGCCACAGCTCAGAAGCAGCTTCATGCAGAGGGGAATCAGCCCTGGCTGAGTTCTCCCAATAGAGCTCCCTGTCACTGATCTCACTGAGGTCAATAAAGGGAAGGGGGAAAGTCCACAACTGCACGTTCTACAAGTCACATTTGAGATCCAGCTGATGGACATTCATGAAGGGAGGCTTAGAAAATGCACCCACTGAGACCTAAACCTGGTTAGAAAGAGGGACAGTGTCTGGCTTTTGGGGATTCGTTCCGAAATCTAATGTGGTGGGTTTTGTTCCATCTCAGACACATTCAAGAGTGCATTGGAAGCAGATTCACGCAGGAATGGCCAGCACGTGGTGTGCAGGATCCCTCAGCCTTCTTCCTTGCCCATAAAGCAAACCTGCTTCTTTTGAACTGTCTAGCGCTGAGGAAAGCAGCTGTGTCCTGGCCTGGAGATGCAGGGAGGGGAGACTGCCAGCCATGCTGAGACACACTCAATGTTGTTACATTGACTTAAACCAAGGATTCAAAGTGGACTGAAACCATCCTTGTTGTGGCCTGAAATAAGCAACAGAGGAGCAAGAACTTTGGAGTGACAGGAAAATAATGGCTCGGGAGACAGAGACTGTATTTCAGAGCCTCTTCCCTGGACAGATCCCCAGCAGGCTGGTGCCATCACCACTCAGCTCCATTCCGGCTCTTTCTGACCCTGGGACTCTGCTGCTCTATGGTGTTTCTCAGACAGAGGGGTGGAGAACATCCCAGCCATGAGCAGAACATTCCCTTGTGACGTGTAAGACTCAAGGACACACACACACAAAGCTTTATGCTCATTAGCATGGAATTATAGAGAAATCTGTGCTCCCACATGCATCTGCACAAACCTGGCAGCTTGCAAGTACACACAAGAAAAGAACACCCATAGCAACACCAGAAACTGTGGTGCTGGAGAAATTAATGGACTCTGCTGAGGACCCCAGGGACTGGGCAGTGTTAGTGGAAATGGGGTCATAACCAAACAGCACAGCACACAGACTTGGGAAGGAGAAAAAAAATGGACCATAATGATGATCTGAGGAGGCCAGGAAAGACGAGGACTTGGTATGTCCTCATGCATGTGAACCCATGGGCATCCAGCTGAGGAGGATTAAATTTTCCTGAGAATGGCAGTTCAAAGAAACTCAAGAGTGTGTCCCAGGATGATCTCATGTGTTTGCTCCAGACCCATCAAACTCTTCAGTTGTGTCTTCTGCCTGCATTGCTTCGTTACTGCCTGAAAAATCCTCAGGCCTTTCATCCCAGGGATCATAAGAAACCTTAATTGAGGAATGGGCATGGAACAAGTCTGGAAATGAAAAGGCAGCACTGTTGGAAACTAAAGCACAGCCCATCTCATTCAGCTCTGGAAGATGATTTGCTTTGCACAATGGAAAGAGCAGTAAAGCTGGGAGCAGCCCCTGGGATGGCCCATAGTTGCTGCTGCACCTTCATCTCCCTTCCATCACCCAATGTAGGGGTCATGGCCCATGGTCATGGGCAGGAGTAACAGGGAAAATTCACATCCGCTGCTGAATGTGTCAAGGCTGAAATTGTGCTTAAATATGTGGGAGGTGAGGACATCCAGCACAGAAATGGGGACAGTGAAAGGGTGCATTTCTGAGGGAGATCGAATTGCCCTGACCACAGCATACAGGAGAATGTGAAGATCAGCAGACACAGGAGTACTGGTTGCACATGCCAAGAGAGCTGCAGGTGGGCTGAGTTTGTGCTCAGGAATTGGCTGCCATTCTGGGAGAAAATGTTTCTTTTACATTTTAATCTCATCCCTTTTGATCAGTGGAAATGTCTCTTGACAGCCACTACAGACTCATATCCTGCTTCCTGCATGAACCACCATTTGTCTTCCCAAAGGTGTACAAATGGGAGGGCAGATAACCCCATAGCACTGTCCTCCACCAGGGAATTATGCCAAATGAAGCAGATCTCAGAATGTCTGAATGCCAAAGGCTTCATAAGCGCATTTCAATTGAATGTCAAATGTCTTTGCCTTAGTCATACTTTAATAACTCTCATCAATGGCGGGACAGATGCACTTCCTGACCCTACTGCGCTTAACCTTGCAATGAGCACCAGGTACCTCAGGTCCTTTGCAATGATGATACCATCTCTATTTGTCTTGTAGAAGAGGGAGGGATGGCATTTCTCCTGACATGCGAGAGAGACCTTTGGCTAAAGCGCTGCCAGAGGGCTGCTATTGGCTCTTGGTGTGATTCCTGCTTTGCCTGCCCAACAAAAAATGATCTGGGGGATCAATCTTTTCCTAATACGCAACCTAAACCTCCTCTGGCACATCTTCCTGCCATTCCCATGGGTCCAGTCGTTGGTCACCAGAGAGAAGAACTCAGCCTCTGTCCCTCATCTTCCCCTTGTGAGGAAGCTGTAGACCACCATGAATTCTCCCCTCAGTCTCCTCTTCTTCAGGACGAACAAACCAAGTGACTTTAGCCACTTCTTATGCAGCTTCCCCTCCAAACCCATCACCAACTTTGTAGCCCACTTCTGGATACTCTCCAGTAGCTTTAAAACCTTTTTACCCTGTGGTGCCCAGAACTGTTCCCAGTGCCTCAGGTGAGCCCGCCCCAGTGCAGAGCAGAGTGGGACAATGCCCTCCATGCCCCGCCGGCCTTGCTGTGCTGGATGTACCCAGGACATGGGTCCTTCTTGGCTCCAGGGACGCTGTTGGCTCATGTTCCACCTGCTGTCAAACA
This sequence comes from Nesoenas mayeri, assembly GCF_963082525.1. Lineage (NCBI taxonomy): Eukaryota > Metazoa > Chordata > Aves > Columbiformes > Columbidae > Nesoenas > Nesoenas mayeri. The sequence goes on from NC_137552.1 coordinate 658,987, forward strand.
GAAGCCCCAGAACCCTTCTCTGCAGAGCTGCTCTCCAGCATCTTGTCCCTCAGCCTGTACGTACAGCCAGGGTTGTGGTGTCCCAGGTGCAAAATCTGGCACTTGCTCTTGTGGAACTTCGTGTGGTTGGTGACTGTCTAGTTCTCCAATTCATCCAGATACCTCTGCAGGGCATCTCTGCCCTCAAGAGTGTCGACAGCTCCCCCTGACTTTGTGTCATCAGCAAACTTACTAAGCAACCCCTCAAGTCCTGAGTCAAAGTCATTTATAAAGACATGAAAGAGGACTGGCCCTGAGATGGATCCCTGCAGAACTCCACTAGTGACTGGTCACCAGCCCAGCATAACTGCATTTACTAGAACCTTTTGAGCCCGGCCCATCATCCAATTGTTCACCCAATGCACTGTGTGATTATCCATCTGTATGTTGAACACCTTCTACAGGAGGATACTGTGAGAGACAGTATCAAAGGCTTTACTGTAACCCAAAAAGATCACATTAACAGGCTTCCCTTGGTCAACTAAGTGGGTAACCTTGTAGAAACAAATTAGGTCAGTCAAGCAGGACTTTCCACACAGGAACCCATGCATTGTCATTCAGATGTTCTTCAATAACTCCCAGAATAACCTTCTCCATAATTTTGCCAGGCACATAGATTCACAGAATCACAGAATGGCTACAGTTGGAAGGTATTTCTGGAGATCATCTAGTCCAAACCGCACGCTTAAGCAGTTTCACCTAAAAGAGATCACACAGGATTGCATCCAGGGAAGTTTTGAAAGTCTCCAGAGAAGGAAACTCGACAATCTCTCTGGGCAGCCTGGGCCGGGGCTCTGTCACCCTCAAAGTAAAGAAGTTTCTCCTCATGTTTAGATGGAATCTCTTGTGTTGCAGTCTGTACCTACTGCCCCTCATCCTATCATTGGGCACGACTGAAAAGAGTCTGGACAATCCTCTTGACACCACCCTGAGATATTTATAAGCATAAATAAGATCCCCCCTCAGTCTTCTTTTCTGCAGAATGAACAGACACAGCTCTTACAGTCTTTCGTCATAAAAAGATACTACAGATCTCTCACTATCTTTGTGTCCCTCTGATGGAGTCTGTCCAGCAATTCCTTGTCCTTCTTAAACTGGGGAACCCCATACTGGACACATTACTCCAGGTGCAGCCTCACCAGGGTACAGTAAATGGGGAGAAAAGCTTCCCTCAACCTACTGTTCCAGTGGCAGAGACCAAACACCTGCTGAAATGAGGCTGAGGCTTTTGCTGCCTCCCCAGGGAGAATAGGCGATCAATGGCCGATGGATGACCCATGATGGAACCTACCTCAATTGCACTTTCCTTTGTCTGTATGTGGGGTGGTTTATTGGCATATCAATAGCAGAAAGAAAAGGTCCAGCACCTCTTAAAAACACCTGCCATGACTGACATTTGAGAGGGAAACAGCACAATGGAAATATTAATAAGGTGTTTCCTCAAGACAAGACAAACCCTATTACTGCCAGGGAGGACAGGTGTGCCTGTGGCTATTGCTAGTGGTCAAGATGAACACATGACTAATATGTAAATGCAATGGCTCTTGTGTGTGCTGCTTGCACTTTGTCAAAAAGTGGAGCTTCCCATGCATTGGCAAGAGGAAGATATTGCCTTGACTTAGTGTGGTATGGGAATATTTAAGATCATGTCTCCATAAATGGTGTCTGGAATGGACAGAAAACATTATATTAAAGGATCTTCCTGTGCAGATGCCTGGGGGCACGGGGGAAGCAGCGCTGCCAGGGCACGGCTCAGGGCCCCATCCCACAAGCTCAGCTTTGCACAGACACAGCCCCTCCCTCCCTGGGGTTCTTGCACAGCCAAGGAAGCTCCCTGCACCAGGGTGTCTTGCACAGCACAGAGGTACAAGGCACTGTCAGACACCTCGACTTCCTCCAACTGAAGGACGCTGTATTTCCCTGTGGTGTTCAGTGATGTGCTGAGACGGTTGCTGCGCTTGAGGCCAGGTCCTGCCTGATATGAGACCAGCTGGGGAGCTTGGCCTTTCCTCTGCTGGTACCAGAGTAAGCCTTGAAAGGTAGGTGTCTGGTATGTGCAGGTTGTTTGGAAGGTGTCCTTCTGCTTCACTGTGACTTGTCCTTCTTGCTGGGTGACAGTGACCTGCCCCATGGTGCCTGGAAGAAAGTGAAGGTCAGCAGCCCTGCAGGGAAGGGCTCTGGAAAGGCAACTGGGAATCAATACAAAGCCCTCCAGGAGAAGGCTTCTCATCCCTCGTCGTGCAGCAAAATCCTGATGCCTGGGGACAGTGGAGAGTAGTTTTGGGCAGGAACTCAGCTGGAATCTGAGGACACCTGTGCTGTGTCCCTGTTCCTCCTCCCTGCTCCTGCTCCTACTGCCCAGAGGACCAGGGAACAGCCTGTCATGCCTGACTTTCATGTGCTGGAACCAGCAACCCCCCTGCAGACTGAGAAGCCTGCAGAGGTATGACAAAAAGATTCATCCTGATTCCCAAACACTGTCATTTATGAGGGCTCCTGAGTCAACACACAGCTGAGCTGAATATTGGAAAGAGGGAGCTCTGGCAGTGCTGACAAACAGGAGAAAACTGGAGGCCATATCAGACATGTACCAGCCAGAAGCAGAATAGGACACAATTCGTGTTGGAAAGTGAGAAAAGTGGGAGTGCAGAGAGAGCTGAGATCTCCTATGGTGACAGTAGGTTGGTCAGAAGAGTAAGGCAGAGAGAGATTGATCAAGCAGGAGAGAATAGGGAAAGAAGAGATCAGAGATATCTCCACCTCTTCTCTCCTCTCCTCTCCTCTCCTCTCCTCTCCTCTCCTCTCCTCACCTCTTCTCTCCTCTCCTCTCCTCTCCTCTCCTCTCCTCTCCTCTCCTCTCCTCTCCTCTCCTCTCCCTCTTCCAACACTAAGAGGATCTTTAGAAAACTGGTGCAAATCCTCAAATGTGAGCTGACGTTACCTTGTGTTTTCCCTTTAATCATGAGTAGTTCTCTGCATGATCCTGAGAAGGTTGGTGGGAGTTTCCTTGGGAGAAGGATGAATTTATAGAAAGCAAAGACTTACCCAGCAGTTGCCCCAGGAAGGCAGTGAGGACCAGATACCCAAGGTGCATGCTGAGAACAGCCTGCTTGTTTGTTGAGTGAGAGAATCAGAAAAGCACCTCCCAGCCCCAAGATACCAGAGCTGCCGGAAAGCACTCTGGTGGGGGAGCAAATGTAGAAGTGGGGAAAAGAAGCGACCTGTGCTGAAATTCTCATTCTGAGTTTCTCCCTCCTCCAGCAAGAACATGTGTGGCTCACTCAGCATTCTAAACAGTTACAAAATGAGATGCTCTGGTAACTGAGGAAACCTCATCATGGGACGGGACTGTTCCTGGTCTGTTCGCAGTGGAGTCCTCACCTCATGTCCTCACAGATGATGTGCTGGACCTCATGATGTCAGAGGAGGTTCCTAGAGATGTGGAGGGTCTCCAGGTTGACACAGCCTTTCCCTTTCTTGCTTAAGAAAGGATTTAATAAGAAGGCAGGGGGGAGTGTAGCAGTCAGGCACAGGGGTCACCCCAACAATTGCACTGAGCAACTCCTGCTGAGGTGCATTTTATTCTTCCCCCTCTCTTTTGCTTCTCCTTGATCCTCCCCAGTCTTCTCTTTCCCCCCAACTTTGACTCTTCCCCTACACATGCCTTAAGAAGTGTTGCCTAGTCCCACAGGACCCCCCTCAAGCATGCAAATCCTCATGTTCTTCTTGTCTCTTCCTGTCACTTACAAAGCTCAGCCTGTCCCACTACAAAGCTACACCTGCAGTAGCCCAATGGCCCATCAATTAAGAGGCTGCAGAGCTCTGGTCTCCCTCCTTGTCTCCCTTTTAGCACCTTTTGTGCCCCACTGTACCTGTCCTCATGTACACCCATAGGGTGGTACTTAGGTACCTGGGGCAGGGTGACTTCACCTCCACCAGCTGAAGGGGCAGGAGGGGTGTGACTCTCCATTTATTGACAGGGTCCTTAACGGGACCCTGAGTCAATTGTCAGAGTCGTTAGCAGAGGAGGTGCCCAGAGTAGCTGTAAAGCTTCTGGACCATGTTGTAATGCCCACAGCCAGATCTGACCAGACTATAAAACAGGGTTCCTGTCGAAGGCCTCCTTTGGAGTGATCTTCTCAGAGCACTGGGTCTGTGAACTGGAGGCCTCTCCTTAGACTGGGATGCTGTCTATGGAGACTTCCTGGGATTGAGAATGCCTCACCTCTTCATTTGGGTGAGTGGTTATTTACTGGATATATCCTTGAATGATTCCTTGCCTAACCCTGGCAAGTGATTATTTCTAGTGGGTACCCTGGAGTCAGAGGGCTCTGGTTTTGTTTCTTTTGAGTGTGTGCATGCGAGCTCTGGATCCTCATTATTCTTATTTTGCTGTATTCCAGTAATTTCCTCAACTGATATCCGAACCGGTATTTTCTGTTGTTGGAGTGCTAGCTAATAGTATAAACCCTGTTTCTGGAAGGTTTATTGGCTGCACTTTTCTAGCTAGAATAAAGTCTGTTTTGGAACTTGTCATCCACCTAAAACTGACTTTGGGGTGCTTCTGTGACAGCCTCCTTCTCTTTCCCTTTGGCCCATGTCTCCTTTGCACGTATCCCCTACCCTCTCTCTTCCACAAAAGCTAAGCTTTCTTTGTCATCTCAGTAGGCCTCATTGTAAACACCAGCCATCAGGGTTTACTGATGTGACATCAGTCCATTAAGCACAGTATATCGGCTTGTCACCATGGCTGCTTTTGTCAACTTCCACCAAAGATGTTCTCCAGGTCCAGCTCTTTGCTTTCCAAAACAGATTGAGTATAATGAGACACGTGCACAGAGGGGAAAAGTAGGACCAGAAACACACACCCCAGAAATACAGCCAGCAGCCATTTTCTGTCAGGCAAAGAATAACAGAGACACGGCGGACTCCTCCCAGCAAAGCACTGGTGAGCCCTCAAAGCCAGAGGAGAGACATGAAGAGCAGAGCAACAGGTCAAATATTTGAACAGAAACTCTTGTGCAGTGCCTGACTGATTGGTGTTGCTCGCATGTTGAGACTTTCACTGATCCGTAGATGCAGGACTAGGACAACATTTACCTTCCCTCAGTGTTTGGTTTTTTGGTATTGTTTTGTTTTGCTTTGTTTGTTAGTTTGTTTGTTTGTTTTGCAGGTAGGTAAAGACACAGGAGGTCACATCTCCTAACAAGAGTCCTGTTTTCCAAGAGTGGTCATTGGTGCATGCTGAGGGAAGAGTAAGAACTGGACAAGCAGCTGGGATACTTGTCCTGAATACTCACTGCTGTGTCCTGCTCAGTTTCAGCAGCTCTGGGGTGTTCCTGTGTCTGCTGTGGCAATGGACCCTCATGGCAAGGAAGGGCAACAGCAGCCTGGGCTGCAGTAGGAAGAGAGTGAACCAGCAGGACAAGGGACCTGATCCTCTCCACTCAATACTGCTGAGGTGCTCACTCCACTTCTGGGCTTCCCAGTAAAGAAAGATATTGGACTGTGATCAGCAGGGACTGGAGCATCTTTCCTATGAGGATACACTGAGAGGGCTGACAGTGTTCAGCCTGGGGAAGAGAGGGCTCAGGGGGTACGTTGGCAATGTGCATAAAAAGGTGATGGGAGGGAATGAAGAGAGTCTTTTCAATCAGGTGTGCTTGGGACTGCCCATCTCTGCCAAGAGGAGGCTCTGTGGACAGATTAACTACAGCTTTTTGCCCCTCCTGGGGAGCACAACCAGCCCCCAGCAAGGGACAACTGTCCATGGGCAACTTCTCATGTCATTCGGAAGGGTCAGGAGGAAGGATCAGCATGTAGACTCAGTGGTCTGAGTCCATGTGGGGGTGCGGCTGGTGTTAATGTCAACATCGATGCCGGTGCCTGTGCTGCTCGGGCCGGGGAACCGCCCCGGGGCCGGAGGGGGCGAGGCGGCTGCAGCAGGTGGCGCGGCAGCGCCCCCTGGCGGGTCGACCAGGACTGTCTCCCCGCCCCCGCCCGCGGCGGTTCGTGTCCGGCCGCAGCCCCGGCTCCTCTCCCCGTGTCACTCACGGCGCAGAAATACACCGCCGCGTCCCCGCACCGGGGCCGTTCGAGCCACAGGGCGCTGGACCGGCGGTCTGCCGCCACCGACAGCCGCCCCGGAGGGTCCGACAGAGCTTTGATTCCTTTAAGGCCGCTCACGAGGAGTTCGGGACCTCGGCCCGGGAAGAGACGGTACCAGAGGATGTAATAACCGGTCTGTATGTTGGGGTGTGAGCAGTTGATGCTGATTTCGGTGCCCTCGGAGGTCTCTGCCGACGGCTCCTGCTGCACCTGGGCTCTGCCCAAAGCCACTGTCAGGGAGAAACAGAAGAAAAAATCCTCAGAACCTCAAAATTCCTCAAAACATCAAAGCCCTGCTTGCTGCTTCCTGGAACAAATTCCACAGAAGCACTGAGGAACAAAAAGAGGTGATAAGAAGGGGTTTCAGAAGATGTGCACACACGAGTAATGGAAGTGTCCATAGTATTTGGTGGAGACATGAATGCATGCACGACAGGTGGAAGGGTGGAATCATATAAGAAATTAAGTGGGATAAAAGACTGATAAACACAAAGTAGCAAGGGGAAAGAATGACTGCATGAGTTATAGGGAAAGACACAGAGACAAGAAAGGAAACAGGGAGGAAGGGACAAAGAACAGAGCGATGAGTTTTCTAGAGGGAATGTGGGACGGAGGGAGCGGGGTTTGGGGGCAGAAGTCTGTGAAGAAGCCAGAGGGGACGACAGCTTCGAGGGACCTGCGGGGTCCACCCGAGGCTCAGCCCCGTTCCCCACCGAGCCCCGCCAACCCCCCGCACCCAGGATCATCGCGGCCAGTCCGGCCAGCCCTGCGCCCCAGCACCGCCGCATCCCGCCGCTCCTCCACCCGTGTCTCGCTGACCCTCGCCAAAGCTGGATGTATCCTCCTCTTTTCTTCCTCTGCTCCTCCTCTTCTTTAACCTCTCCTCTCCCTCTCCTCCACCGCGAGCTCCGCCCTGGGACTGAGTACTGCGCCGGCGCCGCTCGGGGTCTCGCCCGGGCTCACAGGACTCCGGGGCTCATCACGGCTACAACTTTGGCTCCTGGGAAATGGACTCGCCCCTTCCTCCAGCAAGACGAATCTCGCACAGCGCCATCTGCAGGCTGGGGAACAGCAGGGCCCTGATCTAGGAGGTGGACCAGCTTCCCAGAGCTGTCTCCGAGCTCAGGGGCTGGAAACAAACAGCCACTGGTTTCCTGGGCTTTGCAGTGAGGAGACTGAGAGCCTCCCTTCAGCTGCCTCTGTGTAATCCCAGCACAATGCCTGAAAGTTGTGTTGTGGCAGAAGGGGTGTGGGGACACATGTGCCAATGGCTGTGCAGGTGTCAGTGTGAGTAGGTGAGGGGGGGAATTAGGGAGTCAGTATGTAGGTAAGAAGGGACCTTCAGAGATCACCTAGATCACTCCTCTGCTCAGAACAGATCCCTTTAGATTCTGTTGCTCAAAGTCACAATCAATCCATTCTTGAGCACCTCTCAGGATAGAAATTGCACCAAGTCTGGCTCCTGGGCACTTACATGGGTGATGTGCACCTTCTTGTGTTCCTCCAAACAAGCAATTATAGAACGCAAGAAATTCCTCCTAGACATCTCTTGTCGAAGATGAAGACACCTATTTCTCTCATTGTCTCCTTGCATGTCATGTTCATCAGCTGCCTAACATGTAGAGTGGCCTTGTTGAACTCACTTCCATATGTTGATACCCTTCCTTGACCAGGGAGCCCCAGTCTGGCAGCAGTACTCCAGATATGATCTCAAATGGGCCAGATGGAAAGGGTCCTTTTCTTGCACCTGCTGGCAAAACATTAACACAGCTCAGGATGCAGCTGGTCCTTTTGCTACAAAGGTACACTGCTGTCTCATAGTCAGATGGGTCACCCTTAAAACCCCACATCCTTTTCTGTGGATCTGCTTCCCAGGCAGCCAGTTCTAGCCTACATGACTGCATGAACCAGCTGGTTCCTCCCCCACATGCAAAACCTTGTCCTTGCTGTTTTTGGCATCCATGGGTTTCCAGTCAGCCCTCTTCAGACTGTTCAGGTCCTTTGACCAGGAGCCATGCCCAACCGTTATGGCCCATTCCCCTTGCTGGGTGTTATGCCCAGGTTCCCTGGGAGTTCACCACTTCCCCTGACTCATGACATTAATTAAAGCATCAAACAGTATTGGTTCTACTCCTGGATCCCTACCACTACACCCCACCAATAAGTGTTGGGCAGCTGAGATTTGCACTGTGGTCATAACCATCTGAGCCTGTTAGTCTGGGCAATTTTCTCCACACCTTATCATCCTCCCACTGCACCCATTCATCTCATACTTGGTCATGAAAGAAGTAAGAGAGAAAATGCCAAAGGTCTTGCTAAGCTCCAGGTACAGATATCCCTGCCCTTTCCATGTCCACAGTGCCTGCTACACCATGAGAAAGCAATGCGTTTAGCCCATTGTCCTCAGCTCAAAGCAGCTTCATGGAGAGGGCAAATCAGCCCTGGCTGAGCTCTCCCATCAGAGCTCCCTGGCATTGATCTCACTGAGGTCACTGAAGGGAAGGCAGAAAACTGCAGCTTGCAGTAGGGAGGATTGTGTTCATAGGTTACTGGTTTTTAGGGATGTATGTCCCCATGGGGCTGTGGTTGCACCCCAGAGTGTCACCCTGCTGCCACATTGCAGAGGACCATCCTTGTGCTCTGAAGAGGATGTTATTGAGGAGCATCCAGCTGTCCTGGTGCCTTCTGCGCTACAGCACAGTTTTCCATGGCACCCTGCCAAGCAGGTAGGTCCCTGACAAGACTGACATGGGTTCTTCTGTAGTCTGGGGCAGTAGCCATCCTGTTTGTCTTGGTCAGTCCTCTCAGGATCTTGAGCTCCACAGCCTTTTGGCCAATGCAGGCAAGGCTGCCCTTGAACTGTACATCATCCAGCTCTTCTTCATTTGTGAGCATCATGTCCAACACAGCCTCTTCCCTGTTCCATTAATGGATTGCCTGCATCAAAAATTTGCCCTCCATACACCCCACCCATGTCCTGCTTTCCTCGTGCCCCTCCAGTTTTGTCCTGCAGCAGAGAATGAGGTCATAAAATCTTCCCATGGGCTTCTGCACCCCTGCACCTTGCTAGTGTGGGCACTGCCTGACCAAGGCTGCGGTCTGGGTCATCCTCATTCCTGCCTCCCTGCTCTTGCTTTCTTGGTCTAGCCTACCCAGGTATTCCTGAAATTTAGAAGCTCAGGGGCTCCTACTATGGGTTCAGGTCACTGGCTGCCTGGTGTTTCCTTCCTGGGGACTGGGACATACCGCTTCCAAGGGGACAAAGATGGTTACATGTCAAAGGTACATAATGTTACAGCTGCTTTGGACAATCTCAACACTTTCCAAAACTGGTGTGACTTTTGTTCCTGTTGGTCAATGGCAATGCTGCCTTTCTCTGGGCTGTGCTGTTGTGCTGGGTTAGGTCTTGTGTTTGCCCAGGGGACAGGGTGTGGGGTCCAGGCTGGCACAAGCATTGAGATGTCACATGTGTGACCAGAAGAAGCTTGGAGAGGTGTTGTCTGTAAAGCAGAGGCTGTGGTGCACCTGTTCCCCCTGAGCCAGCAGAGTGAGGGACAGTGCCTGGCCCTGCATGTAGAGTTTCTGCAACAGCTGCTGTTTGTGGAGCTGTTTCTGTTGAGGAGCCATCTGTGTGCTCAGGAAAAAAACAAACCAAACCAAACCAAACCAAACCAAACCAAACCAAACACCAAACCAAACCAAACCAAAGACACATTAGGGAAAGAGAACTGTGAAATTCATTCCTGATCAAGCAGATACAGGACACTTGCTACCACAAGTGCCAGTTCATAGCACAATATGAGCAGAAGGAACTGACCAGCTCCAACTAGAAAACTGAATGTCTACATAGATTCCTTGAGGTGATGATCACAGAATCACAGAATGGCTGGGGTTGCAGGGATTGTCTAATCCAACCCACCTGCTAAAGCATGGTCACCAGAGCAGTTCACACAGGATTGTGTCCAGGCGGGTTTTGAATGTCTCCAGAGAAGGAGACTCCACACCCACTCTGGGCAGCCTGTTCCTGGGCTCTGTCACCCTCAAAGTAAAGAAGTTTCGCCTCATGCTTAGATGGAACCTTCTGTGTTTCAATTGGTGTCCACTGCGTCTCATCATTGAACACCACTGTAAAGAGTCTGGCCCAATCACCTTGACACTCAGGCTTGAGATATTTATAAGCATGAATAAGATCCCCTCTCAGCCTCCTTTTCTCCAGGCTGAACAGACACAGCTCTCTCAGTCTCTCCTCATAAGAAAGATGCTCCAGCCCCCTTACCATCTTTGTGTCGCTCCGCTGGACTCTCTCCACTAACTCCTTGTCCTTCTTAAACTGGGGAAGAGAGAAGTGGGGAACTGGGGAACCGAGAACTCCAGGTGTGGACCCACCAGGGCAGAGTAGAGGGGGAGGAAACCTTCCCTCAACCTACTGTTCCAGTGGCAAAGACGAGACACCTGCTGAAATGAGGCTGAGCCTTTTGCTACCTCCCCAGGGAGAACAGGGGAATGAAGACCCATGATTAATCAGAAATTTAAATTGTGATCATCCATTGACCTGTGAGCATTAAAACCTTTGCTGTACAGCCAGCTAATGTAGCAGAGAGAGCTCAAAGTGGGCTCACTCAGGCTGTCATATTTATAGAATAAGGTGGTTGACTCCTAGTCAAATTGCAGAAAGTGGGAAAGGTCTGTATGAGATTCGTGCACCCACAATTTGTCAGTGTTCGTTTGCTATTCTGCTTCCTTGTGGGTTTCCTAAAAGAAGTTACTGGCCTGGCTGCAGCTCAGGCCTTTACCTCCTTTGGAGCCTGGGCCAAAGTGCTGCTGGTTTGGCTGGGCGGGGGGTGGAGTGAATCTGACACAAGAGGGGAAAGAAACATTACAGCACTTCTTAACATCAACTGCAATGGCTGAAGATCAAGAGGGGAATAATACAATGAAACCAGTTTTAAGGTTTCTCCACCTCAAGACAAGAATAAACCAGATAATGTTGCAGATGACAGATGTTCCTGTGGTTATTACTAGTGGTTAAGATGAACAAATTGTTAATATGTCAATACAAATGTTCATGTGTGTGCTGCTTGCACTTCACCAGATACTGGAGCTTCCCGTACATTGACAAGAAGAGGATACTGCCTTCACCTACTGTGGTATGAGAATATTGAATACCATGTGTGCATAAATGGTGTCTGGAATGGAGAGAAAACATGACATCACAGGATCTTCCCCTGCAGATCCCTGGGGGCACAGGGGAAGCAGCACTGCCAGGACAGAGCTCAGGGCCTCTTCCCACAAGCTCAGCCTTGCACAGACACGGCCGCTCCCTCCCCGGGGATCTTGTTTAGCCAAGGAAGCTCCCTGCACCAGGGTGTCTTGCACAGCACAGAGGTACAAGGTACTGTCAGACACCTCGACTTCCTCCACCTGCAGGACGCTGTATTTCCCCGTGGTGTTCAGAGTTGTGCTGAAACGGTCACTGTGCTTCAGGCCAGATCCTGCCTGATATGAGACCAGCTGGGGAGCTTGGCCTTTCCTCTGCTGGTACCAGAGCAAGCCATAAAAGCTGGGTGTCTGGTATGTGCAGGTAGTTTGGAAGGTGTCCTTCTGCTTCATTGTGACTTGTCCTTCTTGCTGGGTGACAGTGACCTGCCCCATGGTGCCTGGAAGACAGTGAAGGTCAGCAGCTCTGCAGGGATGGGCTCTGGGAAGCAAATCAGGAATGGATGCAAAACCCTGCTGGAGCGGATTCCTTGTCCCCTTCCCTACAGGAAAGTCCTTATGCCTGGGGACAAGGAGGGAGACAGTAGTTCTGGGCAGGAGGGTGGAGATCACAAGCAAGTGTGGATTCTGAGGAGAGCAGTGCTGTGTCTCTGCTCCTGCTCCTAGTGCCCAGAGGACCAGGGAATAGCCTGTCATGCCTGACCTTCATGTCTGGGGACCAGCATCCCTCCAGCAGGCTGAGCCATCCATGGAGCTGTAAAAAAAAAAAAATCATCTTAGTTCCCCATACTTCTCCTCTAACAGGTCTCCTGACTCCCTGCATGTATGGAATGCTGAGCTTGAAATAAGGAAACTCTGGCTGTGACAACAACAAGAAGGAGAAAACGGGAAGCCATGTCTGATATGCCAGCCAGGAGGCAGAATGGGACGCCCTATTAATGTCAATCACATGAGAGCTTTCTAGTTCCTTGGGCAGCTTTGACAAGATCTGCTAATTTCTGTTGAAATTGGAGGAGAGTGTAGAGACAGCTGGGATCTCCCATGAAGACAGCCTGTGGATCATAGAGGAGAGACAGAGAGAGCTGGACTGAAGGCAATAGAAAAGCAAAAGAAGAGGTCTGAGATGTCCTCTCCCCTTTTGAACAGTAAAAACACCTTGAGATAGCCAATGCAAAAACAAAAATGTGAGCTCATGTGTCCCAGTGTTCTCCTGTATTTCAAGAATATTTTCCCATATGGACCTGATAAGGCTGGTGAGGGTTTCCACAGGAGAAGAAAGACTGTGTTGAGGAAAATCCAAGACTTACCCAGCAGTTGCCCCAGAAAGGCAGTGAGGATGAGATACCCGAGGTGCATGACGAGACCAACCTGCCTCTTGAGTGAGAGAGTCAGAAAAACACCTCCTAGCCCCGAGATACCAGAGCTACCGGAAACCACTCTGGTGGGGGAGCAAATGTAGAAGTGGGGAAGACAACTGATCTGTTCTTCCTGTGCCTCAAATGCTCCTTCTGGGTTTCTCCCTCCTCCAGCAGCAACACCCGTGGCTCCCTCAGCCAAAGGCTTTGTCAGCATTTGCGCAATCAGGGGTCCTGGGCACTCTGAGAGCCCCAGTCATGGGAAGGGGCTGCTCCCAGTCAGCTCACAGTGGAATTCTCAAAGTCTGAACTGGAATCACCTGCTCTTCTGCACAACCACTTCTGGGCCATTTAGGAGATCAGAGGTTTCTTTCCCCATGGAGGTTTCACATCTTCCTCTGGGATCCTCTGCTTTCTGGCGACACTGTTATTTCCTTTGGGAACAGAAGTCTCTTCTGTTTCTCTCTTTTCTCCCCTTTCTTTCCTCAGCTATCTGGGAACAACAACTCTCCCTCAAATCCTCCAAACCAGGAGATTTTTTTGCTGTGGAGCTGCCTGGGGATTCTGTCCCTTTCCTGTTCCTGCTGTGAAAATCCACAGTGTGCGAAAGGAACCTGGCCCTAGTGGGGTTTCTGAATGCCACAAACCTAGAGGTGACTAGGACAATGTACTCCTAGTCTAGGGAAAAGGGTGAGGGGTCATCAGGGAACAGGATGAGGGACCAGTAGGTCACCTCCTACTCCCAGGGAGCACATGGGGCACCCATTGGAGTGCTGCACTCTGAGGGGTGGGGATAGGGTAGCCTTACACCCAGAGCTGAAAGGGCATGTGAAGGGGTGGGGGTACTGAAAGTAGGGACCCCCACTCCCATTCACTTTCCAGAATGATACCAGGCATCAGTAATGGCAGAGGTAACAATCTGTTCTTTATCGTTAAGTTAACCTGAACTGAGGAACCATAGGCCTGTTTTGTGCTGAGCCTTATAGATCACCTGACGAAATTGGCAATGTTGCCACAAACACGTCCTTGTGTTGATCTGGCAGTGAGGCACTGGTCTTTCATATAAATGTCTTTTCACTCAACACTAGAAATTAGGAGAGGTGTATTTCTAAGAACATCCCATGAAAACTGAAAAGATGACAATACCAGCAAATCTCTCCATGGCTGGGATTTGCACTATGTGCTAAAACCCAATTTGTGCTCCACATCATGGTCCATAACTCAGGGTTCCCACAATTGAAAGGGCATCACATCACCTGTACCATCCCCTTTTACACTCTTGTTTTATCTCCAGTATTTTAATGAACATTCTGTGGAGTTGGAGTCTCATTCTAACTGAGATCCATCTCCACCCATGCTCCACCTTTATCATTAAAATAACACAATTACAAGGTTCTAGGGGGAATTTTCCTTGTTCCCAACCAGGCCCATTCCCTTTTGCAACGTGCTCAAGCAGAGTTTGGCTCCATCTGGCTCCTCATCCTGCAGTCAAGTGTTAGAAGCACCAAAAATCTTTCTCTTCACAGCTTCTCTTTGGGATACTGAAGAAGGCAAGTTCTCCAAGGATGGAGACTCCACAACCACTCTGGACATCCCGTGACAGAGCTCACTCACCCTCACAGTGAAACAGTGTTTCCTGGTGTTCAGAGAGGGTCTCCACTGTTTCCCTTTGTGCCAAGTGCCCCTTGTCCTGTCACTGGACCCCATGGGGAAGAGCCTGGCTTCATGTTCTTCACAACTTCCCTTCAGATAATTGCAGACACTGATGAGATCTCCCTGAGATTTCTCTGTGCTGAGCCGTCCCAGGCTTATCGGTCTATCACAATGTCAGAGATGCTCCAGTTTCTTCATCATCTAAGTGTCCCTTTATTCGACTGTCTCCCTTATGCCTCGATCACATTTCCATAGTGCAAACACATACCCCCTCAACCTTTGGAGACACCAGCACACCCGCATTCCTGCACCCCTCATATAGCAGCATGGGCCCTTGGCCCATCTCATAGCCTTGCCTGGAGCCAGGGCCCTCTGACCCAGCACCTGGGGCTCCTCCTTCTCCCTGGCATGGCCAGTCTGGTGTTCACTGACAAAGAGATGCACACAATCACCCACTCATCTCACGCTTATCTCCACACTCTTGGTTCCCTCAAACATTACCACAGCTTGGTAGTACCAGTCTGTTGAGCAGTTATGTGCTGGCCTTGGGCCACCTTACCCACCGCTGGCTTTGGCTTTAGATACAACTTTTCCTCCCTCTTACTGGGCAAGCAATTTTGCAATATGTCAGAAAATTCCACAAACACACGTGAGCATCAACTTAAATTCAGAAAGAACACCAAAAAACACTGAGATCCCTCCAGTGACTTCTCACACATGCATGTGCAATGTTGTCCCTCCAGTTGCTGACAAAGAGACTGACAGACCCTGGGAGAAGAGGTCTCTTCTCCAGCTGCTGGCTGGAGGCCTTGCTGCAAACAGCACAGTCCATCCAGATACTGGCACTCAGTTCTCTCTTTCACACCACTCTCCCCAACTACTGGCACTCAAACATGGGATGTTACACAGAAGGATGGTTAACAAAGGGTTTAATAAGAAAGCGGGGGAACTGTAGTGGTAGAGTAGTGAGGTGGGTTGCAAACTGGCTTAAGGAGAGAAGCCAGAGAGTGGTAGTCAATGGTGTGGAGTCTAGTTGGAGGCCAGTATCTAGTGGAGTGCCTCAGGGTCAGTACTGGGGCCAATATTATTCAATATATTCATTAACGATTTGGACGAGGGAATTGAGTGTACTATCAGCAAGTTTGCTGGTGACACTAAGCTGGGAGGAGTGGCTGACACTGGAAGCTGTGCTGCCATCCATTGGGACCTGGACAGGCTGGAGAGTTGGGCGGGGAATAACCTAATGTAATTTAACAAGGGGAAGTGTAGAATCCTGCATCTGGGCACGAACAACCCCAGGTTCCAGTATAGGTTGGGAAATTACATATTAGAGAGCAGTGTAGGGGAAAGAGACCTGGGGGTCCTGGTGGACAACAGGATGACCATGAGCCAGCACTGGGCCCTTGTGGCCAGGAAGGCCAATGGCATCCTGGGCTGTATTAGAAGGGGGGTGGTTAGTAGATCGAGAGAGGTCCTCCTTCCCCTCTACTCTGCCCTGGTGAGACCACATCTGGAATATTGTGTCCAGTTCTGGCCCCTCAGTTCAAGAAGGACAGGGAACTGCTGGAGAGGGTCCAGCGCAGGGCACTGAAGATGATTAAGGGAGTGGAGCACCTCCCTTATGAAGAAAGGCTGAGGGAGCTGGGTCTCTTTAGTTTGGAGAAGAGGAGACTAAGGGGGGACCTTATTAATGTTTATAAATATATAAAGGGTGAGTGCCATGAGGATGGAGCCAGGCTCTTCTTGGTGGCAAACAATGATAGGACAAGGGGTAATGGGATCAAGCTGGAACACAAGAGCTTCCACTTAAATTTGAGAAAAAGCTTCTTCTCAGTTATTGTGACAGACACTGGAACAGGCTGCCCAGGGAGGTTGTGGAATCTCCTTCTCTGGAGACATTCAATACACGCCTGGACATGTTCCTGTGTGACGTCACTTAGGCGTTCCTGCTCCAGCAGGGGGATTGGACTAGATGAGCTTTTGAGGTCCCTTCCAATCCCAAACATACTGTGATACTGTGATCAGGCATAGGGATCTTCCCAAGAAATGCACTGACCAGTCCTGCCTCAGCTGCAGGTACCGCCTTCTATTTTCTTCCTCCTTTCTGTTCCGTCCCCTTGCTCCTACCCAGTCTTCTCTTTCCCCCCTCCTTTGACCATTCCCCTGCACATGCCTTCAGAAGTGTTCTCTAGTCCTGCACAACCCTCTCAAACATCCAGAATACTCATGTTGCTCTTGTCACTTACGAATCTCAGCCTGTCCCACTTCAAATCTACACCTGCAGTTTACCAATGGCCCATCAATTAGAGGCTGCAGAGCTCTGGTCTCCTTCCTTGCATCCCCTATCACTTACTGAGAGACTGGTGTCATTGTATGCTTTGTTAATCGCTTTCCCTTTTCCTTGTTCTTCCCTTTGAAAGGAAAAGGGACTTGATCAGCCAGCCTTAGTGAAGCAGCTGCTCTCACATTCCACACGCCCTTACAGGGACCTCTGCTGAACTTGCTCAGGTGAGTGAGTTCCTCAAAATGCTGGAAGTTTCCTGTTCCTGGAGTAAATAAGATCCCAGAAAGACACATCCTAGAAGTACAGCCACCAGCAGTTTTCTGTTGGGCAGAGAACCCATGGGGACACAGGGACTCCACCCCAGCCCCCAGGAAAGCACTGGTCAGTCCCTAAGCTGGAGGAGACACAGGAAGAGCAGAGAGACAATTCAAGGTGTTCAACAGAAACTGTTGTCCAGTGCCTGGCTGACAGGTCTTGCTCACATGTTGAGGCTTTCACTTATCCCCACATGCAGGGCTAGGAGAACACTTTATCTCTTTAGAGATTTTTTTGTAAAGGAGGTAAAACCACAGGAGGAGTCACATCTCCTACCAAGAGTCCTTTTTTCCAACAGTGGTCATTGGTGCATGCTGAGGGAAGAGTAAGAGCTGGACAAGCAGCTGGGATACTTCTCCTGAATACTCACTGCTGTGTCCTGCTCAGTTTCAGCAGCTCTGGGGTGTTCCTGTGTCTGCTGTGGCAGTGGACCCTCATGGCAAGGAAGGCCAACAGCAGCCTGTGCTGCAGTAGGAAGAGTGTCAACCAGCAGGACAAGGGACCTGATCCCCTCTACTCAGTACTGCTGCAGTGACCTCTGAAGTGTTCACTCCACTTCTGCACTCCTCAATACAAGAAAGATTCTGGAGTGAGACCAGCAAAATGGTGTGGGGACTGGAGCATCTTTCCTATGAGAATATGCTGTGAGGGCTGACAGTGTCCAGCCTGGGGACGAGAGGGCTCAGTGGGGCATTGGCAATGTGTGTAAAAAGGTGACGGAAGGGAAAGAAGAAGAGAGTCTTTTCAATCAGGTGTGCTTGGGACTGCCCATCTCTGCCAAGAGGAGTCTCTGTGGAGAGATCAACTACAGATTTTTGCCCCTCCTGGGGAGCACAACCAGCCCTCATCAGGGGACAACTGTCCATGGGCAACTTCTCTGTCATTCGGAAGGGTCAGAAAGAAGGATCAGCATGTAGACTCAGTGATCTGAGCCCATGTGGGGGTGTGACTGGTGGTAATGTCAGTATCGATGCCGGTGCCGGTGCTGCACGGGCGGTTGAGCCACCCCGGGGCCGGAGGGGGCGAGGCGGCTCCTGCGAGTGGAGCGGCAGCGCCCCGTGGCGGGCGCAGCTGGGACTGTCTCCACGCCCCCGCCACACCCACCCGGCCCCGCCCGAGGCGGTTCGTGTCCGGCCGCAGCCCCGGCTCCACTCCCCGTGTCTCCCACGGCGCAGTAATACACCGCCGCGTCCCCGCGCTGGGGCCGTTCGAGCCACAGGGCGCTGGACCGGCGGTCTGCCGCCACCGACAGCCAACCCGGCGGGTCCGACAGCGCTTTGGAGCCTTTAGTACCCCACACGAGGAGTTCGGGACCTCGGCCCGGGAGGAGACGGTACCAGAGGACGTAATCACGGGTCTGTATGTTGGGGTGTGAGCAGTTGATGCTGATTTCGGTGCCCTCGGAGGTCTCTGCCGACGACTCCTGCTGCACCTGGGCTCTGCCCGAAGCCACTGCCGGGGAGAAAAATAAGAAAAATATCCTCAAACCCTCAATATTCCTCAAAACCTCAACGTCCTGCGTGCCGCTTCCTGGAACAAATCCCACAGAAGCACTGAGGAACAAAAAGAGGTGATGAGAAGGGGTTTCAGAAGATGTGCACACACGAGTAATGGAAGTGTCCATAGTATTTGGTGGAGACATGAATGCATGCACGATAGGTGGAAGGGTGGAATCATTTAAGAAAATAAGTGGGATAAAAGACTGATAAACACAAAGTAGCAAGGGGAAAGAATGACTGCATGAGTTATAGGGAAAGACACAGAGACAAGAAAGAAAACAGGGAGGAAGGGACAAAGAACAGAGCGATGAGTTTTCTAGAGGGAATGTGGGACGGAGGGAGCGGGGTTTGGGGGCAGAAGTCTGTGAAGAAGCCAGAGGGGACGACAGCTTCGAGGGACCTGCGGGGTCCACCCGAGGCTCAGCCCCGTCCCCCACCCAGCCCCGCCAGCCTCCCGCACCCAGGAGCATCGCGGCCAGACCGGCCAGCCCTGCGCCCCAGCACCGCCGCATCCCGTTGCTCCTCCACCCGTGCCTCGCTGCCTCTCGCCAGAGACGGATGTCTCCTCCTCTCTTCTTCCTCTGCTCCTCCTTCTTTAACCTCTCCTCTCCCTCTCCCTCTCCTCTACCGCGAGCTCCGCCCTAGGGCTGAGTACTGCGCCGGCGCCGCTCGGGGTCTCGCCCGGGCTCACCGCGTCCCGGGGCTCTTCACGGCTACAACTTTGGCTCCTGGGAAATGGACTCACCCCTTCCTCCAGCAAGACGAAGCTCGCATAGAGCCATCTGCAGGCTGGGGAACGTCTGGGCCCTGATCCAGGAGATGGACCAGCTTCTCAGAGCTGTCTCTGAGCTCAGGGGCTGGAAACAACAGCCACTGGTTTCCTGGGCTTTGCAGTGAGGAGACTGAGAGCCTCCCTTCAGCTGCCTCTATGTAATCCCAGCACAATGCCTGAAAGCTGTGTTGTGCCAGAGGAATGTGGGGACACGTGCCAATGGCCGTGCAGGTGTCAGTGTGAGTAGGGGAGGAGGGGAAATACGGAGTCAGTATGTAGGTAAGAAGGGACCTTCAGAGGTCACCTAGATCACTCCTCTGCTCAGGACAGATCCCAATAGATTCTGTTGCTCAAAGTCACAATCAATCCATTCTTGAGCACCTCTCAGGATAGAAATTGCACCAAGTCTGTCTCCTGGGCACTTACATGGGCGATGTGCATCTTCTTGTGTTCCTCCAAGCAAGCAATTATAGAAGGCAAGAAATTCCTCCTAGACATCTCTTGTCGAAGATGAAGACACCCATTTCTCTCAGTGTCTCCTTGCATGTCATGTTCATCAGCTGCCTAACATGTAGAGTGGCCTTGTTAAACTCACTTCCATATGTTGATACCCTTCCTTGACCAGGGAGCCCCAGTCTGGCAGCAGTACTCCAGATATGATCTCAAATGGGCCAGATGGAAAGGGTCCTTTTCTTGCACCTGCTGGCAAAACATTAACACAGCTCAGGATGCAGCTGGTCCTTTTGCTGCAAAGGTACACTGCTGTCTCATAGTCAGATGGGTCACCCTTAAAACCCCACATCCTTTTCTGTGGATCTGCTTCCCAGGCAGCCAGTTCTAGCCTACATGACTGCATGAACCAGCTGGTTCCTCCCCCACATGCAAAACCTTGTCCTTGCTGTTTTTGACATCCATGAGTTTCCAGTCAGCCCACTTCTTCAGACTGTTCAGGTCCTTTGACCAGGAGCCGTGCCCAACCGTTATGGCCCATTCCCCTTGCTGGGTGTTATGCCCAGAGTCTCTGGGAGTTCCCCACTTCCCCTGACTCATGACATTAATTAAAGCATCAAACAGTATTGGTTCTACTCCTGGATCCCTACCACTACAACCCATCAATAAGTGTTGGGCAGCTGAGATTTGCACTGTGGTCATAACCATGTGAGCCTGTTAGTCCAGACAATTTTCTCCACACCTTATCATCCTCCCACTGCACCCATTCATCTCATACTTGGTCATGAAAGAAGTAAGAGAGAAAGTGCCAAAGGTCTTGCTAAGCTCCAGGTACAGATATCCCTGCCCTTTCCGTGTGCACAGTGCCTGTTACCTCATGAGAAAAAAATGAGTTTGGCCCATTGTCCTCAGCTCAAAGCAGCTTCATGGAGAGGGCAAATCAGCCCTGGCTGAGCTCTCCCATCAGAGCTCCCTGACATTGATCTCACTGAGGTCACTGAAGGGAAGGCAGAAAGCCCTCAACTGAGCTGCAGCTGACAGACACTCAGGAGTGGAGGATTCAAAAAAGTGCTTGCTGGGAACAGTCCTTGTTAGAAAGAGGGACAACATCTGGGTTTTGGGGATGTTTTCTTGAATTCCATGTTCCTTCCCTTCCATGGGCAGCTCCTGGGCACTAGGACTGAAACTGTAATGCAAGACGTGATGGTCAGTGCGTTCTGAAGTCCAAAGCCTGTTGTTTGGCTTTCCCAGTGGAAGCTACACAGTCTGTCTTTCTACTCACAGCACAGCAACATTAGACTCCATGTTCCCTTCAGTCAGTAGCTCTCTGATTGAAGGCCATCATTCTTGCCTGACACAGGACCTGATCAATCTACTGCACACTGGCATTGACTTGTGCATGAGATGGGGCTCTATACCATTCTAGAGTGCATTGGAAGGAGATCCCCTCAGGGATGACCAGCACATGGTCGAGAGGACCTTGGCTGCTTTTGGAGAGGGTAACCAGGCTACTTCTTATCTGCTTTTATGGCCTGCCTTCTCCCTGCCCTCTCTCCCAGGTGAACCTCCGCTCTCAAGACATGTCCTGCTATGACCAGTGCCTGCCCTGCCAGCCGTGTGGCCCGACCCCACTGGCCAACAACTGCAATGAGCCCTGTGTCAGGCAGAGCCAGAACTCCACCGTTGTCATTGAGCCCTCGCCTGTTGTGGTGACCCTGCCTGGCCCCATCCTCAGCTCTTTCCCACAGAACACTGTTGTGGGCTCCTCCACCTCTGCTGCTGTTGGCAGAATCCTCAGCTGTGATGGAGTGCCCATCAACTCTGGCTGCTGTGACCTATCTGGCATTTCCGCCACTACTTTGGCAGAAGGTACCTGCGCTGATAAAGACTGTGGGAAAGGCCCAGGGAGACACCTTGAGGAACTCAAAGCATGGTGCTGGGCAAAGGATTGAGATATTGGCTGTGTTTTCAGTATAGCTGAATGGCTTTACCTTTTTTACATTTTTCATGTTTACTTTGGTTCCTCTTGGCCACAAGGTTTCCCCAGATCAAGCCTGGTGGGGATCAACTGTCCTTCTTCACTCTGTGGGGCAGGCAGATGAACATCATGCACAAACTTCTTCATGACCATGGACTGCAGACTTTGGCATTTCTCTGGGGATTCCTGCACTGCTGTCCTCCACTTGCAGTGGCTTTGTTTCCCTCTTTATGCATTAAAGTTCTGCTGCATTCAAGCCTGGCCTCTATGTGGTCCTTCCCTGTGTGGCAGCTCCCCAAGCTGCCAAAGAAGAAGCATGTTACTCTGGAGTGGAAGGGGGTGAGGGCACAAGGGGATCCTTCTCCATTTTTTCTACTGTACATGTGTAAAGATGGAAATCTGTACACTCATGTCCTTCATGCAAAAGGGAATTAAGGCTCATGAAGCATATCTCTGATGCCAAAAGCTTCACAAGGGCATTTCAATTGCATGTCTGAAATCTTTCCTCCCTAGTTGTGCTCTTAATATGTGTCTTTACAAGCAGAATAGTTGCACTTCCTGACCTTATTGCACTAAATCTTGCAACAACTGCAAGTTACTTCAGGCCCTTCACATTGATGCTACCATTTCTAATTATCCTTGATGAAGAGGGAGGAATGACATTATTCCTGACAGATGAGCAAGCCCTTCTGCAAAGCACTGCTAGAGGGCTGCCACTGGCTTCTGGCATGACCCCCGGCTTGGCGGTACAACTGAGGAGACGTTGGATCGGTAGAAAATGGACACAGGATCCATGCAGGTTTTACACTTCAAACTGTTGGCACTGTTGGCATTGTTGCCTGAGGTTGTTTTATTTAATGGTGATTTAAATTACACTGTGGCTCTGCTTTTCAGAATTTAGGCACTGACCTGTCTTACCCTGTGCTTCTAATTTCATTGCTGTGGCCTGCTTCTATGGCCCATATTTCTTCACCTACATGGGAGCTGCCTTCAACCAGGCAGAGCAGTGGCCGTTCTTTACACTGTTCTTAATCCCCTGCCCAACCCCTTGATGTAGACCCCCAAAAACAAGGATGTGAAAGATGTTCTGAGCAGGTCCAAGAGGTGATATTTGTCCTCATGATGTAAACAACTGCCAGGGTGCCATCACCCTCAGTCAAAGATCCCCGTACATCAAGGAGTTAATGATCCATGTGACAGATTACTGAGGAAGCTTTGTCCTCTGCTATGCTATATGCAGAGTTTGCCCTTCAGGGCAAAGTTGCACTGCACAGATCCCTTGGCCAGAGGCAAAATTGATCCAGTTGATTGTAACTGATGAGCCTGGAGGCAGCTCCTGCTCGGTGCCTGTGGTTACTCTCTCCGGGTGTCCTTGCCTGTGTCTCAAATGCAGTAAGAAGTTCTCATGCAAACACTTTTCCTGTTTCATAGCAGAAATTTTTAATAGAGATATTTTATTTTACAAAAATCTTCTAAAAGCTTGATGGACCAAAAGACACACTTCCATGAGCAGGATCCATGTGTTGTGGTGTGTGCTCTGATTGGAGCTGCCTGTTTGACAGCACATATTATAACTTGGGACTCGTGGCATCTGAAGGATATAGGATCAAGTCTACTGCCTTCTCTTTCTTCATAGATGTGCTGATTTGACTGAAAATAAGTTAACTTTCTCCATGCAGTTAGAAACCTTCCTTTTTCATAGTTAGTACATTCATTATTTGGACTTCATTTGAGAACAAGAGATAACACCCCAGCACAGAGTTAATATTTTTAATTGCTCTTGTCTGAGAGCCAAGGACATTGTGAGTGCTCTGCCCACAGGTGTGAGGCATCTAGATCATAGATGGGACTGACATCCAAACTGATCAATAAGAGTATTCCATCCCATGAACATCATACCTCATATTTAAGGAGAGTCAGGGCATCTAAGCAAAGCAGCAGCTCCTGGTGCAAGACACTTGGTGTAGTCAGCAGGTCCTAGTGGGAAATGCCTTTGTAGAGAAAGGATAGTGAAGAAGAGAGACACCAAATGCCTGGCTGGCCCACGCACAGGCGTGGGGGTCTGTCATAGGACACTTGGCCAGGTGGTTCTCCTGGTGAATTGAGAAAGTGAACACGGGGATGTTTGGAGATGAAGCAGCAGCCCTGTGTGAGATGCAGACTCAGCATCTCAAAGGGGTCTGGACACAAAATGGAGAGGTGGAGCCATGGGGCAGGGGGTGCACAGAGTGGCATCGTCCCTTCCCTGCAAACAAGCCCAGGGAAGGGTTGTCCCCTCTTCAGCACAGGGAGAGGGACACATACAGGCACAAGCATGGGTGGAAATAAACATGATCCTTATGTTCTGCTTGTAACCCTTGGGCCCAACACAACAGACAACAGTTTATGGCTCTGCTGGATACCAGGGCAGAAGTAGCCCTAATTCATGGAAATCTGCCCTATTACCCCAAGAATAAAATGATGAGTATCTACAAAGTCAGGGTGAGGGAAAGGTGAAAAAATTGTCTCAGAAAGTCTTTCTAACCTTGCAGCCAGGAAGGTACTAACTGCTTACAGCTTGGGATGGGCTCCAAGAACACCCTGATATGTCAGAGGCCATGATTAATTGGCAGGAAAGACTTAATATCCAGTTGGGGAAAATATTCCTCTCATATCTGCTCAGCTTGCAGTAGGGAGGATTGTGTCCATAGGTTACTGGTTTTTGGGGATGTATGTCCCCATGGGGCTGTGGTTGCGCCCCAGAGTGTCACCCTGCTGCCACATTGCAGTGGACCGTCCTTGTGCTCTGAAGAGGATGTTATTGAGGAGCATCCAGCTGTCCTGCTGCCCTCTGCACTACAGCACAGTTTTCCATGGCACCCTGCCAAGCAGGTAGGTCCCTGACAAGACTGATATGGGCTCTTCTGTAGTCTGGGGCAGTAGCCATCCTGTTTGTCTTGGTCAGTCCTCTCAGGATCTTGAGCTCCACAGCCTTTTGGCCATTGCAGGCAAGGCTGCCCTTGAACTGTACATCATCCAGCTCTTCTTCTTCCTTTGTGAGTCGCATGTCCAACACAGCTTCTTCCCTGTTCCAATGGATTGCCTGCATCAAAAATTTGCCCTCCATACACCCCACCCATGTCCTGCTTTCCTCGTGCCCCTCCAGTTTTGTCCTGCAGCAGAGAATGAGGTCATAAAATCTTCCCATGGGCTTCTGCACCCCTGCACCTTGCTAGTGTGGGCACTGCCTGACCAAGGCTCAGGAAAAAAACAAACCAAACCAAACTAAATCAAACCAAACCAAACCAAACACCAAACCAAACCAAACCAAATGAAACCAAAGACACATTAGGGAAAGAGAACTGCGATGTTCATTCCTGATGAAGCCGACACAGGACACTTGCTATCACAAGTGCCAGTTCATAGCACAATATGAGCAAAAGGAACTGACCAGCTCCCACTAGAAAACTGAATGTCTACATAGATTCCTTGGGGTGATGATCACAGAATCACAGAATGGCTGGGGTTGCAGGGATGTCTGGAGATCATTTAGTCCAACCCACCTGCTAAAGCATGGTCACCAGAGCAGATCACACAGGATTGTGTCCAGGCGGGTTTTGAATGTCTCCAGAGAAGGAGACTCCGCAGCCTCTCTGGGCAGCCTGTTCCTGGGCTCTGTCACCCTCAAAGTAAAGAAGTTTCTCCACGTTTAGATGGAACCTTCTGTGTTTCAGTCTTTGCCCATTGCCTCTCATCATTGGGCACCACTGTAAAGAGTCTGGCCCAATCACCTTGACACTCAGGCTTGAGATATTTATAAGCATGAATAAGATCCCCTCTCACCCTTCTTTTCTCCAGGCTGAACAAACACAGCTCTCTCAGTCTCTCCTCATAAGAAAGATGCTCCAGACCCCTCATCATCTTTGTGTCCCTCCGCTGGACTCTCTCCACTAATTCCTTGTCCTTCTTAAACTGGGCAACCCAGAACTGGACACATTACTCCAGGTGCGGACCCACCAGGGCAGAGTAGAGGGGGAGGAAACCTTCCCTCAACCTACTGTTCCAGTGGCAAAGACGAGACATCTGCTGAAATGAGGCTGAGCCTTTTGCTACCTCCCCAGGGAGAACAGGGGAATGAAGACCCATGGATGTCTCATGCTGGGAGCTGCACTTTTCTTTGTCTGTATTTGTTTTGGTTTATTATCATACCAACGGATAGATGTCACGGGGGAGTGATTTAGGGCTCTGCTTACTGCAGAACAATGTTAAGGTTTCTCAAAGAAAAGTGCACCTTAGAAGATTTCGGTGACAGGTTCACTCCATTATTTACCGCATGGAGGAAATATGCCAAGCGGAATGCTGCTTCCCTTCTCCCCAGGAGTCTGATACTCATTTGTGGAGCAAAATTTCAGGCATTTTCCTCCCTGATAACCATTCGCTCCTAAGTCTGTGTTTTAGACATCCAGAGCCAGACTTTCAGGGGAGGCCTGATATCAATTCATGGAGGAAACAAAATTCTCAGAAATAAATAAATAAATAAATAATTTTTATTTTATATATATACATATATATTTAAGAAAAGGAGTAGAATAGCAGGAGGGCTGACTCAATCTGGGTACCTGCTCAGAGTTTCAGCCTGAACACAGAAAAACCATAGACTTTCATATCTTTAAAGACCATTCATAACATGTTTCTGTCGAATAGCAATATTTTAGTTTGGGGTCTTCTTGCTTCTCATTGGATCTTTTTCACTGATCTCACATGTGCCTGTGTTTTGTTCAGCTGTAAACATTCTTTATAGTCCATAGCCTTGCAGGTACTGTTTTGTCTGAATAAATACTTTTCTTGTCTGCAAAGTGCAAATCAGGCCTCATTTTGCAGATGTCTGTAATGTCTTTGTGTTACCCTTGGGATCATTATTTTTTCCTCAATCAATTTAATTCTTTCCAGCAAAATGTGAACTAGACCTTATCTTGTACGTGTTTCAGTGTAGTTTGTAATTTCTTTTGGTAAATATGAGTAGAATCTGACAGCTTAAGAATAGCAGCAAGTTCAGCTTACTAAGTAACGTGAAGCAGAGAGTGTATAAAAAATAACACAACTTTATGCTTCTAGATGATTAATTATATTCAGTATGCATTTACTTCAGGTAAATGATTAGTCAGAAAATTAAATTGTGATCATCCACTGACCTGTGAGCAGTAAAACCTTTGCTGTACAGCCAGCTTATTTAGCAGAGGGAGCTCAAAGTGGGCTCACTCAGGCTGTCATATTTATAGAAAAAGGTGGTTGACTTGTAGTCAAGTTGCAGAAAGTGGGAAAGGTCTGTATGAGATTCGTGCACCCACAACTTGTCAGTGTTCGTTTGCTATTCTGCTTCCTTGTGGGTTTCTTAAAAGGAGTTATTGGCCTGGCTGCAGCTCAGGCCTTTACCTCCTTTGGAGCCTGGGCCAAAGTGCTGCTGGTTTGGCTGGGCTGGGGGGTTGAGTCAATCTGGCACAAGAAGGGACAGAAAAGTTACAGCACTTTTTAACATCAACTGCAATGGCTGAAGATCGAGAAGGGAATAATACAATGAAACCAGTTTTAAGGTGTCTCCACCTCAAGAGAGGACTAAACCAGATAGTGTTGCAGATGACAGATGTTCCTGTGGTTATTACTAGTGGTCAAGATGAACAAATTGTTAATATGTCAATACAAATGTTCATGTGTGTGCTGCTTGCACTTTATCAGAAACTGGAGCTTTCCATGTATTGACAAGACGAGGATACTGCCTTCAGGTATGAGAATACTGAATACCATGTGTGCATAAATGGTGTCTGGAATGGGCAGAAAACATGACATCACAGGATCTTCCCCTGTAGATCCCTGGGGGCACAGGGGAAGCAGCGCTGCCAGGACACAGCTCAGGGCCTCTTCCCACAAGCTCAGCTTTGCACAGACACAGCCCCTCCCTCCCTAAGGTTCATGTACAGCCAAGGAAGCTCCCTGCACCAGAGTGTCTTGCACAGCACAGAGGTACAAGGCACTGTCGGACACCTCAACTTCCTTCACCTGCAGGATGCTGTACTTCCCCGTGATGTTCAGAGTTGTGCTGAAACGGTCACTGTGCTTCAGGCCAGATCTTGCGTGATATGAGAGCAGCTGGGGAGCCTGGCCTTTCCTCTGCTGATACCAGAGCAAGGCATTAAAGCTGGAGGTCTGGTATGTGCAGGTAGTTTGGAAGGTGTCTCTCTGCTTCACTGTGACTTGTCCTTCTTGCTGGGTGACAGTGACCTGCCCCATGGTGCCTGGAAGACAGTGAAGGTCAGCAGCTCTGCAGGGAAGGGCTCTGGGAAGCAAATCAGGAATGGAGCATATGCTGGAGCAGGGAACAGCCTGTCATGCCTGACCTTCGTGTCTGGGGACCAGCATCCCTCCAGCAAGCCTAGCCATCCATGGAGCTATAGAAAAAAAAATCATCTTTCTTCTCCATACTTCTCCTCTTACAGGTCTCCTGACTCCCTGAGTGTATGGAATGCTGAACTTGAAATAAGGGAACTCTGGCTGTGACAACAACAAGAAGGAGAAAACTGGAAGCCATGTCTGATATGCCAGCCAGGAGGCAGAATGGGACGCCATATTAATGTCAATCACATTAGAGCTTTGGGGATGGCACAGGTGATGTGATGTCCCCCTGGGGCAGCTGTGACAACATCTGCTAATTTCTGTTGAAAATGGAGAAATGTGAGAGTGTAAAGACAGCTGGGATCTCCCATGAAGACAGCCTGTGGATCAGAGAAGAGAGACAAAGAGAGCTGGACTGAAGGCAATAGAAAAGCAGGAGAAGAGGTCTGAGATGTCCTCTCCCCTTTTGAACAGTAAAAACACCTTGAGATAGCCAATGCAAAAACAAAAATGTGAGCTCATGTGTCCCAGTGTTCTCCTGTATTTCAAGAATATTTTCCCATATGGACCTGATAAGGTTGGTGAGGGTTTCCGCAGGAGAAGAAAGAATGTGTTGAGGAAAATCCAAGACTTACCCAGCAGTTGCCCCAGAAAGGAAGTGAGGATGAGATACCTGAGGTGCATGACGAGACCGACCTGCCTGTTGAATGAGAGAGTCAGAAAAGCACCTCCCAGCCCCGAGATACCAGAGCTACCGGAAACCACTCTGGTGGGGGAGCAAATGTAGAAGTGGGGAAGACAACTGATCTGTTCTTCCTGTGCCTCAAATGCTCCTT
This sequence comes from Nesoenas mayeri, assembly GCF_963082525.1. NCBI lineage: Eukaryota > Metazoa > Chordata > Aves > Columbiformes > Columbidae > Nesoenas > Nesoenas mayeri. The sequence goes on from NC_137552.1 coordinate 687,859, forward strand.
CTGGGTTTCTCCCTCCTCCAGCAGCAACACCCGTGGCTCCCTCAGCCAAAGGCTTTGTCAGCATTTGCACAATCAGGGGTCCTGGGCACTCTGAGAGCCCCAGTCATGGGAAGGGGCTGTTCCCAGTAAGCTCACAGTGGAATTCTCAAAGCCTGAACTGGAATCACCTGCTCTTCTGCACAACCACTTCTGGGCCATTTAGGAGATCAGAGGTTTCTTTCCGCACGGAGGTTTCACATCTTCCTCTGGGATCCTCTGCTTTCTGGTGACACTGTTATTGCCTTTGGGAACAGAAGTCTCTTCTGTTTCTCTCTTTTCTCCTCTTTCTTTCCTCAGCTGTCTCAGAACAACACCTCTCCCTCAAATCCTCCAAACAAGGCGATTATTTTGCTGTGGAGCTGCCTGGGGATTCTGGCCATGTCCTGTTCCTGCTGGGAAAATCCACAGTGTGAGAGAGGAACCTGGCCCTAGTGGGGTTGCTGAATGCCACAGACTCAGATGTGACATGGACAACATACTCCTAGTCTAGGAAAAAGGGTGAGGGGTCATCAGGGAACAGGATGAGGGACCAGTAGGTCACCTCCTACTCCCAGGGAGCACATGGGGCACCCATTGGAGTGCTGCACTGTGATGGGTGGGGATGGGGCAGCCTTGCACCCAGAGCTGAAAGGGCATGTGAAGGGGTGGAGGTACTGCAGGTGGGGACCCCTACTCACATTCACTCTCCAGAATGATACGAGGCACCAGTAATGGCAGAGGTAACAAACTGTTCATTATCGTTAAGTTAACCTGACCTGAGCAGGCATAGGCCTGTGTTGTGCTGAGCTGTATAGATCACCTGACGAACCTGGCAATGTTGCCACAAACATATCCTTGTGTTGATCTGGGAGTGAAGCACTGGTCTTTCCTATAAATGTCCTTTCACTCAACACTAGAAATTAGGAGTGGTGTATTTCTAAGAATGGCCCATGAAAACTGAAAAGATGATAATACCAGCAAATCTCTGCATGGCTGGGATTTGCACTATGTGCTAAAACCCAATTTGATCTCCACATCATGCTCCATAACTCAGGGTTCCCACGATTGAAAGGGCATCACATCACCTGTACCATCCCCTTTTACACTCTTGTTTTATCTCCAGTATTTTAATCAACATTCTGTGGAGTTGGAGTCTCATTCTAACTGAGATCCATCTCCAAACATGCTCCACCTTTATCATTAAAATAACACAATTCTAAGGTCCTAGGAGGAATTTTCCCTGTTCCCAACCAGGCCCATTCCCTTTTGCAATGTGCTCAAGCAGAGTTTGGCTCCATCTGGCTCCTCATCCTGCAGTCAAGTGTTAGAAGCATCAAAAATCTTTCCTTTCACAGCTTCTCTTTGGGATACTGAAGAAGGCAAGTTCTCCAAGGATGGAGACTCCACAACCACCCTGGACAACCTGTGCCAGAACTCACTCACCCTCACAGTGAAACAGTGTTTCCTGGTGTCCAGAGTCTCCACTGTTTCCCTTTGTGCCAAGTGCCTCTTGTCCTGTCACTGGACCCCATGGGGAAGAGCCTGGCTTCATGTTCTTCATAACCTCCCTTCAGATAATTGTAGACACTGATGAGATCTCCCTGAGATTTCTCTGTGCTGAGCCGTCCCAGGCTTCTCAGTCTATCACAATGTCAGAGATTCTCCAGTTTCTTCATCATCTAAGTGTCCCTTTATTGGACTGTCTCCATTATGCCTGGGTCATACATTTCCATAGTGCAAACACACACCCCCTCACCCTCTGGAGTCACCAGCACACCCGCATTCCTGCACCCCTCAAATATCAGCATGGGCCCTTGGCCCATCTCATAGCCCTGCCTGGAGCCAGGGCCCTCTGACCCAGCACCTGGGGCTCCTCCTTCTCCCTGGCATGGCCAGTCTGGTGTTCACTGACAAAGAGATGCACACAATCACCCACTCATCTCACGCTTATCTCCACACTCTTGGTTCCCTCAAACATTACCACAGCTTGGTAGTATCAGTCTGTTGAGCAGTAATGTGCTGGCCTTGGGCCACCTTACCCACTGCTGGCTGTGGCTTCAGATACATCTTTTCCTCCCTCTCACTGGGCAAGCAATTTTGCAATATGTCAGAAAATTCCACAAACACATGTGATCATCAACTTAAATTCAGAAAGAACACCAAAAAACACTGAGATCCCTCCAGTGACTTCTCACACATGCATGTGCAATGTTATTCCTCCAGTTGCTGACAGAGAGACTGACAGACCCTGGGAGCAGAGGTCTCTTCTCCAGCTGCTGGCTGGAGGCCTTGCTGCACACAGCACAGTCCATCCAGTTACTGGCACCCAGTTCTCTCTTTAACACCACTCTCCCCAACTACTGGCACTCAAACATGGGATGTTACACAGAAGGATGGTTAACAAACGGTATAATAAGAAAGCAGGGGAACTGTAGTGGTCAGGCATAGGGATCTTCCCAAGAAATGCACTGACCAGTCCTGCCTCAGCTGCAGGTACCGCCTTCTATTTTCTTCCTCCTTTCTGTTCCGTCCCCTTGCTCCTCCCCAGTCTTCACTTTCCCCCCTCCTTTGACCCTTCTCCTACACATGCCTTAAGAAATGTTCTCTAGTCCTTCAAAACCCCCTCATACATTCAGAATCTTTATGTTGCTCCTCTCACTGCCTGTAACTTACACAGCTCAGCCTGTCCCACTTCAAAGCTACACCTGCAGTTTCTCAATGGCTCATCAATTAGAGGCTGCAGAGCTCTGGTCTCCTTCCCTGCATCTCTTATCACTTACTGAGAAACTGGTGTCATTGTATGCTTTGTTTATCGCTTTCCCGTTTCCTTGTTCTTCACTTTGAAAGGAAAAGGGACTTGATCAGCCAGCCTTAGTGAAGCAGCTGCTCTCACATTCCACACGCCCTTACAGGGACCTCTGCTGAACTTGCTCAGGTGAGTGAGTTCCTCAAAATGCTGGAAGTTTCCTGTTCCTGGAGTAAATAAGATCCCAGAAAGACACATCCTAGAAGTACAGCCACCAGCAGTTTTCTGTTGGGCAGAGAACCCATGGGGACACAGGGACTCCACCCCAGCCCCCAGGAAAGCACTGGTCAGTCCCTAAGCTGGAAGAGACACAGGAAGAGCAGGGAGACAATTCAAGGTGTTCAACAGAAACTCTTGTCCAGTGCCTGGCTGAGGGAAGAGGAATTACTGGACAAGCAGCTGGGATACTTCTCCTGAATACTCACTGTTGTGTCCTGCTCAGTTTCAGCAGCTCTGAGGTGTTCCTGTGTCTGCTGTGGCAATGGACCCTCATGGCAAGGAAGGCCAACAGCAGCTTGGGCTGCAGTAGGAAGCGCATCTCCAGCAGAACAAGCGACCTGATCCTTACTCTCTACTCACCGCTGATGAGGCCAGCTCTGGAGCTCTGGCTCCAGTTCTGGGACTCCTGGTACAAGAAAAATACTGGAGCAAGATCAGCAAAATGGTGCAGGGACTGGAGCATCTTTCCTATGAGGATACGCTGAGAGGGCTGGCAGTGTTCAGCCTGGGGAAGAGAGGGTTCAGGGGGGATCTTGGAATGTGTGTACAGAGCTGATGGGAGGGAATGAAGAAGCAAGTCTTCTCAGTTGGATGTCCTTGGGACTGCCCACTTCTGCCATGAAGAGGCCCTATGGAGAGATCAACTACAGCTTTTTGCTCCTCCTGGAGATCACAGAAAGTCCAACCACCCCCCAGCAAGGGAGAACAGTCCATGGTGATCTTCTACTGCCGTCCAGAAGGGTGAGAATACCATCATATACACTCATCAGTGTTTCTGAATACAGCAGTATCAGACCTCATTATGGGATGCAGTGGAAAAGCATTTGGTGATTATGCAAGCGTGGAGATGTTTAGGGGAAGGAGCTGAGACCAGGAAAGGTAGTTTGGCCAGGAGCAAGTGTGAGAAGACAGAAGGAGGCAGTGAGAAGCGGGAGCATGTGACAGATCTGTGTGCTGGACTGGCCATGTCTGTTGCTCTGCCTTATTTGTCCTGGAAACACAGTTAGGAAGTCCAGCTGTGACAGGGAGCAGGGCTAATCCTTCACTCTGTGCCTCTGTAGCCTCTGACCAGGGGCTGTGAACAGCTCTGTCAGCTACTTGAGCCACACAGAGCTCCTGAGGACTGGCTGGAGCCCACAGTCCCTTCCCAGAGGCCTCCTGCCAGCTCTCACTCACCTCAGACCTCCAGCCGCTCAGGACAACCTAGCCGATGTCTTTCTGTCTCATTCTTCAAGTAGAAACCTGGCATCACTTGTGGCTGCGGTCAGTGGGACCAGTGCAAGCTTTGTGCTGTCTCCTGGGCCTCAACTGCCAAGCTTCTGACTCCTGACACACAAGCTTGTGGTCTCAATAATGAGCCACTGTGGGGAGTGTTTGAAGGTGCCTGTGACCTTGACATCCCCTTTTCTTGGTTGGTGTGGAGCTTGAACTCCTGAACTCCATGCAATGACTTTGTAACACTAACAGGAAATGTATGAAATCTCCCTGAAAGTGTGTAGCTGGAGGACACAGTTTTAAGTTGCATATCTGAGCTTTAACAAAGTAGCAACACATGAAACCCCTTCTGATTGTTGTTTTCTAAGTCAAATTTTGCATTAGCACTTTGGCACAGGAGTCCCTGTGTTTCCAGAGCAGTGGAAAGCACCTGTTCAGGGGTCCCTTGGCTGTGCTGGTGGGAAAACCAAAAGCCCAAGAAGAAGCTTCCATGGGAGCATTGGACGGTCATTGCAGCAGGAACGAGGGCTGTGCAGTTGCCCGTGGGCAGGAGGATCTTTGTTGCTCGCCTCCCTCTGCAGAGCAGAAAATCCCTGCTCCTCGACGGAAGCCAGCGGGGTGAGTGACAGCAATCGCTCCTTGCCGGACAGCACCGGACACCGACACTGCTCCGATCACGATTCTACCGTGCTGTGACGGGGTATTTCTGTCTTCGTCCCGCGGGGGGTGACAACGGAAATGTCAATGGGGATGCCGATGTTGATGCTGAAGCTGGTGCCGGTGCCGCTTGGGAGACGGGACCGTCCCGGGGCCGGACGGGACAAGGCGGCACCGGCGGGTGGAGCGGCAGCGCCCCCTGGCGGAATCGGCTGAGGCTTTTCACCCGTTCCCCCCCAAACCCACCCGGCCCCGCCCGCGGCGGTTCGTGTCCGGCCGCAGCCCCGGCTCCTCTCCCCATGTCACTCACGGCGCAGTAATACACCGCCGCGTCCCCGCGCCGGGGCCATTCGAGCCACAGGGCGCTGGACCGGCGGTCTGCCGCCACCGACAGCCGTCCCGGCTGCTCCGACAGCGCTTTGGATTCTCTAAGACTTTTCACGAGGAATTCGGGACGTCGGTCCGGTAGCTGACGGTACCAGGCGATGTAGTAGTACGATTGTATGTTGAAGTGTGAGCAGTTGATGCTGATTTCAGTGCCCTCGGTGGTCTCTGCCGACGGCTCCTGCTGCACCTGGGCTCTGCCCACAGTCACTGCAGAGAAAGAAGGAAAAAAGACCAAAGATCATCAAAAGTCTCCCAGCTCGGGCTTTCCCCAATAAATTGTTAGGTAGAATGGAAGTGAGAAGGAGTTGGACCAGAAAGGATGGGAAGATGTACCCATGAACATGGATGGAGACTGGTCATGTGCTGGATGTGTGTGGAGCTAGAGAAGAAGCTTGGGGAATTTTGGAATTGATGTACCCTGACACAGAAAGAAAGTCAGAATAATAGATGGATGGATGGATGGATGGATGGATGGATGGATGGATGAAGAAGGGATGAGGAGAGAGGAGAATGGGTGTGTTACAGTGAAGTATGGAGGGCTGAATTCAGAAAAAAATTAATATATGTTGAAAGCATAAGGGGATTTGATTATGTATTTGAATAATGGAGAGGTGCAGGAAAGCAAACTTGCTCCTACAAATTTAAGGAAGTAGATGGAGAGAGCAGAGGGGTCTTCAGAGAGTAGGAAGAGTGGTTACTGATGGAAGTGTCCTGGAGAGATAGGTAGAAAAAGGAGTGGAGAGATGAATGTAGGAAGAGTGGAGAGCAAGAGTGAGTGTTACAATGAAAGTGGGCTGAAATCAGGTAAATAAGAACTGTTGAGTTTACAGAGAAAATGGTGCATGTGGAGGCAGGTGTACCTGCAAGTAGTCTTGTAATTATAGAGACAATGAAAAAGAGGGAAACTACGCAGAGGCCACTCAGAAGAGCTGTTAAAGGGGAACGAGAGAGGACAGAGACAAAAAGGAGAAAGAAGAGTTTCTGGTGGGTCACAAGAGCAAAGCCTGCGCGCCCACCCAGCCCCGCCAGCCCCGCGCACCCAGAAGAACCGCGGCCATTCCCGCCAGCCCTGATTCCCGGCACCGCCGCATCCCGCCGTTCCGCTGGCCCCTGCCAGCTCCGGCTCTCTGCTCCGGCCGTGTTGCCTCCACCCCCAGCTCTTCCTTCTCCTCCGCCTCCTCCTCCTCCTCTTCCTTCTCCTCTTCCTCTTCCTCTCCTCTCCTCTGCCAGCTCCACCCGAGGGCTGAGCCCTGTGCTGGCGGCACTTCGGGTCTCGCCCGGGCTCACAGGGCTCTGCACAGCCACAACTGTGGCTCCTGGGAAATGGACTCTGCCCCTCCTCCAGCAAGAAGCAGCCCGCACAGCGCCAGCTGCAACCTGGGGAACAGCAGGGCCCTGACCCAGGTGACGGACCAGCTTCCCAGAGCTGTCTCCGAGCTCAGAGGCTGGAAACAGTAGCACTGATTTCCTGTGATTCGCAGTGAGGAGGCTGAGAGCCTCCCTTTAGCTGCCTCTCTGTAGTTCCAGCACAATGACTGAAAGTTAGTTTGTGGCAGAGGGGATGTGAGGTCTACTGTGCCCATGGGTGTGCAGACGTCAGGGAGGGCAGCAGAGGGGGAGCCACAGGTTCAGAGTGTAGGTGAGAAGTGACTTGCAGAGGTCATCTACAACAGATCCCATTACCAAGCATTTCCCCTCTGTTTCCTGGGCAGTTCCATGGACTAGGTCCATCTTCTTCTTTTCCTCTGAACAAGTCATTGTGGAAAACAGGAAATTCTCCCCTGAGTCATTGCTAAGATGAACAGATCCAGTTCTCTCAGCTTCTCATGTTGTGTTCATCAGCCCCCTAATTTATACGGTGGACTTGTTGAACTCCCTTCAGGATGTCAATGCCCTTCTTGGACCACAGACCACCAACATGGATGCAGTATCCCAGATGTGATCTGTAATGGGACAGAGGGACGGGACCATTTTCCAGCACCTGCTGTCAACAATTTGAATAATACAGCTCAGGATGCAGTTGGTCCTAATTACTGCAAGAGATTGCCTAATTACTGCTGTCTTATGTTCAGCTAAGTGTCTCCTAAAACCCCTCCTCATTTTCTCTTGATCTGTTTCCCCAGCAGCCAGCCCCAGACTGTATGACTGCAGGGGCTGATCTCTCCGTCATATGCAAAACTTCTCTTTTTGGCATTCATGAGGTTCCAATCAGTCCATTCCTTCAGTCTGTCCAGGTTCTTTGAACAAAAGCTGTGTCCCACAGTTGCTTCCCGTTCCCCATGCTGGTTGTTATCCAGACTTCCTGTCACCAGTCACCTCCTCGTAGAAAGTATTGAGGGTGGTGAGGCATGACTTACCTTCAGAAATCCCATGTGAACTGCTCCCAGCTCCCTTCTGGTCTTTAATGAGTATAGACGAGATTTCTGAGTGTATTTGCTCCATCTGCCTTTCAGGGACTGAGTCCAGTCAGCTCCTTGAACACACTTGGATGGCTCTGAAAGTGAGCCCTTGAACATGGGCATGTACAATTGGCAGTAAGGGCTTCTCTGTTCCTTCTTCTACTGTGGGTACTGCTTTATTCCCAGAGCATCTGTGGGGAGGTTCAGGGGCCTGATAGGCCTGAGGAGAAGCCATATGAGAAAAAACTGAGGAGAATAAGGCATTGAGTACATCAGCCTTTTTCCTACCATTTGTCACCAGGTCCCTTTCTGCACTAAGCAATGAGCCCTAATTGGCTGGCCCTTCCTTTTGCTGCCAATAGGCTCAGAGATTCCTTTCTTGATTCCCTTCACCCTCCTTGCAGCTTTTCCCTCCAGTTGTGCTTTTTCATCCACATGTGTCGAGGGTTAAGATTGCGGGGTGACAATAAAACCCTGGCAGATGTATTGTTAACCCCCTCTTCCCCCCCACTTCCCCCTTTTGCCCCTCCCTCTCCCCCCTTCCACTAAGGACAGGCGATTGGAAGGGAAAAAGAAGGACAGAGAGAAGAGAGTTGGAAAAAATTAAAGATGTTTTACTAATGCTACTAATAAGAATAGAGAAAATAATACAAAATATACAAAACCAATCTTGAAAGTCTCAGCAACTGCAGAGCCAGCACTCAAAGTCCTGGATTAGACTCCACAGCCAACCAGAGCTGGATTCAGTCTCTCACTAGGCCTCAGTTCGCAGGGATGACTAGCAAGGTCCTCTCCTAATGTCGGCCATAGGGAAAAAGAAGAAAAAGGAAAAAGGGACGAGATCCTTGTGATCTCCCATTTTATATGAAGTATTCACGTGAATGGAATGTTATACAGAGTTGGTCAGTTTCTTGGTCACTTGTTTCTCGTTGCCCCTCTCACGAGATGTCCATCCATGCTTATCAATAAGTTTGCATTCCATTGCTAGGTTTACCAAAACATGTGTCTGGTTCTCCAGGCAAATGCAGTTAATATGAAGGCTTTAGCTGACAGGCAAAATTCACTGAAAGAGAAACTTGTTTTTAACACAACCAGAACAACATGGCAGAGGACCATCTTTGTGCTCTGATGGGTCTGTCCTTGAAGGGCAGCCAGCTCTGCTGGGACCCTCTGAGCTCTAGGACAGTTTCCCATGGCACCTTGCCAAGCAGGTAGGGCCCTAATGAGACTGATATGTGCTCTCCTGGAGTGGGAGAAGTAGTCCTGTTTGACTTGGTCAATTCTCTGTAGATCTTGAGCTCCACAGTCTCCTGGTCACTGCAGGCAAGGCTACCCTTGAACCCTACATCATCCAGTAGTTCTTCCTCTTTTGTGAGTAGCAGGTCCAACAGAGACTCTCCCATGTCCATTCACGGAATGTCTGCATCAGAAAGTTGTCTTTGATACACCCCATCCATGTCCTGGTTTGCTTGTGCCCATCCATTTTAGGTCCTGCAGCAGAGACAGAGAGAGTAATAGTCACCCATGGGCACCTGCACCCTTGCACCCTGCTAGTGTGGGCACTGCCTGACCTGGGCTGGGGTCTGGGGTCTGGGTCATCCTCACTCCTGCCTCCTGCTCTTGCTTTCTTGGTCTAGCCTACTCAGTTGCACCTGAAATTTAGAAATTCAGGGGCTCCTGCTATGGGTTCAGGTCACTGGCTGCCTGGTGTTTCCTTCCTGGGGACTGGGGTGTGCAGCTCCCAAGGGAACTGAGGATGGTTACACGTCAAGGGCACACAATGTTACAGCTGCTTTGGACAATCTTGACACTTTTCAAAGCTGGTGTGACATTTGCTCCTGCTGGTCAATGGCAATGCAGCCTTTCTCTGGGCTGTGCTGTTGTGCTGGGGTAGGCTTTGTGTTTGCCCAGGGGACAGGGTGTGGGGCCCAGGCTGGTACAGGCATTCAGAGGTCACACATGTGACTACGTGAAGCTTGGAGAGGGACTGTCTGCAGAGCCAAGGCTGTGCTGCATGTGTCCCCCTGAGCCAGCAGAGTTCGGGACAGTGCATGATCCTGCACTGGGAGTTTCTGCAACCACTGCTGTTCATGGAGATGTTTCTCTTGAGGAGCCACCTCTGGGCCCCCCAAAAAAAGGACAGAAAAACCCATTAGGGAAAGAGAGCAGTGCACATCATTCCTGATCCAGCAGATACAGGACACTTGCAACCAGAAGTGCCAGTTCATATTACAACATGAGCAGAAGGAACTGACGAGCTCCCATGAGAATTTCTAATATCCCCAGAGACACCTTGGGGCCATGTTCCAGTGGCAGAGATGAGACACCTGCTGATATGTGGCTGAGCCTTTTGTTGCCCCCCACAGCAAGAACAAGGGAATGAAGATCCATGGATGCCCCATGCTGAGAGCTGCCTGGGAGGAGCTTTTCTTTGTGTTTCTTTTAGTTTATTGTCATACTAAGAGAGATAAGAAGGAAAAGGTAAAGCACCTCAAAATCAACTGTCATGGCTGAAGTTCAAGAGGGAAAGAACATAATGCAATCAGTTGTCTCCCTCTTGAGATAAGACAAAACCAGATACTACCGCAGGGGACAGATGTGCTTGTGGCTATTGATAGTGGTCAAGATGAACAAATCACTAGCATGTCAATGCAATGGCTCCTGTGTGTGCTGCTTGCACTTTGCCAAACAGTGGAGCTTCCCATGCATTGGCAAGAAGAAGATACTGCCTTGACGTAGTATGAGAATACTGAACACCCTGTGTGCATAGATGGTCACTGGAATGGATAGAATATGTTACATCACAGGATCTTCCTGTGCAGATCCCTGGGGGCACGGGGGAAGCAGCGCTGCCAGGGCACAGATCAGGGCCTCTTCCCACAAGCTCAGCCTTGCACAGACACAGCTCCTCCCTCCCCGGGGTTCTTGCTCAGCCAAGGAAGCTCCCTGCACCAGGGTGTCTTGCACAGCACAAAGGTACAAGGCACTGTCAGACACCTCGACTTCCTCCACCTGCAGGACGCTGTATTTCCCCGTGGTGTTCAGAGTTGTGCTGAAACGGTCGCTGCGCTTGAGGCCAGATCCTGCGTGATATGAGAGCAGCTGGGGAGCCTGGCCTTTCCTCTGCTGGTACCAGAGTAAGCCTCGAAACTCGGAGGTCTGGTATGTGCAGTTTGTTTGGAAGGTGTCTTTCTGCTTCACTATGACTTGTCCTTCTTGCTGGGTGACAGTGACCTGCCCCATGGTGCCTGGAAGACAGTGAAGGTCAGCAGCTCTGCAGGGATGGGCTCTGCGAAGCAAAATAGGAATGAATGCAAAACTCTGCTGGAGAAGTCTCCTTGTCCCTTGCCCTGCAGGAGAATCCTGATGCGTGGGGACAGCAATATGGAGAGTAGTTCTGGGCAGAAGATTAGAGCTGGACTCTGAGGAGAGCTGTGCTGTGTCCCTGCTCCTCCTCCCTGTTCCTGCTGCCCAGAGGACCAGGAAACAGCCTGTCGTGCCTGACCTTCATGTGCTGGGACCTGCAGCCCTCCAGCAGGTTGACGAGTCTGCAGAGGTATGACAAAAAATTCATCCTGATTCCCTGTCTTCTCATATGATCCTGGCTCCCTGAGTCAACACACAGCTGAGTTGAATGTTGGAAAGAGGGAGCCCTGTCTGTGTCAACAACTAGGAGCAAACTGGAGGCCATGACAGACATGTACCAGCCCAGAGGTAGAAGGGGACACCCTGTTAATGTCTATGGGATGAGAACTTTAAAGTCCGTGTAATGACTTTGAGAGGCTCTACTGTTAAAAATTGGGATTGTAAAGGCAGAAATGTGGGAGAGAGATGTGAGATCAATTAAAGGGCAGAGAAAAGGCAGAGAAGGGATCTGAGGTATCTCTCCCTTCTCATTTCCAATAGTAAGAGAATAGAGAGAACCAGTGAAAAACCCAAAATATGAGGTGACATTTCCCAGCATTTTGTTGTTATTCATGAGTAGTTCTCTGCATGATCCTTATAAGGTTGGTGGGAGTTTCCTTGGGAGAAGAAGAAGAATGATGCATTTAGAGAAAACCAGGACTTACCCAGCAGTTGCCCCAGGAAGGCAGTGAGGATGAGATACCCGAGGTGCATGGCGAGTCCAACCTGCTTGTTTGTTGAGTGAGAGAGAGTCAGAAAACCACCTCCCAGCCCTGAAATACCAGAGCTGTGGGAAACCACTCTGGTGCGGAAGTGGGGAAGAAAAGTGATGTGTTGTTCCTGTGCCTGAAATACTCCTTCTGGGTTTCTCCGTCCTCCAGCAGCAACACCTGTGTCTCACTCAGCATTCTGGATGTTTCAAAAATGAGATGCCCTGTGCCCTCTGGGTGCCCCATCATGGGAAGGGGCAGCTCCTGATCTGCTCGCAGTGGAGTCCTCAACTCTTGTCCTCATGAATGTGCTGAACCTACTCATCATTAAATAACGGTTCCCAGAGATGTGGAGGGTCCCCAGACTGACACAGCTTTTCCCTTTCTTGCTTAAAAAGGATTTAATAAGAAGACAGGGGGGACTGAAATGGTCAGGCCCAGGGCTCACCCCTAGAAGTGCAGTGACCAGTCCCTGTTTCAGTGCCAGCTCTCACCTCAGACTGCCAGCACCTTACGGTAGCTTAACCAATCTCTTTCTGTCTCAGTCTTCAAGTAGGAACCTGGCATCTCTTAGGGCTGTGGTCAGTGTGACCATTCCAAGCTTTTACCCTGCCTCCTGGGCCGCAACTACAGAGCTGCTGAATCCTGTCACACAAGCTCATGGTCTCAACACTCAGCCACAGTTGGGAGTGCTTGAAGGTGCCCGTGACCTTGGCATGCCCTGTTCCTGGTTTGTGTGGAGCTTGAACTCCTGAACTGCATGCATGCAGTGACTTTGTAACACTAGCAGGAACATTTTGAAATCTCCCTGAAAGCTTGTATCTGGAGGACACAGTTTTAAACTACATACCCAAGCTCCAACAAAGTAATAAAATGTGAAACCCCTTCTGGCTGTTGTTTTCTAAGTCAAATTTTGCATTAGCATCGTAGCATTGAGGTCCTTCTGTTTACAGACCAGAGGAAAGCACCTGCTCAGGGATCTCTTGGTTGTGCTGGTGGGGATAGAAAAAGGCCTGAGAAGAGACCTTGTTGGTTCCATGGGATCAGTGGCCGGTCGGTGCAGGGGGAGCGAGGGCTATGTGGCTGCCCATGGGCAGGAGGATCTCTGTTGCCTGCCTCCTTGTGCAGAGTAGAAAGTTGCTGCTCCTCACCATGAGCCAGCGGGGCAGCAGCTGCAATCACTCCTTCCTGGGCACCACAGGACACTGGCACTGCTCCAGTCACAATTCCTCCCTGCTGTCACAGGGCATTTCTGTCTGTATCCTGGTGGGAGTGGGAGGGGGATGAGAGGTAGGGGAATGTTTTTGATCAGTACAAGAGTCTGGAGACTCGTCTGTGGACGACACCCAGGCCTATGGAGCATAGGGGCAGCTGTGACACCCTGGCAGTTCTGATGCCAGTGCTAGTCAGACAACTGATGAGGTTTAACAGGGGCAAGTGTAGGGTCCTGCCCCTGGGAAGGAATAATCCCAGGTACCAGTACAGCTTAGAGGTGGACCTGCTGGAAAGCAGCTCTGCAGAGAAGGACTTGGGAGTTCTAAATTTCAACAGGTTGACCATGAGTCAACAATGTGCCCTTGAGGCTAAGAAAGCCAACAGTATCCTGCGGTACATAAAGAGTGTGACCAGCAGGTCAAGGGAGGTTGTCGTTCCCCTCTACTCTGCCCTAGTGAGGTTGAATCTGCAGTATTGCTTCCAGTTCAGGGCTCCCCATTTGAAGAGGGATAAGGAATTACTGGAGGAAGTCCATCTATGAAAATGATTAGGGGCCTAGAGCACCTTTCTTATGAAGAGAAACTGAGGGAGCTGTGTCTATTCAGCCTGGAGAAGAGAAGGTTGAGAAGGGATCTCATCAGTGTTTATAATTATCTCATGGGTGGATGTCAAGAGGATGAGACCAGACTGTTTTCAGAGGTGCCCAGAGATAGGATGAGGGGCAACGAGCTCAGGCTGAAGCACAGGAGATTCCGTCTGAATATGAGGAGAAACTCCTTTACTTTGAGGGTGACAGAGCACTGAAACAGACTGCCCAGAGAGGTTGTGGAGTCTCCTTCTTCAGAGACATTCAAGACCCACCTGGATGCATTCCTGTGTGATCTGCTCTGGTGAACCTGCTTTAGCAGGTGGGTTGGACTAGATGATCTCTAGAGGTCCCTTCCAATCCCGACCATTCTGTGATTTTTGCGGGACGAGGCGGCCCCGGCGGGCAGAGCGGCAGCGCCCCCTGGCGGGCGCAGCTGGGACTGTCTCCCCGCCCCCGCCACACCCGCCCGGCCCCGCCCGCGGCGGTTCGTGTCCGGCCGCAGCCCCGGCTCCTCTCCCCGTGTCTCCCACGGCGCAGTAATACACCGCCGCGTCCACGCGCCGGGGCCGTTCGAGCCACAGGGCGCTGGACCGGCGGTCTGCCGCCACCGACAGCCAACCCGGCGGGTCCGACAGCGCTTTCGTTCCTTTGTGACTGAATGTGAGGAATGCGAGGCCTCGGCCCGGGAGCTGACGATACCAGTAGATGACCTCGTTTGACTGTATGTTGGGGTGTGAGCAGTTGATGCTGATGCCGGTGCCCTCGGTGGTCTCTGCCGACAGATCCTGCTGCACCTGGGCTCTGCCCGAAGCCACTGCAGAGAAAGGAGAAGGAAAGACCAAAGATCACCTGAGATCAGCCAGGTCTGATGGCACTTGCCCTTGAGAAATCGTTAGGAACAGTGTCATCGAGAGAGAAACGGGAACAATTGGGGAAAATGTACTTATTGACATGGTTGGCAGGTTATACTGGTATGGGTCTGTTGAGGAAGGGCAGAATGCTGGCATGGAATCTGAAAATGATGCATCAAGAGACAGAAAGAAAGTCAGGTGCAGAGATGGGTGAATGGTGACAGAGGAAGGCGATGGGAGATTTTGGTGCGTTGCAGTGAAACATCGAAGGCTGAATTCAGAAGAAGAATAATTGCTGAATTAACAGAGGAATAACATGATGTATGGTGCAGTACAGGAAAGCAAACTTATGCCTACAGATGCAAAGAAAGAAGAGGGAGAGATGAGAGAGGAATTTCAGAGAGTATGAAGTGGGGTTAGAGATAATAGATGCGTGGAGAAATGGGTCCAAAGATGAGTGGGTCAATAGATGAAGACAGGAAGAGCAGACAGGGAGGATAGGAAGAGAGGACGTGGAGGGGTGGGAAAGGATCATAAAAGATGTCAGGGATGCAGGGAGGGGGAAAGGAAGGACACGATGAAGAAGAGGGAAGAGTTGGTGCTGAAGTCCCCTAGGAACTCTCCAGGCTGAGACTCAGCCCCCATTCAGCCCTGCTCACCCAGGAGCACCGTGGCCAGTCCCGCCAGCACTGTGCCCCGGCACTGTCGCATCCCGCCGCTCCACCGCCTGCACCTCGCTGCCCCTGCCAGACCTGGCTCTCTGATCCAGCTGTGCCGTGTCCTCTCCCTCTCCTCTCCTCTCCTCTCCTCTCCTCTCCTCTCCTCTCCTCTCCTCTCCTCTCCTCTCCTCTCCTCTCCTCTCCTCTCCTCTCCTCTCCTCTCCTCTCTCCTCTCTCCTCTCTCCTCTCTCCTCTCTCCTCTCTCCTCTCTCCTCTCTCCCCTCTTCTACTCTCTGCCAACAGCTCCGCCCCGGGGCTGAGTCCTGAACGGCGACACTAGGGATCTCGCCCGGGCTCACAGGGCTCTGGGCACGGCCACAAGATTGGCTTCTGGGAAAGGGACTCGTCTTCTCCTCCAGCAAGAAGAAGCCTGCACAGCGTCAGCAGTAGCCTGGGGCAGCTGCAGCCTTGACCCAGGAGATGGACCAGCTTCCCAGAGATGTCCCCGAGCTCATGGGCTAGAAACAGCAGCCA
This sequence comes from Nesoenas mayeri, assembly GCF_963082525.1. Taxonomy (NCBI): domain Eukaryota; kingdom Metazoa; phylum Chordata; class Aves; order Columbiformes; family Columbidae; genus Nesoenas; species Nesoenas mayeri. Next base: position 703,523 of record NC_137552.1, read on the forward strand.
CTGATTTCCTGCGGTTGGCAGTGAGGAGGCTGAGAGCCTCCCTTTAGCTGCCTCTGTGTAGTCCTAGCACAATGACTGAAAGTTGTGTTGTGGCAGAGGGTGTGTGGGGACACATGTGCCCGTGGTCGTGCAGGTGTCAGTGTGAGTAGGTGGTGGTGGGGAATTACAGAGTCAGTGTGTAGGTTAGAAGGGACCTTCAGAGGTCATCTAGATCACTCCTCTGCTCAAAACAGATTCCATTAAATCCTGTTGCTCAGAGTCACATTCAGTCCATTCTCTAATGCTTCTCATGAGAGAAATTGCACAAACTCCTGGGTGCTTTCCCTCTAACTTCTGGGCACTTCCAGTGACTACTCCCATGTTCTTGTTTTCCTCTGCAAATGTAGTCATTAAAAGTAAGAAATTCTCCCCTGAGACATCTCCAAGAAAAGCAGACCCACTTCTCTCATTCTCTTTTGATATGTATATTCTCAGCCCCCAAAGATACGTGGTTGTGTTTGATGAACTCACTCCTTTCATGGATCAGGCAATCTCAAACTGGCAGCAGTACTCCACATGAGACCTCAAATGGGACAGGGTCATATTTCTGCACCTAATGGCAACACTTTCACTAATATAGCACAGGATGCAGTTGCTCTTTTTTGCTGCAAGGGCGCACTGCTGTCTCATGCTCCTCTGAGTCTCTCTTAAAACCCCACATCCTTCATGAGAAAGCAATGGGCTTCACCCTCAGAATCACTAGAGCCACAGCTCAGAAGCAGCTTCATGGAGAGGGGAATCAGCCCTGGCTGAGTTCTCCCAATAGAGCTCCCTGTCACTGATCTCACTGAGGTCAATAAAGGGAAGGGGGAAAGTCCACAATTGCACCATCTACATGTCAGATCCGAGATCCAGCTGATGGACATTCATGAAGGGAGACTTAGAAAATGCACCCACTGAGACCCAAACCTGGTTAGAAAGAGGGACAGTGTCTTGCTTTTGGGGATTCGTTCTGAAATCTAATGTGGTGGGTTGTGTTCCATCTCAGACACATTTAAGAGTGCAAGAAGCAGATTCACTCAGGAATGGCCAGCACATGGTGTGCAGGATCCCTCAGCCTTCTTCCTTGCCCATAAAGCAAACTCCTCCTTTTGAACTCTCTAGCACTGAGGAAAGCAGCTGTGTCCTGGCCTGGAGATGCAGGGAGGGTAGACTGCCAGCCATGCTGAGACACACCCAATGTTGTTACATTGACTTAAACCAAGGATTCAAAGTGGACTGAAACCATCCTTGTTGTGGCCTGAAATAAGCAACAGAGGAGCAAGAACTTTGGAGTGACAGGAAAATAATGGCTCAAGAGACAGAGACTGTATTTCAGAGCCTCTTCCCTGGACAGATCTCCAGCAGGCTGGTGTCATCACCACTCAGCTCCATTCAGGCTCCTTCTGACCCTGAGACCCTGCTGCTCTGTGGTGTTTCTCAGACAGAGGGGTGGAGAACATCCCAGCCATGAGCAGAACATTCCCTCGTGACGTGTAAGACTCAGGGATACACACACACAAAGACTTATGCTCATTAGCATGGAATTATAGAGAAATCTGTGCTCCCACATGCATCTGCACAAACCTGGCAGCTTGCAAGTACACGCAAGAAAAGAACACCTATAGCAACACCAGGGACTGTGGTGCTGGAGGAATTAATAGACTCTGCTGAGGACCCCAGGAACTGGGCAGTGTTAGTGAAGTTTGGTCATAACCAAACAGCACAGCACACAGACCTGGGAAGGAAAATAAATGAACCATAATGACGATCTGAGGAGGCCAGGAAAGACAAAAACTTGGCACGTCCTCATGCATGTGAACCCATGGGCATCCAGCTGAGGAGGATTAAATTTTCCTGAGAATGGCAGTTCAAAGAAACTCAAGAGTGTGTCCCAGGATGATCTCATGTGTTTGCTCCAGACCCATCAAACTCTTCAGTTGTGTCTTCTGCCTGCATTGCTTCGTTACTGCCTGAAAAATCCTCGGGCCTTTCATCCCAGGGATCATAAGAAACCTTAATTGAGGAATGGGCATGGAACAAGTCTGGAAATGAAAAGGCAGCACTGTTGGAAACTAAAGCACAGCCCATCTCATTCAGCTCTGGAAGATGATTTGCTTTGCACAATGGAAAGAGCAGTAAAGCTGGGAGCAGCCCGTGGGGTGGCCCATAGTTGCTGCTGCACCTTCATCTCCCCTCCGTCACCCAATATAGGGGTCATGGCCCATGGTCATGGGCAGGAGTAACAGGGAAAATTCACACCCGCTACTGAATGTGTCAAGGCTGAAATTGTGCTTAAATATGTGGGAGGTGAGGACATCCAGCACAGAAATGGGGACAGTGAAAGGGTGCATTTCTGAGGGAGATCGAATTGCCCTGACCACAGCATACAGGAGAATGTGAAGATCAGCAGACACAGGAGTACTGGTTGCACATGCCAAGAGAGCTGCAGGTGGGCTGAGTTTGTGCTCAGGAATTGGCTGCCATTCTGGGAGAAAATGTTTCTTTTACATTTTAATCTCATCCCTTTTGATCAGTGGAAATGTCTCTTGACAGCCACTATGGACTTATATCCTGCTTCCTGCATGAACCACCAGTGTTCCTGAAGGTGTACAAGCGGGAGGGCAGATAACCCCATAGCACTGTCCTCCACCAGGGAATTATGCCAAATGAAGCAGATCTCAGAATGTCTGAATGCCAAAGGCTTCATAAGCGCATTTCAATTGAATGTCAAATGTCTTTGCCTTAGTCATACTTTAATAACTCTCATCAATGGCGGGACAGATGCACTTCCTGACCCTACTGCGCTTAACCTTGCAATGAGCACCAGGTACCTCAGGTCCTTTGCAATGATGATACCATCTCTATTTGTCTTGTAGAAGAGGGAGGGATGGCATTTCTCCTGACATGCGAGAGAGACCTTTGGCTAAAGCGCTGCCAGAGGGCTGCTATTGGCTCTTGGTGTGATTCCTGCTTTGCCTGCCCAACAAAAATGATCTGGGGGAACAATCTTTTCCTAATACGCAACCTAAACCTCCTCTGGCACATCTTCCTGTCATTCCCATGGGTCCAGTCGTTGGTCACCAGAGAGAAGAACTCAGCCTCTGTCCCTCATCTTCCCCTTGTGAGGAAGCTGTAGACCACCATGAATTCTCCCCTCAGTCTCCTCTTCTTCAGGACGAACAAACCAAGTGACTTTAGCCACTTCTTATGCAGCTTCCCCTCCAAACCCATCACCAACTTTGTAGCCCACTTCTGGATACTCTCCAGTAGCTTTTAAACCTTTTTACCCTGTGGTGCCCAGAACTGTCCCCAGTGCCTCAGGTGAGCCCGCCCCAGTGCAGAGCAGAGTGGGACAATGCCCTCCATGCCCCGCCGGCCTTGCTGTGCTGGATGTACCCAGGACATGGGTCCTTCTTGGCTCCAGGGACGCTGTTGGCTCATGTTCCACCTGCTGTCAAACAGAAGCCCCAGAACCCTTCTCTGCAGAGCTGCTCTCCAGCATCTTGTCCCTCAGCCTGTACGTACAGCCAGGGTTGTGGTGTCCCAGGTGCAAAATCTGGCACTTGCTCTTGTGGAACTTCGTGTGGTTGGTGACTGTCTAGTTCTCCAATTCATCCAGATACCTCTGCAGGGCATCTCTGCCCTCAAGAGTGTCGACAGCTCCCCCTGACTTTGTGTCATCAGCAAACTTACTAAGCAACCCCTCAAGTCCTGAGTCAAAGTCATTTATAAAGACATGAAAGAGGACTGGCCCTGAGATGGATCCCTGCAGAACTCCACTAGTGCCTGGTCACCAGCCCAGCATAACTGCATTTACTAGAACCTTTTGAGCCCGGCCCATCATCCAATTGTTCACCCAATGCACTGTGTGATTATCCATCTGTATGTTGAACACCTTCTACAGGAGGATACTGTGAGAGACAGTATCAAAGGCTTTACTGTAACCCAAAAAGATCACATTAACAGGCTTCCCTTGGTCAACTAAGTGGGTAACCTTGTAGAAACAAATTAGGTCAGTCAAGCAGGACTTTCCACACAGGAACCCATGCATTGTCATTCAGATGTTCTTCAATAACTCCCAGAATAACCTTCTCCATAATTTTGCCAGGCACATAGATTCACAGAATCACAGAATGGCTACAGTTGGAAGGTATTTCTGGAGATCATCTAGTCCAAACCGCACGCTTAAGCAGTTTCACCTAAAAGAGATCACACAGGATTGCATCCAGGGAAGTTTTGAAAGTCTCCAGAGAAGGAAACTCGACAATCTCTCTGGGCAGCCTGGGCCGGGGCTCTGTCACTCTCAGAGTAAAGAAGTTTCTCCTCATGTTTAGATGGAATCTCTTGTGTTGCAGTCTATACCTACTGCCCCTCATCCTATCATTGCGACGACTGAAAAGAGTCTGGACAATCCTCTTGACACCACCCTGAGATATTTATAAGCATAAATAAGATCCCCCCTCAGTCTTCTTTTCTGCAGAATGAACAGACACAGCTCTTACAGTCTTTCGTCATAAAAAGATACTACAGATCCCTCACTATCTTTGTGTCCCTCTGATGGAGTCTGTCCAGCAATTCCTTGTCCTTCTTAAACTGGGGAACCCCATACTGGACACATTACTCCAGGTGCAGCCTCACCAGGGTACAGTAAATGGGGAGAAAAGCTTCCCTCAACCTACTGTTCCAGTGGCAGAGACCAAACACCTGCTGAAATGAGGCTGAGGCTTTTGCTGCCTCCCCAGGGAGAATAGGTGATCAATGGCCGATGGATGACCCATGATGGAACCTACCTCAATTGCACTTTCCTTTGTCTGTATGTGGGGTGGTTTATTGGCATATCAATAGCAGAAAGAAAAGGTCCAGCACCTCTTAAAAACACCTGCCATGACTGACATTTGAGAGGGAAACAGCACAATGGAAATATTAATAAGGTGTTTCCTCAAGACAAGACAAACCCTATTACTGCCAGGGAGGACAGGTGTGCCTGTGGCTATTGCTAGTGGTCAAGATGAACACATGACTAATATGTAAATGCAATGGCTCTTGTGTGTGCTGCTTGCACTTTGTCAAAAAGTGGAGCTTCCCATGCATTGGCAAGAGGAAGATATTGCCTTGACTTAGTGTGGTATGGGAATATTTAAGATCATGTCTCCATAAATGGTGTCTGGAATGGACAGAAAACATTATATTAAAGGATCTTCCTGTGCAGATGCCTGGGGGCACGGGGAAAGCAGCACTGCCAGGGCACAGCTCAGGGCCCCATCCCACAAGCTCAGCTTTGCACAGACACAGCCCCTCCCTCCCTGGGGTTCTTGCACAGCCAAGGAAGCTCCCTGCACCAGGGTGTCTTGCACAGCACAGAGGTACAAGGCACTGTCAGACACCTCGACTTCCTCCACCGGCATGACGCTGTATTTCCCTGTGGTGTTCAGTGATGTGCTGAGACGGCTGCTGCGCTTGAGGCCAGATCCTGCGTGATATGAGAGCAGCTGGGGAGCTTGGCCTTTCCTCTGCTGGTACCAGAGTAAGCCTTGAAAGGTGGGTGTCTGGTATGTGCAGGTTGTTTGGAAGGTGTCTCTCTGCTTCACTGTGACTTGTCCTTCTTGCTGGGTGACAGTGATCTGCCCCATGGTGCCTGGAAGCAAATCAGGAATGGATGCAAAACCCTGCTAGAGAAGGTTCCTTGTCCCCTAGCCTTGTCTTCTTGCCTGGGGACAAGGAGGCAGACAGGAGTTCTGGGCAGGAGGGTGGAGATCACAGGCCAGTGTGCATATTGAGGAGAGCTGTGCTGTGTCCCTGCTCCTGCTCCTAGTGCCCAGAGGACCAGGGAACAGCCTGTCATGCCTGACCTTTATGTCTGGGGACCAGCATCTCCCCCGCAAGCCTAGTCGTCCATGGAGCTATAGAAAAAAGTCATCTTTCTTCCCCATACTTGTCCTCTTACAGGTCTCCTGACTCCTTGAGTGTACAGAATGCTGAGCCTGAAATAAGGGAACTCTGGAAGCCATGGCTGATATGCAAGCCAGGATGCAGAATGGGACGCCATATTAATGTCAATCACATTAGAGCTTTGGGTGATGTGATGCCCCCCTGGAGCAGCTTTGACAAGATCTGCTAATTTCTGTTGAAAAAGGAGAAATGTGAGAGTGTAAAGACAGCTGGGATCTCCCATGAAGACAGCCTGTGGATCAGACAAGAGAGACAGAGAGACCTGGACTGAAGGCAATAGAAAAGCAAAAGAAGAGGTCCGAGATGTCCTCTCCCCTTTTGAACAGTAAAAATTACTTGAGAGGGCCAATGCAAAAACACAAATGTGAGCTCATGTGTCCCAGTGTTCTCCTGTAATTCAAGAATATTTTCCCATATGGACCTGATAAGGCTGGTGAGGGATTCTACAGAAGAAGAAAGACTGCGTTGAGGAATATTCAAGAGTTACCCAGCAGTTGCCCCAGAAAGGAAGTGAGGATGAGATACCTGAGGTGCATGATGAGAACGACCTGCCTGTTGAGTGAGAGAGTCAGAAAAGCACCTCCCAGCCCCGAGATACCAGAGCTACCGGAAACCACTCTGGTGGGGGAGCAAATGTAGAAGTGGGGAAGACAACTGATCTGTTCTTCCTGTACCTCAAACGCTCCTTCTGGGTTTCTCCCTCCTCCAGCTGCAACACCTGTGGCTCCCTCAGCCAAAGGCTTTGTCAGCATTTCCACAATCAGGGGTCCTGGGCACTCTGAGAGCCCCAGTCATGGGAAGGGACTGTTCCCAGTAAGCTCACAGTGGAATTCTCAAAGCCTGAACTGGAATCACCTGCTATTCTGCACAACCACTTCTGGGCCATTTAGGAGATCAGAGGTTTCTTTCCCCATGGAGGTTTCACATCTTCCTCTGGGATCCTCTGCTTTCTGGCAACACCTCTCCCTCAAATCCTCCAAACCAGGAGATTTTTTTGCTGTGGAGCTGCCCAGGGGTTCTGTCCCTGTCCTGTTCCTGCTGTGAAAATCCACAGTGTGCGAGAGGAACCTGGGTGGGGTTGCTGAATGCCACAGACCCAGAGGTGACATGGACAATGTACTCCTAGTCTAGGGAAAAGGGTGAGGGGTCATCAGGGAACAGGATGAGGGACCAGTAGGTCACCTCCTACTCTCAGGGAGCACATGGGGCACCCATTGGAGTGCTGCACTCTGAGGGGTGGGGATAGGGTAGCCTTGCACCCAGAGCTGAAAGGGCATGTGAAGGAGTGGGGGTACTGAAAGTGGGGACCCTCACACCCATTCACTTTCCAGGATGATACCAGGCATCAGTAATGGAAGAGGTAAAAAACTGTTCTTTATCGTTAAGTTAACCTGAACTGAGGAGGCATAGGCCTGTGCAATGCACCCTGGTGTTCAGAGAGGGTCTCCACTGTTTCCCTTTGTGCCAACCTCCCTTCAGATAATTGCAGACACTGGTGAGATCTCCCTGAGATTTCTCTGTGCTGAGCAGTCCCAGGCTTCTCGGTCTATCACAAAGTCAGAGATGCTCCAGTGTCTTCATCATCTAAGTGTCCCTTCATTCGACTGTCTCTATTATGCCTGGATCACATTTCCATAGCGCAAACACACATCCCCTCACCCTCTGGAGTCACCAGCACACGCGCATTCCTGCACCCCTCATATAGCAGCATGGGCCCTTGGCCCATCTCATAGCCCTGCCTGGAGCCAGGGCCCTCTGACCCAGCACCTGGGGCTCCTCCTTCTCCCTGGCATGGCCAGTCTGGTGTTCACTGACAAAGAGATGCACACAATCACCCACTCATCTCACGCTTATCTCCACACTCTTGGTTCCCTCAAACATTACCACAGTTTGGCAGTATCAGTCTGTTGAGCAGTCATGTGCTGGCCTTGGGCCACCTTACCCACCGCTGGCTTTGGTTTTAGATACAACTTTTCCTCCCTCTTACTGGGCAAGCAATTTTGCAATATGTCAGAAAATTCCACAAACACATGTGAGCATCAACTTAAATTCAAAAAGAACACCAAAAAACACTGAGATCCCTCCAGTGACTTCTCACACATGCATGTGCAATGTTGTCCCTTCAGTTGCTGACACAGAGACTGACAGACCCTGGGAGCAGAGGTCACTTCTCTAGCTGCTGGCTGGAGGCCTTGCTGCACACAGCACAGTCCATCCAGTTACTGGCACTCAGTTCTCTCTTTAACACCACTCTCCCCAACTACTGGCACTCAAACATGGGACGTTACACAGAGGGATGGTTAAGAAAGGATTTAATAAGAAAGTGGGGGAACTGTAGTGGTAGAGTAGTGAGGTGGGTTGCAAACTGGCTTAAGGAGAGAAGCCAGAGAGTTGTAGTCAATGGTGCGGAGTCTAGTTGGAGGCCAGTATCTAGTGGAGTGTCTCAAGGTCAGTACTGGGGCCAATATTATTCAATATATTCATTAACGATTTGGACGAGGGAATTGAGTGTACTATCAGCAAGTTTGCTGATTACACTAAGCTTGGAGGGGTGGCTGACACGCCAGAAGGCTGTGCTGCCATCCAGCGGGACCTGGACAGGCTGGAGAGTTGGGTGGGGAATAACGTAATGTAATTTAACAAGGGGAAGTGTAGAATCCTGCATCTGGGCACGAACAACCCCAGGTTCCTGTATAGGTTGGGAAATTACATATTAGAGAGCAGTGTAGGGGAAAGAGACCTGGGTGTCCTGGTGGACAACAGGATGACCATGAGCCAGCACTGGGCCCTTGTGGCCAGGAAGGCCAATGGCATCCTGGGCTGTATTACAAGGTGGGTGGTTAGTAGATCGAGAGAGGTCCTCCTTCCCCTCTACTCCGCACTGGTGAGACCACATCTGGAATATTGTGTCCAGTTCTGGCCCATCAGTTCAAGAAGGACAGGGAACTGCTGGAGAGGTTCCAGCGTAGGGCAACAAAGATGATTAAGGGAGTGGAGCACCTCCCTTATGAAGAAAGGCTGAGGGAGCTGGGTCTCTTTAGTTTGGAGAAGAGGAGACTAAGGGGGAACCTTATTAATGTTTATAAATATATAAAGGGTGAGTGCCATGAGGATGGAGCCAGGCTCTTCTTGGTGGCAAACAATGATAGGACAAGGGGTAATGGGATCAAGCTGGAACACAAGAGCTTCCACTTAAATTTGAGAAAAAACTTCTTCTCAGTGGGGGTGACAGAGCACTGGAACAGGCTGCCCAGGGAGGTTGTGGAGTGTCCTTCTCTGGAGACATTCAAGACCAGCCTGGACATGTTCCTGTGCGAGCTCACTTAGGCGTTCCTGCTCCAGCAGGGGGATTGGACTAGATGAGCTTTTGAGGTCCCTTCCAATCCCAAACATACTGTGATACTGTGGTCAGGCATAGGGATCTTCCCAAGAAATGCACTGACCAGTCCTGCCTCAGCTGCAGGTACCGCCTTCTATTTTCTTCCTCCTTTCTGTTCCGTCCCCTTGCTCCTACCCAGTCTTCTCTTTCCCCCCTCCTTTGACCATTCCCCTGCACATGCCTTCAGAAGTGTTCTCTAGTCCTGCACAACCCTCTCAAACATCCAGAATACTCATGTTGCTCTTGTCACTTACAAATCTCAGCCTGTCCCCCTTCAAATCTACACCTGCAGTTTACCAACGGCTCATCAATTAGAGGCTGCAGAGCTCTGGTCTCCTTCCTTGCATCCCCTATCACTTACTGAGAGACTGGTGTCATTGTATGCTTTGTTAATCGCTTTCCCGTTTCCTTGTTCTTCACTTTGAAAGGAAAAGGGACTTGATCAGCCAGCCTTAGTGAAGCAGCTGCTCTCACATTCCACACGCCCTTACAGGGGCCTCTGCTGAACTTGCTCAGGTGAGTGAGTTCCTCAAAATGCTGGAAGTTTCCTGTTCCTGGAGTAAATAAGATCCCAGAAAGACACATCCTAGAAGTACAGCCACCAGCAGTTTTCTGTTGGGCATAGAACCCATGGGGACACAGGGACTCCACCCCAGCCCCCAGGAAAGCACTGGTCAGTCCCTAAGCTGGAGGAGACACAGAAAGAGCAGAGAGACAATTCAAGGTGTTCAACAGAAACTGTTGTCCAGTGCCTGGCTGACAGGTCTTGCTCACATGTTGAGGCTTTCACTTATCCACAGATGCAGGGCTAGGAGAACACTTTATCTCTTTAGAGATTTTTTTATAAAGGAGGTAAAACCACAGGAGGAGTCACATCTCCTACCAAGAGTCCTTTTTTCCAACAGTGGTCATTGGTGCATGCTGAGGGAAGAGTAAGAGCTGGACAAGCAGCTGGGATACTTCTCCTGAATACTCACTGCTGTGTCCTGCTCAGTTTCAGCAGCTCTGGGTTGTTCCTATGTCTGCTCTGGCAATGAACCCTCATGGCAAGGAAGGCCAACAGCAGCCTGTGCTGCAGTAGGAAGAGAGTCAACCAGCAGGACAGGAGACCTGATCCCCTCTACTCAGTACTTCTGAGGTGACCTCTGAAGTGCTCACTCCACATCTGCACTCCTCAATACAAGAAAGATTCTGGAGTGAGACCAGCAAAATGGTGTGGGGACTGGAGCATCTTTCCTATGAGAATATTCTGTGTGGGCTGACAGTGTCCAGCCTGGGGACGAGAGGGCTCAGGGGGGCATTGGCAATGTGTGTAAAAAGGTGACGGAAGGGAAAGAAGAAGAGAGTCTTTTCAATCAGGTGTGCTTGGGACTGCCCATGTCTGTCAAGAGGAGGCTCTGTGGAGAGATCAACCACAGCTTTTCGTCCCTCCTGGGGAGTACAACCAGCCCTCAGCAACTTCTCTGTCATTCGGAAGGGTCAGAAAGAAGGATCAGCATTTAGACTCAGTGGTCTGAGTCCATGTGGGGCTGTGGCTGGTGGTAATGTCAGTATCGATGCCGGTGCCAATGCTGCTCGGGCGGTTGAGCCGCCCCGGGGCCGGAGGGGGCGAGGCGGCTCCTACGGGCGGAACGGCAGCGCCCCCTGGCGGGCGCGGCTGGGACTGTCTCCCCGCCCCCGCCACACCCGCCCGGCCCCGCCCGCGGCGGTTCGCGTCCGGCCGCAGCCCCGGCTCCACTCCCCGTGTCTCTCACGGCGCAGTAATACACCGCCGCGTCCACGCGCCCGGGCCGTTCGAGCCACAGGGCGCTGGACCGGCGGTCTGCCGCCACCGACAGCCAACTCGGTGGGTCCGATAGCGCTTTGGAGCCTTTAGTACCCCACACGAGGAGTTCGGGACCTCGGCCCGGGAGGAGACGATACCAGAGGATGTAATCACCGGTCTGTATGTTGGGGTGTGAGCAGTTGATGCTGATTTCGGTGCCCTCGGAGGTCTCTGCCGACGGCTCCTGCTGCACCTGGGCTCTGCCCGAAGCCACTGCCGGGGAGAAAAAGAAGAAAAAATCCTCAAACCCTCAAAATTCCTCAAAACCTCAACGCCCGGCTTCCTGCTTCCTAGAACAAATCCCACAGAAGCACTAAGGAAGAAAAAGAGGTGATGAGAAGGAGTTTCAGAAGATGTGCACACACGAGTAATGGAAGTGTCCATAGTATTTGGTGGAGACATGAATGCATGCACGATAGGTGGAAGGGTGGAATCATTTAAGAAAATAAGTGGGATAAAAGACTGATAAACACAAAGTAGCAAGGGGAAAGAATGACTGCATGAGTTATAGGGAAAGACACAGAGACAAGAAAGAAAACAGGGAGGAAGGGACAAAGAACAGAGCGATGAGTTTTCTAGAGGGAATGTGGGACGGAGGGAGCGGGGTTTGGGGGCAGAAGTCTGTGAAGAAGCCAGAGGGGACGACAGCTTCGAGGGACCTGCGGGGTCCACCCGAGGCTCAGCCCCGTCCCCCACCCAGCCCCGCCAGCCTCCCGCACCCAGGATCATCGCGGCCAGTCCGGCCAGCCCTGTGCCCCGGCACCGCCGCATCCCGTCGCTGCTCCGCCCGTGCCTCGCTGCCCCTCGCCAGAGACGGATGTCTCCTCCTCTCTTCTTCCTCTGCTCCTCCTCTTCTTTAAATTCTCCTCTCCCTCTCCTCCACCGCGAGCTCCGCCCTAGGGCTGAGTACTGCGCCGGCGCCGCTCGGGATCTCGCCCAGGCTCTCGCCCGGGCTCACCCCGGCTCACCCCGGCTCACTCCGGCTCACCCCGTCCCGGGGCTCTTCACGGCTACAACTTTGGCTCCTGGGAAATGGACTGGCTCCTTCCTCCAGCAAGACGAAGCAAGACGAACAGCAGGGACCTGATCCAGGAGATGGACCAGCTTCCCAAAGCTGTCTCCGAGCTCAGGGGCTGGAAACAACAGCCACTGGTTTCCTGGGCTTTGCAGTGAGGAGACTGAGAGCCTCCCTTCAGCTGCCTCTGTGTAATCCCAGCACAATGCCTGAAACTTGTGCTGTGACAGAGGGGTTGTGGGGACACATGTACGCATGGCCGTGCAGGTGTCAGTGTGAGTAGGGGAGGAGGGGAAATACGGAGTCAGTATGTAGGTAAGAAGGGACCTTCAGAGGTCACCTAGATCACTCCTCTGCTCAGGACAGATCCCAATAGATTCTGTTGCTCAAAGTCACAATCAATCCATTCTTGAGCACCTCTCAGGATAGAAATTGCACCAAGTCTGTCTCCTGGGCACTTACATGGGCGATGTGCATCTTCTTGTGTTCCTCCAAACAAGCAATTATAGAAGGCAAGAAATTCCTCCTAGACATCTCTTGTCGAAGATGAAGACACCCATTTCTCTCAGTGTCTTCTTGTATGTCATGTTCATCAGCTGCCTAATGTACAGCGGCCTTGTTAAACTCACTTCCATATGTTGATTCCCTTCCTTGACCAGGGAGCCCCAGTCTGGCAGCAGTACTCCAGATATGATCTCAAATGGACCAGATGGAAAGGGTCCTTTTCTTGCACCTGCTGGCAAAACATTAACACAGCTCAGGATGCAGCTGGTCCTTTTGCTGCAAAGGCACACTGCTGTCTCATAGTCAGATGGGTCACCCTTAAAACCCCACATCCTTTTCTGTGGATCTGCTTTCCAGGCAGCCAGTTCTAGCCTACATGACTGCATGAACCAGCTGGTTCCTCCCCCACATGCAAAACCTTGTCCTTGCTATTTTGGCATCCATGAGTTTCCAGTCAGCCCACTTCTTCAGACTGTTCAGGTCCTTTGACCAGGAGCCGTGCCCAACCGTTATGGCCCATTCCCCTTGCTGGGTGTTATGACCAGAGTCTCTGGGACTTCCCCACTTCCCCTGACTCATGACATTAATTAAAGCATCAAACAGTATTGGTTCTACTCCTGGATCCCTACCACTACAACCCATCAATAAGTGTTGGGCAGCTGAGATTTGCACTGTGGTCATAACCATCTGAGCCTGTTAGTCCAGACAATTTTCTCCACACCTTATCGTCCTCCCACTGCACCCATTCATCTCATACTTGGTCATGAAAGAAGTAAGAGAGAAAGTGCCAAAGGTCTTGCTAAGCTCCAGGTACAGATATCCCTGCCCTTTCCGTGTGCACAGTGCCTGTTACCTCATGAGAAAGCAATGGGTTTGGCCCATTGTCCTCAGCTCAAAGCAGCTTCATGGAGAGGGCAAGTCAGCCCTGGCTGAGCTCTCCCATCAGAGCTCCCTGGCATTGATCTCACTGAGGTCACTGAAGGGAAGGCAGAAAGCCCTCAACTGAGCTGCAGCTGACAGACAGTCAGGAGTGGAGGCTTCAGTAAAGTGCTCACTGGGAACAGTCCTTGTTAGAAAGAGGGACAACAGCTGGGTTTTGGGGATGTTTTCTTGAATTCCATGTTCCTTCCTTTCCATGGGCAGTTGCTGGGCACTAGGACTGAAACTGTAATGCAAGACGTGATGGTCAGTGCGTTCTGAAGTCCAAAGCCTGTTGTTTGGCTTTCCCAGTGGAAGCTACACAGTCTGTCTTTCTACTCACAGCACAGCAACATTAGACTCCATGTTCCCTTCAGTCAGTAGCTCTCTAATTGAAGGCCATCATTCTTGCCTGACATAGGACCTGATCAATCTACTGCACACTGGCATTGACATGTGCATGAGATGGGGCTCCATCCCATTCTAGAGTGCATTGGAAGGAGATCCCCTCAGGGATGGCCAGCACACGGTCGAGAGGATTCCTCAGCCTTCCTCCTTGCCCACAAAGCAAACCCCTCCTTTTGAACTCTCTAGTGCTGGGGAGAGCAGGTGTTTTCTGGCCTGGAGATGCAGGGAGAGGAGACTGCCAGCCATGCTGAGACACATCCAGTGTTGTTACACTGAATTAAACCAAGGATTCAAAGTGGACTGAAATCATCCTTGTTGTGAGCTGAAATCAACAGCAGGGAAGTGACAGCTTTGGACGGACAGGAGAAGGAGGGCTCAGGAGACAGGGGCTGCATTTCTCTTCCCTGGGCAGATTTCTGGCAGGCTGGTGCAAACATCACTCAGCTGCACTCGGGTTCCTTCGGGCCTGGGAACCTGCAGCTCTGTGGTGCTCATGGACAGAGCAGTAGAGAGTGTCTCTGCAATGAATCACATATTTTGTTGTGATGATTGACAGACAAGGACATACATACTTAGACTCATGCACACCATTGTGCAATTATACACAAATTAGTGCTCTCATGTCTATCTGCACAAACTTGGCTGCTTGCAAGTACACACAGGAAAAGAACACACATAGCAACACTATGAACCATCATGTTAAGAGAAGTTCATGGACTCTGCTAATGATTCCTGGGGCAGTGTTAGGCAGGATGGTGTCAAATTCAAGCAACACAACACTCACAAAAACCATCAGGGTGAGCTGAGAAGTTAAGGAAAGATGAGGACTTGTCACATCCTCATGCATGGGAGTCCAAGGGCATGCAGTCGATTATGGTTGCAGCTTCTTCCTGAGACTGGTATATCAAAGAACACAGAGTGACCCAGAATGACATCGTGCCTGAATGGCACGAGCCTGGAAATGAAAAGGCAGCAGTGTTGGAAGCTAAAGCACAGACCATGTGTTTGCATTCAAGATGAGCTTGTCCGGAAATTGTTACCTCTGCCAAGGGTGCCTCTGGTCCTGTGGCAATGAAGGGCAGGTATAAAAGGCAGCACAAGTCCCTGCTCTCTCATCCACTTCTCTTGCCTTCTTCCTCCTAGGAACCAGGTAAGTCTGAAGTCCCTTCTGATTTTCTTCCAACTTGACATCTGTCACTGATGGACATCTCTGCACATATTGGCTATGTCCTTTCCTCAGTTTGCATCTCCTTATCATGGGATATGGAAGGAGTGATCAGTTCTGCTTAGAGAGAGGCTGGGAGGCTGCAGATGGGTGTTTTGGTTTTTCACTAAGAGAGAGCTACCATGTGCTCTGAGGCTCCTTGTAGGGCAGTGAAGGTTGTGCGCCTCCTTGCATGTCTTCAAGCTCCCCACTCAGTAGTGGCCTTGGCTGCTTTTGGAGAGGGTAACCAGGCTACTTCTTATCTGCTTTTATGGCTTGCCTTCTCCCTGCCCTCTCTCCCAGGTGAACCTCTGCTCTTAAGACATGTCCTGCTATTACCAGTGCCTGCCCTGCCAGCCCTGTGGCCCGACCCCACTGGCCAACAGCTGCAATGAGCCCTGTGTCAGGCAGTGCCAGAACTCCACCGTTGTCATTGAGCCCTCGCCTGTTGTGGTGACCCTGCCTGGCCTCATCCTCAGCTCCTTCCCACAGAACACTGTTGTGGGCTCCTCCACCTCTGCTGCTGTTGGCAGAATCCTCAGCTGTGATGGAGTGCCCATCAACTCTGGCTGCTGTGACCTGTCTGGCATTTCTGGGCGCTCTTTTGGCAGAAGGTACCTGCGCTGATAAAGACTCTGGGAAAGGCCCAGGGAGACACCTTGAGGAACTCAAAGCATGGTGCTGGGCAAAGGATTGAGATATTGGCTGTGTTTTCAGTATAGCTGAATGGCTTTACCTTTTTTACCTATTTCTTTGTTTACTTTGGTTCCTCTTGGCAACAATGTTTCCCCAGATCAAGCCTGGTGGGGATCAACTGTCCTTCTTCACTTTGTGGGGCAGGCAGATGAACATCATGCACAAACTTCTTCATGACCATGGACTGCAGACTTGTGGATTCCTCTGGGGATTCCTGCACTGCTGTCCTCCACTTGCAGTGGCTTTGTTTCCCTCTTTATGCATTGAAGTTCTGCTGCATTCAAGCCTGGCCTCTATGTGGTCCTTCCCTGTGTGGCAGCTCCCCAAGCTGCCAAAGAAGAAGCATGTTACTCTGGAGTGGAAGGGGGTGAGGGCACAAGGGGATCTTTCTCCATTTTTTCTACTGTACAGGTGTAAAGATGGAAATCTGTACACTCATGTCCTTCATGCAAAAGGGAATTAAGGCTCATGAAGCATATCTCTGATGCCAAAAGCTTCACAAGGGCATTTCAATTGCATGTCTGAAATCTTTCCTCCCTAGTTGTGCTCTTAATATACGTCTTTAAAAGCAGAATAGTTGCACTTCCTGACCTTATTGCACTAAATCTTGCAACAACTGCAAGGTACTTGAGGCCCTTCACATTGATGCTATCATTTGTAATTATCCTTAATGAAGAGGGAGGAATGACATTATTCCTGACAGATGAGCAAGTCCTTCTGCAAAGCACTGCTAGAGGGCTGCCACTGGCTTCTGGCATGACCCCCGTCTTGGCGGTACAACTGAGGAGACGTTGGATAGGTAGGAAATGGACACAGGATCCACGCAGGTTTTACACTTCAAACTGTTGGCACTGTTGGTATTGTTGCCTGAGGTTGTTTTATTTAATGGTGATTTAAATTACGCTGTGGCTCTGCTTTTCAGAATTTAGGCACTGACCTGTCTTACCCTGTGCTTCTAATTTCATTGCTGTGGCCTGCTTCTATGGCCCATATTTCTTCACCTACATGGGAGCTGCCTTCAACCAGGCAGAGCAGTGGTCGTTCTTTACACTGTTCTTAATCCCCTGCCCAACCCCTTGATGTAGACCCCCAAAAACAAGGATGTGAAAGATGTTCTGAGCAGGTCCAAGAGGTGATATTTGTCCTCATGATGTAAACAACTGCCAGGGTGCCATCACCCTCAGCCAAAGATCCCCGTACATCAAGGAGTTAATGATCCATGTGACAGATTACTGAGGTGGCTTTCTCCTCTGCTGTGCTATATGCAGAGTTTGCCTTTCAGGGCAAAGTTACAATGCACAGATCCCTTGGTCAGAGGCAAAATTGATCCAGTTGATTGTAACTGATGAGCCTGGAGGCAGCTCCTGCTTGGTGCCTGTGGTTACACTCTCTGTGTGTCCTTGCCTGTGTTTCAAATACAGTAAGAAGTTCTCATGCAAACACTTTTCCTATTTCATAGCAGAAATTACGAAGAGAGATATTTTATTTTATAAAAATCTTCTAAAAGCTTGATGGACCAAAAGACACACTTCCATGAACAGGATCCATGTGTTGTGGTGTGTGCCCTGACTGGAGCTGCCTGTTTGACAGCACATATTATAGCTTGGGACTCGTGGCATCTGAAGGATATAGGATCATCTCTACTGCCTTCTCTTTCTTCATAGGTGTGTTGATTTGACTGAAAATAAGTTAATTTTCTCCATGCAGTTAGAAACCTTCATTTTTCATAGTTAGTACATTCATTATTTGGACTTCATTTGAGAACAAGAGATAACACCCCAGCACAGAGTTAACATTTTTAATTGCTCTTGTCTGAGAGCCAAGAACATTGTGAGTGCTCTGCCCACAGGTGTAAGGCATCAAGGAAGGAGGTCATAGATGGGACAGATCTTGACTGACATCCAAACTGATCAATAAGAGTATTCCATCCCATGAACATCATACCTCATATTTAAGGAGAGTCAGGGAATCTAAACAATGCAGCAGCTCCTGGTGCAAAACACTTGGTGTAGTCAGCAGGTCCTAGTTGGAAATGCCTTTGTAGAGAAAGGATAGTGAAGAAGATAGACATCTTAAAGGCGTCTGGGCACAAAATGGTGAGGTGGAGCCATGGGGCAGGGGGTGCACAGAGTGGCATCCTCCCTTCCCTGCAAACAAGCCCAGGGAAAGGTTCTCCCCTCTTCAGCACAGGGAGAGGGACAGATACAGGCACAAGCATGAGTGGAAATAAACATGATCCTTATGTTCTGCTTGTAACCCTGTGGGCCCAGCAAAACAGACAACAGTTTATGGCTCTGCTGGATACCAGGGCAGAAGTAGCCCTAATTCATGGAAATCTGCCCTATTACACCAAGAATAAAATGATGAGTATCTACAAAGTCAGGGTGAGGGAAAGGTGAAAAAATTGTCTCAGAAAGTCTTTCTAACCTTGCAGCCAGGAAGGTACTAACTGCTTACAGCTTGGGATGGGCTCCAAGAACACCCTGATATGTCATAGGCCATGATTAATTGGCAGGAAAGACTTAATATCCAGTTGGGGAAAATATTCCTCTCATATCCGCTCAGCTTGCAGTAGGCAAGATTGTGTCTATAGGTTACTGGTTTTTGGGGATGTATGTCCCCATGGGGCTGTGGTTGCGTCCCAGAGTGTCACCCTGCTGCCACATTGCAGTGGACCATCCTTGTGCTCTGAAGAGGATGTTCTTGAGGAGCATCCAGCTGTCCTGCTGCCCTCTGCACTACAGCACAGTTTTCCATGGCATCCTGCCAAGCATGGAGGTCCCTGACGAGACTGACATGGGCTCTTCTGTAGTCCGGGGCAGTAATCATCCTGTTTGTCCTGGTCAGTCCTTTGAGGATCTTGAGCTCCACAGGCTTTTGGCCAATGCAGGCAAGGCTGCCCTTGAACTCTACATCATCCAGCTGTTCTTCTTCATTTGTGATTAGCATGTCCAAAACAGCCTCTCCTCTGTTCCGTTCATGGATTGCCTGCATCAAAAATTTGCCCTTCATACACCCCACCCATGCCCTGCTTTCCTCGTGCCCCTCCAGTTTTGTCCTGCAGCAGAGAATGAGGTCATAAAATCTTCCCATGGGCTTCTGCACCCCTGCACCTTGCTAGTGTGGGCACTGTCTGACCGAGGCCGTGGTCTGGGTCATCCTCATTCCTGCCTCCCTGCTCTTGCTTTCTTGGTTTAGCCTACTCAGGTATTCCTGAAATTTAGAAGCTCAGGGGCTCCTACTATGGGCTCATGTCACTGGCTGCCTGGTGCTTCCTTCCTGGGGTCTGGGACATACCGCTTCCAAGGGGACAAAGATGGTTACATGTCAAAGGTACATAATGTTACAGCTGCTTTGGACAATCTCAACACTTTCCAAAACTGGTGTGACTTTTGCTCCTGTTGGTCAATGGCAATGCTGCCTTTCTCTGGGCTGTGCTGTTGTGCTGGATTTGGTCTTGTGTTTGCCCAGGGGACAGGGTGTGGAGTCTAGGCTGGCACAAGCATTGAGACGTCACATGTGTGACCAGGAGAAGCTTGGAGAGGTGTTGTCTCTAAAGCAGAGGCTGTGCTGCATCTGTCCCCCCTGAGCCAGCAGAGTGAGGGACAGTGCCTGGCCCTGCATGTGGAGTTTCTGCAACAGCTGCTGTCAGTGGAGCTGTTTCTGTTGAGGAGCCATCTGTGTGCTCAGGAAAAACCAAACCAAACCAAACCAAACCAAACCAAACCAAACCAAACCAAACCAAAAACCAAACCAAACCAAACTAAACCAAGTGAAACCAAAGACACATTAGGCAAAGAGAACTGTGAAGTTCATTCCTGATGAAGCCGACACAGGACACTTGCTACGACAAGTGCCAGGTCATAGCACAATATGAGCAGAAGGAACTGACCAGCTCCCACTAGAAAACTGAATGTCTACATAGATTCCTTGAGGTGATGATCACAGAATCACAGAATGGCTGGGGCTGCAGGGATGTCTGGTGATCATCTAGTCCAACCCATCTGCTAAAGCATGGTCACCAGAGCAGACCATGCAGGATTGTGTGCAGGTGGATTTTGAATGTCTACAGAGAGGAGACTTCACAACCTCTCTGGGCAGCCTGTTCCTGGGCTCTGTCACCCTCAAAGTAAAGAAGTTTCTCCATGTTTAGATGGAACCTCCTGTGTTTCAGTCTTTGCCCATTGCCTCTCATCATTGGGCACCACAGAGTCTGGTCCAATCACCTTGACAACCAAGCTTGAGATATTTATAACCATGAATAAGATCCCCTCTCAGCCTCCTTTTCTCCAGGCTGAACAGACACAGCTCTCTCAGTCTCTCCTCGTAAGAAAGATGCTCCAGACCCCTCATCATCTTTGTGTCCCTCTGCTGGACTTTCTCCAGTAATTCCTTGTCCTTCTTAAACTGGGGAACCCAGAACTGGACACATTACTCCAGGTACGGACACATCAGGGCAGAGTAGAGGGGGAGGAAACCTTCCCTCAACCTACTGTTCCAGTGGCAAAGACGAGACACCTGCTGAAATGAGGCGGAGTCTTTTGCTACCTCCCCAGGGAGAACAGGGGAATGAAGACTCATGGATGTCTCATGCTAGGAGCTGCACTTTTCTTTGTCTGTATTTGTTTTGGTTTATTATCATACCAACAGATAGATGTCACGGGGGAGTGATTTAAGGCTGCTTTCTGCAGAACAATGTTAAGGTTTCTTAAAGAAAAGTGCGCCGTAAAAGATTGCAGTGACAGGTTCACTCTATTATTTGCCACATGGAGGAAATATGCCAAGCCAAATGCTGCTTCCCTTCTCCCCAGGAGCCTGATACCCATTTGTGGAGCAAAATTTCAGGCATCTTCCCTCCCTGATAACCGTTTGCTCCCAAGTCTGTGTTTTAGACATCCTGAGCCAGACTTTCAGGGGAGGCCTGATGTCAATTCATGAAGGAAACTTTCAGGAAACAAAGTTCTCAGAAATAAATATTTTTTTTTAATTTTTTGTTTTGTTTTGTTTTTTGGTTTTTTTTGTTTTTTCTCTTTTATGAAAAGGAGTAGATTAGCAGGAGGGCTGACTCAATCTGGGTACCTGCTCAGAGTTGCAACCTGATTATAGAAAACTATAAACTTCCATGTCTTTAAGGACCATTCATACTATGTTTCTGTCCAAGAGCAGTTTTGGGTCTTCTTGCTTCTCATTGTATCTTTTTCACTGATCTCACATGTGCCTTTGTTTTGTTTAGTTATAAACATTGTTTATGGTCCATAGCTTTGCAGGCACTCTTTTGTTTGAATAAATACTTTCCTTCTCAGTGGAGTGCAGAACAGGCCCCGTTTTGCAGATGTCTGTAATGTCTCGGTGTTACCCTTGGGATCATTGTTTTTTCCTCAGTCAATTTCATTCCTTCCAGAAAAGTGCGAACTAGATCTTATCTTGTACATGTTCGGTGTAGTTTGTAGTTGATTTTGGTAAATATGGGGAGAACTTTACAGCTTAAGAATTGCAACAAATTCAGCTAAATAAGTAGAGTGAAGCAGAGAGTGTATAAAAAATAACACAAGTGTATACTTCTAGTTGATTCATTATATTCAGTATGCATTTACTTCAGGTAAATGATTAGTCAGAAAATTAAAATGTAATCATCCACTGACCTGTGAGCAGTAAAACCTTTGCTGTACAGCCAGCTTATTTAGCAGAGGGAGCTCAAAGTGGGCTCACTCAGGCTGTCATATTTATAGAAAAAGGTGGTTGACTCCTAGTCAAATTGCAGACTGTGGGAAAGGTCTGTATGAGATTTGTGCACCCACAATTTGTCAGTGTTCGTTTGCTATTCTGCTTCCTTGTGGGTTTCTTAAAAGGAGTTATTGGCCTGGCTGCAGCTCAGGCCTTTACCTCCTTTGGAGCCTGGGCCAAAGTGCTGCTGCTTTGGCTGGGCCGGGGGGTGGAGTGAATCTGGCACAAGAGGGGACAGAAAAGTTACAACACCTCTTAACATCAACTGCAATGGCTGAAGATCTAGAGGGGAATAATACAATGAAACCAGTTTTAAGGTTTCTCCATCTCAAGACAAGACTAAACCAGATAGTGTTGCAGATGACAGATGTTCCTGTGGTTACTACTAGTGCTCAAGATGAGCAAATTGTTAATATGTCAATACAAATGTTCATGTGTGTGCTGCTTGCACTTTATCAGAAACTGGAGCTTCCCATGCATTGACAAAAAGAGGATACTGCCCTGACCTACTGTGGTATGAGAATATTGAATACCATGTGTGCATAAATGGTGTCTGGAATGGAGAGAAAACATGATATCATAGGATCTTCCCCTACAGATCCCTGGGGTAACAGAGGAAGCAGCGCTGCCAGGACACAGCTCAGGGCCCCTTCCCACAAGCTCAGCCTTGCACAGACACAGCCCCTCCCTCCCCGGGGTTCTTGCACAGCCAAGGAAGCTCCCTGCACCAGGGTGTCTTGCACAGCACAGAGGTACAAGGCACTGTCAGACACCTCGACTTCCTCCAACTGAAGGACGCTGTATTTCCCTGTGGTGTTCAGACTTGTGCTGAAACGGTCACTGTGCTTCAGGCCAGATCCTGCCTGATATGAGAGCAGCTGGGGAGCTTGGCCTTTCCTCTGCTGGTACCAGAGCAAGCCAATAAAGTTGGAGGTCTGGTATGTGCAGGTTGTTTGGAAGGTGTCTCTCTGCTTCACTGTGACTTGTCCTTCTTGCTGGGTGACAGTGACCTGCCCCATTGTGCCTGGAAGACAGTGAATGAAGGTCAGCAGCTCTGCAGGGAAGGGCTCTGGGAAGCAAATCAGGAATGGAGCATATGCTGGAGCATATTCCTTGTCCCCTACCCTACAGGAAAATCCTTATGCCTGGGGAAAAGGAGGCAGACAGTAGTTCTGAGCAGGAGGGTGGAGATCACAAGCAAGTGCAGATTCTGGGGAGAGCTGTGCTGTGTCTCTGCTCCTGCTCCTAGTGCCCAGAGGACCAGGTAACAGCCTGTCATGCCTGACCTTCATGTCTGGGGACCAGCACCCCTCCAGCAGGCTGAGCCATCCATGGAGCTATAAAAAAAATGAATCTTTCTTCCCCATACTCCTCTTAGAGGATTCGTGGCTCACGGCATGTATAGAATGCTGAGCCTGAAATAAGGGAACTCTGGCTGTGACAATAACAAAAAGGAGAAAACTGGAAGCCATGGCTGATGTGCCAGCCAGAAGGCAGAATGGGACGCCTTATTAATGTCAATCGCATGAGTGCTTTATACTTCCTGGGGCAGCTTTGACAAGATCTGCTAATTTCTGTTGAAAATGGAGAAATGTGAGAGTGTAGAGACAGCTGGGATCTCCCATGAAGACAGCCTGTGGATCAGAGAAGAGAGACAGAGAGAGAAGGTTTGAAGGCAATAGAAAAGCAGGAGAACAGGTCTGAAATGTCCTCTCCCCTTTTGAACCATAAAAACACCCTTAGAGAGCCAATGCAAAGACACAAATGTGAGCTAATGTGTCCCAATGTTTTCCTGTAATTCAATAATATTTTCCCATATGGACCTGATAAGGCTGGTGAGGCTTTCCACAGGAGAAGAAATAATGTGTTGGGGAAAATCCAAGACTTACCCAGCAGTTGCCCCAGAAAGGCAGTGAGGATGAGATACCTGAGGTGCATGACGAGACCGACCTGCCTGTTGAGTGAGAGAGTCAGAAAAGCACCTCCCAGCCCCGAGATACCAGAGCTACCGGAAACCACTCTGGTGGGGGAGCAAATGTAGAAGTGGGGAAGACAACTGATCTGTTCTTCCTGTACCTCAAATGCTCCTTCTGGGTTTCTCCCTCCTCCAGCAGCAACACCTGTGGCTCCCTCAGCCAAAGGCTTTGTCAGCATTTCCACAATCAGGGGTCCTGGGCACTCTGAGAGCCCCAGTCATGGGAAGGGGCTGTTCCCAGTAAGCTCACAGTGGAATTCTCAAAGTCTGAACTGGAATCACTTGCTATTCTGCACAACCACTTCTGGGCCATTTAGGAGATCAGAGGTTTCTTTCCCCACGGAGGTTTCACATCTTCCTCTGGGATTCTCTGCTTTCTGGCAACACTGTTATTTCCTTTGGGAACAGAAGTCTCTTCTGTTTCTCTCTTTTCTCCTCTTTCTTTCCTCAGCTATCTGGGAACAACACCTCTCCCTCAAATCCTCCAAACCAGGAGATTTTTTTGCTGTGGAGCTGCCCGGGGGTTCTGAGCATGTCCTGTTCCTGCTGGGAAAATCTACAGTGTGAGAGAGGAATCTGGCTCTAGTGGGGTTGCTGGGTTCCACAAACCCAGAGGTGACATGGACAATGTACTCCTAGTCTAGGGAAAAGCGTGAGGGGTCATCAGGGAACAGGATGAGGGTCCAGTAGGTCACCTCCTATTCGCAGGCAGCACATGGGGCACCCATTGGAGTGCTGCACTGTGATGGGTGGGGATGGGGTAGCCTTGCACCCCTGAGCGGAAAGGGCATGTGAAGGGGTGGAGGTACTGCAGATGGGGACCCTTACTCCCACTCACTTTCCAGAATGATACCAGGCATCAGTAATGGCAGAGGTAAAAAAATGTTCTTTATCGTTAAGTTAACCTGACCTGAGCAGGCATAGGCCTGTGTTGTGCTGAGCTGTGTAGATCACCTGACGAACTTGACAATGTTGCCACAAACACGTCCTTGAGTTGATCTGGGAGTGAAGCACTGGTCTTTCATATAAATGTCCTTTCACTCAACACTAGGAATTTGAAGTGTTGTGTTTCTAAGAATGTCCCATGAAAACTGAAAAGATGACAATACAAGCAAATCTCTGCATGGCTGGGATTTGCACTATGTGCTAAAACCCAATTTGTGCTCCACATCATGGTCCATAACTCAGGGTTCCCACGATTGAAAGGGCATCACATCACCTGTACCATCCCCTTTTACACTCTTGTTTTATCTCCAGTATTTTAATCAACATTCTGTGGAGTCACAGTCTCATTCTAACTGAGATCCATCTCCACCCATGCTCCACCTTTATCATTAAAAAAACACAATTCTAAGGTTCTAGAAGGAATTTCCTTTTTTCCCAACCAGGCCCATTCCCTTTTGCAATGTGCTCAAGTTGAGTTTGGCTCCATCTGGCTCCTCAACCTGCAGTCAGGTGTTAGAAGCATCAAAAATCTTGTTCTTCACAGCTTCTCTTTTGGATACTGAGAAAGGTAAGTTCTCCAAGGATGGAGACTCCACAACCACTCTGGACATCCTGTGCCAGAGCTCACTCACCCTCACAGTGAAACAGTGTTTCCTGGTGTTCAGAGAGGGTCTCCACTGTCTTTCCTTTGTGCCAAGTGCCTCTTGTCCTGTCACTGGACACTGTGGAGGAGAGCCTGGCTTTGTGTTCTTCACAACCTCCCTTCAGATAATTGCAGACACCGATGAGATCTCCCTGATTTTTCTCTGTGATGAACAGTCCCAGGCTTCTCGGTGTATCACAATGTCAGAGATGCTCCAGTCTCTTCATCATCTAAGTGTCCCTTTATTGGACTGTCTCCATTATGCCTGTCTCATACATTTCCATAGTGCAAACACACACCCCCTCACCCTCTGGAGTCAACAGCACACCCGCATTCCTGCACCCCTCAAATATCAGCATGGGCCCTTGGCCCATCTCATAGCCCTGCCTGGAGCCAGGGCCCTCTGACTCAGCACCTGGGGCTCCTCCTTCTCCCTGGCATGGCCATTCATGTGCTGGCCTTGGGCCACCTTACCCGCCGCTGGCTTTGGCTTTAGATACAACTTTTCCTCCCTCTCACTGGGCAAGCAAGTTTGCAATACGTCAAAAAATTCCACAAACACACATGAGCATCCTTCCAACACACTGAGATCCCTCCAATGACTTCTCATACAAACATGCGTGATGTTGTCCCTCCAGTTGCTGACACAGAGACTGACAGACCCTGGGAGCAGAGGTCTCTTCTCTAGCTGCTGGCTGGAGGCCTTGCTGCACACAGCACAGTCCATCCAGTTACTGGCACCCAGTTCTCTCTTTAACACCACTCTCCTCAACTACTGGCACTCAAACATGGGACGTTACACAGAGGGATGGTTAAGAAAAGATTTATTAAGAAAGTGGGGGAACTGTAGTGGTAGAGTAGTGAGGTGGGTTGCAAACTGGCTTAAGGAGAGAAGCCAGAGAGTGGTAGTCAATGGTGCAGAGTCTAGTTGGAGGCCAGTATCCAGTGGAGTGCCTCAGGGGTCAGTACTGGGGCCAATATTATTCAATATATTCATTAACGATTTGGACGAGGGAATTGAGTGTACTATCAGCAAGTTTGCTGATTACACTAAGCTGGGAGGAGTGGCTGACACGCCAGAAGGCTGTGCTGCCATCCAGTGGGACCTGGACAGGCTGGAGAGTTGGGCGGGGAATAACCTAATGTAATTTAACAAGGGGAAGTGTAGAATCCTGCATCTGGGCACGAACAACCCCAGGTTCCTGTATAGGTTGGGAAATTACATATTAGAGAGCAGTGTAGGGAAAAGAGACCTGGGTGTCCTGGTGGACAACAGGATGACCATGAGCCAGCACTGGGCCCTTGTGGCCAGGAAGGCCAATGGCATCCTGGGGTGTATTACAAGGCGGGTGGTTAGTAGATCGAGAGAGGTCCTCCTTCCCCTCTACTCCGCACTGGTGAGACCACATCTGGAATATTGTGTCCAGTTCTGGCCCATCAGTTCAAGAAGGACAGGGAACTGTTAGAGAGGGTCCAGCGCAGGGCACTGAAGATGATTAAGGGAGTGGAGCACCTCCCTTATGAAGAAAGGCTGAGGGAGCTGGGTCTCTTTAGTTTGGAGAAGAGGAGACTAAGGGGGGATCCTATTAATGTTTATAAATATATAAAGGGTGAGTGCCATGAGGATGGAGCCAGGCTCTTCTTGGTGGCAAACAATGATAGGACAAGGGGTAATGCGATCAAGCTGGAACACAAGAGCTTCCACTTAAATTTGAGAAAAAACTTCTTCTCAGTGGGGGTGACAGAGCACTGGAACAGGCTGCCCAGGGAGGTTGTGGAGTGTCCTTCTCTGGAGACATTCAGGACCTGCCTGGACATGTTCCTGTGTGACGTCACTTAGGCGTTCCTGCTCCAGCAGGGGGATTGGACTAGATGATTTTTTGAGGTCCCTTCCAATCCCAAACATACTGTGATACTGTGGTCAGGCATAGGGATCTTCCCAAGAAAGGCACTGACCAGTCCTGCCTCAGCTGCAGGTACCGCCTTCTATTTTCTTCCTCCTTTCTGTTCAGTCCCCTTGCTCCTCTCCAGTCTTCTCTTTCCCCCCTCCTTTGACCATTCCCCTACACATGCCTTTAGTAGTGTTCTCTAGTCCTGCACAACCCTGACTGGTGTCATTGTATGTTTTGTTAATCGCTTTCCCTTTTCCTTGTTCTTCTTTTTGAAAGGAAAAGGGACTTGATCAGCCAGCCTTAGTGAAGCAGCTGCTCTCACATTCCACACGCCCTTACAGGGGCCTCTGCTGAACTTGCTCGGGTGAGTGAGTTCCTCAAAATGCTGGAAGTTTCCTGTTCCGGGAGTAAATAAGATCCCAGAAAGACACATCCTAGAAGTACAGCCACCAGCAGTTTTCTGTTGGGCAGAGAACCCACGGGGACACAGGAACTCCACCCCAGCCCCCAGGAAAGCACTGGTCAGTCCCTAAGCTGGAGGAGACACAGGAAGAGCAGGGAGACAATTCAAGGTGTTCAACAGAAACTCTTGTCCAGTGCCTGGCTGATTGGTCTTGCTCACATGTTGAGGCTTTCACTTATCCCCACATGCAGGGCTAGGAGAACACTTTATCTCTTTAGGGATTTTTTTGTAAAGGAGGTAAAACCACAGGAGGAGTCACATCTCCTACCAAGAGTCCTTTTTTCCAACAGTGGTCATTGGTGCATGCTGAGGGAAGAGTAAGAGCTGGACAAGCAGCTGGGATACTTCTCCTGAATACTCACTGCTGTGTCCCGCTCAGTTTCAGCAGCTCTGGGGTGTTCCTATGTCTGCTCTGGCAATGAACCCTCATGGCAATGAAGGCCAACAGCAGTGTAGGCTGCAGTAGGAAGAGAGTCAACCAGCAGGACAAGGGACCTGATCCCCTCTACTCAGTACTGCTAAGGTGACCTCTGAAGTGCTCATTCCACTTCTGCACTCCGCAATACAGGAAAGATTCTGGAGTGAGACCAGCAAAATGGTGTGGGGACTGGAGCATCTTTCCTATGAGAATATGCTGTGTGGGCTGACAGTGTCCAGCCTGGGGACGAGAGGGCTCAGGGGGGCATTGGCAATGTGTGTAAAAAGGTGACGGAAGGGAAAGAAGAAGAGAGTCTTTTCAATCAGGTGTGCTTGGGACTGCCCATGTCTGCCAAGAGGAGTCTCTGTGGAGAGATCAACTACAGATTTTTGCCCCTCCTGGGGAGCACAACCAGCCCTCAGAAAGGGACAACTGTCCGTGGGCAACTTCTCTGTCATTCGGAAGGGTCAGAAGGAAGGATCAACATGTAGACTCAGTGGTTTGAGTCCATGTGGGGGTGCGGCTGGTGGTAATGTCAGTATCGATGTCGGTGCCGGTGCTGTTCGGGCGGCTGAGCCGCCCCGGGGCCGGAGGGGGCGAGGCGGGTCCTGCGGGTGGAGCGGCAGCGCCCCCTGGCGTGCGCGGCTGGGACTGTCTCCCTGCCCCCGCCACACCCGCCCGGCCCCGCCCGCGGCGGTTCGTGTCCGGCCGCAGCCCAGGCTCCACTCCCCGTGTCTCCCACGGCGCAGTAATACACCGCCGCGTCCACGCGGCGGGGCCGTTCGAGCCACAGGGCGCTGGACCGTCGGCCTGCCGCCACCGACAGCCAACCCGGCGGGTCCGACAGCGCTTTGGAGCCTTTAGTACCCCTCACGAGGAATTCGGGACCTCGGCCCGGGAGGAGACGGTACCAGAAGATGTAATCATCGGTCTGTATGTTGGGGTGTGAGCAGTTGATGCTGATTTCGGTGCCCTCGGAGGTCTCTGCCGACGGCTCCTGCTGCACCTGGGCTCTGCCCGAAGCCACTGCCGGGGAGAAAAAGAAGAAAAAAATCCTCAGACCCTCAAAATTCCTCAAAACCTCAAAGCCCTGCTTGCTGCTTCCTGGAACAAATCCCTCAGAAGCACTCACTGAGGAACAAAAAGAGGTGATGAGAAGGGGTTTCAGAAGATGTGCACACACGAGTAATGGAAGTGTCCATAGTATTTGGTGGAGACATGAATGCATGCACGATAGGTGGAAGGGTGGAATCATTTAAGAAAATAAGTGGGATAAAAGACTGATAAACACAAAGTAGCAATGGGAAAGAATGACTGCATAAGTTATAGGGAAAGACACAGAGACAAGAAAGGAAACAGGGAGGACTGGAAAAAGAACAAAGCGATGAGTTTTCTAGAGGGCATGTGAGACAGAGGGATCGGGGTTTGGGGGCATAAGTCTGTGAAGAAGCCAGAGGGGATGACAGCTTCGAGGGACCTGCGGGGTCCACCGCCCCGTCCCGCACCGAGCCCCGCCAGCCTCCCGCACCCAGGAGCATCGCGGCCAGTCCGGCCAGCCCTGTGCCCCGGCACCGCCGCATCCCGTCGCTCCTCCACCCGTGCCTGGCTGACCCTCGCCAGAGACGGATGTCTCCTCCTGTCTTCTTCCTCTCCTCCTCCTCTTCTTTAAACTCTCCTCTCCCTCTCCTACACCGCGAGCTCCGCCCTGGGGCTGAGTACTGCGCCGGCGCCGCTCGGGGTCTCGCCCGGGCTCACCCCGTCCCGGGGCTCTTCACGGCTACAACTTTGGCTCCTGGGAAATGGACTGTCCCCTTCCTCCAGCAAAACGAAGCTCGCACAGCGCCATCTGCATGCTGGGGAACAGCAGGGCCCTGATCTAGGGGATGGACCAGCTTCCCAGAGCTGTCTCCGAGCTCAGGGGCTGGAAACAACAGCCACTGGTTTCCTGGGCTTTGCAGTGAGGAGACTGAGAGCCTCCCTTCAGCTGCCTCTGTGTAATCCCAGCACAATGCCTGAAACTTGTGCTGTGGCAGAGGGGTTGTGGGGTCACATGTACTCATGGCCGTGCAGGTGTCGGTGTGAGTAGGGGACGAGGGGAAATACGGAGTCAGTTTGTAGGTAAGAAGGGACCTTCAGAGGTCACCTAGATCACTCCTCTGCTCAGGACAGATCCCAATAGATTCTGTTGCTCAAAGTCACAATCAATCCATTCTTGAGCACCTCTCAGGATAGAAATTGCACCAAGTCTGTCTCCTGGGCACTTACATGGGCGATATGCATCTTCTTGTGTTCCTCCAAACAAGCAATTATAGAAGGCAAGAAATTCCTCCTAGACATCTCTTGTCCAAGATGAAGACACTCATTTCTCTCAGTGTCTCCTTGCATGTCATGTTCATCAGCTGCCTAATGTACAGCAGCCTTGTTAAACTCACTTCCACATGTTGATTCCCTTCCTTGACCAGGGAGCCCCAGTCTGGCAGCAGTACTCCAGATATGATCTCAAATGGGCCAGATGGAAAGGGTCGTTTTCTTGCACCTTCTGGCAAAATATTAACACAGCTCAGGATGCAGCTGGTCCTTTTGCTGATATTTATCCTCATGATGTAAACAACTGCCAGGGTGCCATCACCCTGATATGTCACAGGCCATGATTAATTGGCAGGAAAGACTTAATATCCAGTTGGGTAAAATATTCCTCTCATATCTGCTCAGCTTGCAGTAGGGAGGATTGTGTCCATAGGTTACTGGTTTTTGGGGATGTATATCCCCATGGGGCTGTGGTTGCGTCCCAGAGTGTCACCCTGCTGCCACATTGCAGTGGACCATCCTTGTGCTCTGAAGAGGATGTTCTTGAGGAGCATCCAGCTGTCCTGCTGCCCTCTGCACTACAGCACAGTTTTCCATGGCATCCTGCCAAGCAGGTAGGTCCCTAACAAGACTGATATGGGCTCTTCTGTAGTCTGAGGCAGTAGCCATCCTGTTTGTTCTGGTCAGTCCTTTGAGGATCTTGAGCTCCACAGGCTTTTGGCCAATGCAGGCAAGGCTGCCCTTGAACTCTACATCATCCAACTGTTCTTCTTCCTTTGTGAGTAACATGTCCAACACAGCCTCTTCCCTGTTCCATTAATGGATTGCCTGCATCAAAAATTTGCCCTTCATACACCCCACCCATGCCCTGCTTTCCTTGTGCCCCTCCAGTTTTGTCCTGCAGCAGAGAATGAGGTCATAAAATCTTCCCATGGGCTTCTGCACCCCTGCACCTTGCTAGTGTGGGCACTGCCTGGCCAAGGCCATGGTCTGGGTCATCCTCATTCCTGCCTCCCTGCTCTTGCTTTCTTGGTCTAGCCTACCCAGGTATTCCTCAAATTTAGAAGCTCAGGGGCTCTTACTGTGGGTTCAGGTCACTGGCTGCCTGGTGTTTCCTTCCTGGGGACAGGGACATACCGCTTCCAAGGGGACAAAGATGGTTACATGTCAAAGGTACATAATGTTACAGCTGCTTTGGACAATCTCAACACTTTCCAAAACTGGTGTGACTTTTGCTCCTGTTGGTGTGGGGTGTGGGGTCCCGGCTGGCACAAGTATTGAGACGTCACATGTGTGACCAGGAGAAGCTTGGAGAGGTGTTGTCTGTAAAGTGGAGGCTGTGGTGCACCTGTCCTCCCTGAGCCAGCAGAGTGAGGGACAGTGCCTGGCCCTGCATGTGGAGTTTCTGCAACAGCTGTTTGTGGAGCTGTTTCTGTTATGGAGCCATCTCTGTGCTCAGGAAAAAACCAAACCAAACCAAACCAAACCAAACCAAACCAAACCAAACCAAACCAAACCAAAGACACATTAGGGAAAGAGAACTGTGAAGTTCATTCCTGATCAAGCAGATACAGGACACTTGCTACCACAAGTGCCAGTTCATAGCACAATATGAGCTCCAACTAGAAAACTGAATGTCTACATAGATTCCTTGAGGTGATGATCACAGAATCACAGAATGGCTGGGGTTGCAGGGATTGTCTAGTCCAACCCACCTGCTAAAGCATGGTCACCAGAGCAGATCACACAGGATTGTGTCCAGGCGGGTTTTGAATGTCTCCAGTGAAGGAGACTCCACAACCTCTCTGGGCAGCCTGTTCCTGGCCTCTGTCACCCTCAAAGTAAAGAAGTTTCTCCAACTTTAGATGGAACCTTCTGTGTTTCAATTGGTGTCCACTGCGTCTCATCATTGAACACCACTGTAAAGAGTCTGGCCCAATCACCTTGACACTCAGGCTTGAGATATTTATAAGCATGAATAAGATCCCCTCTCAGCCTCCTTTTCTCCAGGCTGAACAGACACAGCTCTCTCAATCTCTCCTCATAAGAAAGGTGCTCCAGACCCCTCATCATCTTTGTGTCCCTCCGCTGGACTGTCTCCACTAACTCCTTGTCCTTCTTAAACTGGGGAACCCAGAACTGGACACATTACTCCAGGTACGGACACACCAGAGCAGAGTAGAGGGGGAGGAAACCTTCCCTCAACCTACTGTTCCAGTGGCAAAGATGAGACACCTGCTGAAATGAGGCTGAGCCTTTTGTTACCTCCCCAGGGAGAACAGGGGAATGAAGACCCATGGATGTCTCATGCTGGGAGCTGCACTTTTCTTTGTCTGTATTTGTTTTGGTTTATTATCATACCAACAGATAGATGTCACGGGGGAGTGATTTAGGGCTCTGCTTGCTGCAGAACAATGTTAAGGTTTCTCAAAGAAAAGTGCACCTTAGAAGATTTCGGTGACAGGTTCACTCCATTATTTACCGCATGGAGGAAATATGCCAAGCCAAATGCTGCTTCCCTTCTCCCCAGGAGCCTGATACCCATTTGTGGAGCAAAATTTCAGGCATTTTCTTCCTGATAACCATTCGCTCCTAAGTCTGTGTTTTAGACATCCAGAGCCAGACTTTCAGGGGAGGCCTGATATCAATTCATGGAGGAAACAAAATTCTCAGAAATAAATAAATAAATAAATAATTTTTATTTTTTATATATATTTATAGATAGATAGATATAGATAGATAGATTTATATATAAATATATATATATGTATATATATATAAGAAAAGGAGTAGAATAGCAGGAGGACTGACTCAATCTGGGTACCTGCTCAGAGTTTCAGCCTGAACACAGAAAAACCATAGACTTTCATATCTTTAGAGACCATTCATACCATGTTTCTGTCCAACAGCAATATTTTAGTTTGGGGTCTTCTTGCTTCTCATTGGATCTTTTTCACTGATCTCACATGTGCCTGTGTTCTGTTCAGCTGTAAACATTCTTTATAGTCCATAGCCTTGCAGGTACTGTTTTGTCTGAATAAATACTTTTCTTGTCAGCAAAAGTGCAAATCAGGCCTCATTTTGCAGATGTCTGTAATGTCTTTGTGTTACCCTTGGGATCATAGTGTTTTCCTCAGTCAATTTAATTCTTTCCAGCAAAGTGCGAACTAGACCTTATCTTGTACGTGCTCAGTGTAGTTTGTAGTTGCTTTTGGTAAATATGAGCAGAACTGTACAGCTTAAGAATAGCAGCAAATTCAGCTTACTAAGTACCATGAAGCAGGGAGTGTATAAAAAATAACACATCTTTATGTTTCTAGATGATTCATTATATTCAATATGCATTTAGTTCAGGTAAATGATTAATCAGAAAATTAAATTGTGATCATTCACTGACATATGAGCCAAAGTGCTGCTGGTTTGGCTGGGCAGGGGGTGGAGTGAATCTGACACAAGAGGGGAAAGAAAAGTTACAGCATCTCTTAACATCAACTGCAATGGCTGAAGATCAAGAGAGGAATAATACAATGAAACCAGTTTTAAGGTGTCTCCATCTCAAGACAAGACTAAACCAGATAATGTTGCAGATGACAGATGTTCCTGTGGTTATGACCAGTGCTCAAGATGAACAAATTGTTAATATGGCAATACAAATGTTCATGTGTGTGCTGCTTGCACTTTACCAGATAGTGGACCTTCCCATGCATTGACAAGAAGAGGATACTGCCTTCACCTACTGTGGTATGAGAATATTGAATACCATGTGTGCATAAATGGTGTCTGGAATGGACAGAAAACATGATATCACAGGATCTTCCCCTGCAGATTCCTAGGGGAACAGGGGAAGTAGCACTGCCAGGACACAGCTCAGGGCCTCTTCCCACAAGCTCAGCCTTGCACAGACACAGCCCCTCCCTCCCCGGGGTTCTTGCATAGCCAAGGAAGCTCCCTGCACCAGGATGTCTTGCACAGCACAGAGGTACAAGGCACTGTCAGACACCTCGACTTCCTTCACCTGCAGGACACTGTATTTCCCTGTGGTGTTCAGAGTTGTGTTGAAACGGTCGCTGTGCTTCAGGCCAGATCCTACGTGATATGAGACCAGCTGGGGAGCCTGGCCTTTCTTCTGCTGGTACCAGAGCAAGCCATAAAAGTTGGAGGTCTGGTATGTGCAGGTTGTTTGGAAGGTGTCTTTCTGCTTCACTGTGACTTGTCCTTCTTGCTGGGTGACAGTGACCTGCCCCATGGTGCCTGGAAGACAGTGAAGGTCAGCAGCAATGCAGGGAAGGGCTCTGGGAAGCAAAACAGGAATGAATGCAAAACCCTGCTGGAGATTCCTTGTCCCCTACCCTACAGCAAAATCCTTATGCCTGGGGACAAGGAGACAGACTGTAGTTCTGGGCAGGAGGGTGGAGATCACTAAGCAAGTCTGGATACTGAGGAGAGCTGTGCTGTGTCTCTGCTCCTGCTTCTAGTGCCCAGAGGACCAGGGAACAGCCTGTCATGCCTGACCTTCATTCTGGGGACGAGCACCCCTCCAGCAGGCTGAGCCATCCATGGAGCTATAGAAAAAAATTAATCTTTCTTCCCTATATTTCTCTTAGAGGGCTCATGGCTCCCTGCGTGTATAGAATGCTGAGCCTGAAATAAGGGAACTCTGGCTTTGACAACAACCAAAAGGAGAAAACTGGAAGCCATGGCTGATGTGCCAGCCAGAAGGCAGAATGGGACGCCTTATTAATGTTAATCACAAGAGAGCTTTATACTTCCTGGGGCAGCTTTGACAAGATCTGCTAATTTCTGTTGAAAATGGAGGAATGTGAGAGTGTAGAGACAGCTGGGATCTCCCATGAAGACAGCCTGTGGATCAGAGAAGAGAGACAGAGAGAGAAGGTTTGAAGGCAGTAGAAAAGCAGGAGAACAGGTCTGAGATGTCCTCTCCCCTTTTCAACAGTAAAAATACCCCGAGAGAGACAATGCGAAAACACAAATGTGAGCTAATGTGTCCCAGTGTTTTCCTGTAATTCAAGAATATTTTCTCATATGGACCTGATAAGGCTGGTGAGGCTTTCCACAGGAGAAGAAAGAACGTGTTGAGGAAAATCCAAGACTTACCCAGCAGTTGCCCCAGAAAGGCAGTGAGGATGAGATACCCGAGGTGCATGACAAGACCGACCTGCCTGTTGAGTGAGAGAGTCAGAAAAGCACCTCCCAGCCCCGAGATACCAGAGCTACCGGAACCACTCTGGTGGGGGAGCAAATGTAGAAGTGGGGAAGACAACTGATCTGTTCTTCCTGTGCCTCAAATGCTCCTTCTGAGTTTCTCCGTCCCCCAGCAGCAACACCTGTGACTCCCTCAGCCAAAGGCTTTGTCAGCATTTCCACAATCAGGGGTCCTGGGCACTCTGGGAGCCCCAGTCATGGGAAGGGGCTGCTCCCAGTCAGCTCACAGTGGAATTCTCAAAGTCTGAACTGGAATCACCTGCTATTCTGCACAACCACTTCTGGGCCATTTAGGAGATCAGAGGTTTCTTTCCCCACGGAGGTTTCACATCTTCCTCTGGGTCCTCTGCTTTCTGGCGACACTGTTATTTCCTTTGGGAACAGAAGTCTCTTCTGTTTCTCTCTTTTCTCCTCTTTCTTTCCTCAGCTATCTGGGAACAACTCCTCTCCCTCAAATCCTCCAAACCAGGAGATTATTTTGTTGTGGAGCAGCCTGGGGGTTCTGGCCATGTCTTTTTCCTGCTGGGAAAATCTACAGTGTGAGAGAGGAATCTGGCTCTAGTGGGGTTGCTGAATGCCACAAACCCAGAAGTGACAAGGACAATGTACTCCTAGTCTAGGGAAAAGGGTGAGGGATCATCAGGGAACAGGATGAGGGACCAGTAGGTCACCTCCTATTCGCAGGCAGCACATGGGGCACCCATTGGAGTGCTGCACTGTGATGAGGGGGGATGGGGTAGCCTTGCACCCCAGAGCGGAAAAGCATGTGAAGGGGTGGGGACCCCTACTCCAACTCACTTTCCAGAATGATACCAGGCATCAGTAATGGCAGAGGTATAAAACTGTTCTTTATCGTTAAGTTAACCTGACCTGAGCAGGCATAGGCCTGTGTTGTGCTGAGCTGTATAGATCACCTAACGAACTTGGCAATGTTGCCACAAACACGTCCTTGTGTTGATCTGGGAGTGAAGCACTGGTCTTTCATATAAATGTCCTTTCACTCAGCACTAGAAATTAGGAGTGGTGTATTTCTAAGTATGTCCCATGAAAACTGAAAAGATGACAATACTAGCAAATCTCTGCATGGCTGGGATTTGCACTATGTGCTAAAACCCAATTTGTGCTCCACATTATGGTCCATAACTCAAGGTTCCCACGATTGAAAGGGCATCACATCACCTGTACCATCCCCTTTTACACTCTTGTTTTATCTCCAGTATTTTAATCAACATTCTGTGGAGTCAGAGTCTCATTCTGAGATCCATGTCCACCCATGCTCCACCTTTACCATTAAAATAACACAATTCCAAGGTTCTAGGAGGAATTTTCCCTGTTCCCAACCAGGCCCATTCCCTTTTGCAATATTCTTAAGCAGAGTTTGGCTCCATCTGGCTCCTCATCCTGCAGTCAAGTGTTAGAGGCATCAAAAATCTTTTCTTTCACAGCTTCTCTTTGGGATACTGAAGAAGGCAAGTTCTCCAAGGATGGAGACTCCACAACCACTCTGGACATCCTGTGCCAGAGCTCACTCACCCTCACAGTGAAACAATGCATCCTGGTGTCCAGACAGAGTCTCCACTGTTTCCCTTTGTGCCAAGTGCCTCTTGTCCTGTCATTGGACACCATGGAGAAGAGCCTGGCTTCCTGTTCTCCACAACCTCCCTTCAGATAATCGTAGACACTGATGAGATCTCCCTGAGATTTCTCTGTGCTGAGCAGTCCCAGGCTTCTCGGTCTATCACAATGTCAGAGATGCTCCAGTCTCTTCATCATCTAAGTATCCATTTATTGGACTGTCTCCATTATGCCTGTCTCATACATTTCCATAGTGCAAACACACACCCCCTCACTCTCTGGAGTCACCAGCACACCCGCATTCCTGCACCCCTCAAATATCAGCATGGGCCCTTGGCCCATCTCATAGCCCTGCCTGGAGCCAGGGCCCTCTGACCCAGCACCTGGGGCTCCTCCTTCTCCCTGGCATGGCCAGTCTGGTGTTCACTGACAAAGAGATGCACACAATCACCCACTCATCTCACAGTTATCTCCACACTCTTGGATCCCTCAAACATTACCACAGCTTGGTAGTATCAGTCTGTTGAGCAGTTATGTGCTGGAATTGCACCACCTTACCCACCTTTGGCTTTGGCTTTAGATATAACTTTTCCTCCCACTCACAGGGCAAGCAAGTTTGCAATATGCCAAAAAATTACACAAACACATGTGATCATCAACTTAAATTCAAAAAGAACACCAAAAAACACTGAGATCCCTCCAGTGACTTCTCACACATGCATGTGCAATGTTGCTCCTCCAGCTACTGACACAGAGACTGACAGACCCTGGGAGCAGAGGTCTCTTCTCCAGCTGCTGGCTGGAGGCCTTGCTGCACACAGCACAGTCCATCCAGTTACTGGCACCCAGTTCTCTCTTTCACACCACTCTCCCCAACTACTGGCACTCAAAGATGGGATGTTACACAGAAGGATGGTTAAGAAAGGGTTTAATAAGAAAGCAGGAGGACTGTAGTGGTCAGGCATAGGGATCATCCCAACAAATGCACTCACCAGTCCTGCCTCAGCTGCAGGTACAGCCTTCTATTTTCTTCCCCCTTTCTGTTCAGTCCCTTTGCTCCTTCCCACTCTTCTCTTTCCCCCCTCCTTTTACCCTTCCCCTACACATGCCTTCAGAAGTGTTCTCTAGTCTTGCACAACCCTCTCAAACATCCAGAATCCTCATGTTCCTCTCGTCACTTCCCGTCACTTACAAAGCTCAGCCTGTCCCACTTCAAATCTACACCTGAAGTTTACCAATGGCCCATCAATTAGAGGCTGCAGAGCTCTGGTCTCCTTCCTTGCATCCCCTATCACTTACTGAGAGACTGGTGTCACCGTATGCTTTGTTTGTCGCTTTCCCTTTTCCTTGTTCTTTCTTTTGAAAGGAAAAGGGACTTGATCAGCCAGCCTTAGTGAAGCAGCTGCTCTCACATTCCACATGCCCTTACAGGGGCCTTTGCTGAACTTGCTCAGGTGAGCGAGTTCCTCAAAATGCTGGAAGTTTCCTGTTCCTGGAGTAAATAAGATCCCAGAAAGACACATCCTAGAAGTACAGCCACCAGCAGTTTTCTGTTGGGCAGAGAACCCACGGGGACACAGGAACTCCACCCCAGCCTCCAGGAAAGCACTGGTTAGTCCCTAAGCTGGAGGAGACACAGGAAGAGCAGGGAGACAATTCAAGGTGTTCAACAGAAACTCTTGTCCAGTGCCTGGCTGATTGGTCTTGCTCACATGTTGAGGCTTTCACTTATCCCCACATGCAGGGCTAGGAGGACACTTTATCTCTTTAGGGATTTTTTTGTAAAGGAGGTAAAACCACAGGAGGAGTCACATCTCCTACCAAGAGTCCTTTTTTCCAACAGTGGTCATTGGTGCATGCTGAGGGAAGAGTAAGAGCTGGACAAGCAGCTGAGATACTTCTCCTGAATACTCACTGCTGTGTCCCACTCAATTTCAGCAGCTCTGAGGTGTTCCTGTGACTGCTGTGGCAATGAACCCTCATGGCAAGGAAGGCCAGCAACAGCCTGGGCTGCAGTAGGAAGTATATCTCCAGCAGAACAAGGGACCTGATCCTTCCTCTCTACTCACCGCTGGTGAGGCCAACTCTGGAGCTCTGGCTCCAGTTCTGGGCCTCCTGATACAAGAAAGATACTGGAGCAAGACCAGCAAAATGGTGCAGGGACTGGGGTATCTTTCCTATGAGGATATGCTGAGAGGGCTGACAGTGTCCAGCTTGGGGAAGAGAGGGTTTGGGGAGGATCTTGGAATGTGTGTACAGAGCTGATGAGAGGGAATGAAGAAGCGAGTCTTCTCAGTTGGATGTCCTTGGGACTCCCCACTTCTGCCATGAAGAGGCCCTATGGAGAGATCAACTACATCTCTTTGCTCCTTCTGGAGGTCACACCAAGTCCAACCACCCCCCAGCAAGGGAGAACTGTCTTTGGTGATCTTTTACTGCCATCCAGAAGGGTGAGAATACCATCATATAGACTCGTCAATGTTTCTGAATACATCAGTATCAGACCTCACTATGGGACACAATGGAAAAACGTTTGGTGATTTTGCAAGCCTGTAGATATTTAGGGGAAGGAGCTGAGACCAGGAAGGGTAGTTTGGTCAGGAGCAAGTGTGGGATGACAGAAGAAGGCAGTGAGAAGAGGGGTCAATACCATATGAGCATGTGGCAGATCTGTGTGCTGGACTGGCCATGTCTGTTGCTCTGCCTTATTTGTCCTGGAAACACAGTTAGGAAGTCCAGCTGCGACAGGGAGTAGGGCTGATCCTTCACTCTGTGCTTCTGTAGCATCTGACCATGGGCTGTGAACAGCTCTGTCGGGTACTCGAGCCACATAGAGCCCCTGGGGACTGACTGGAGCCCACAGTCTCTTCCCAGAGGCCTCCTGCCAGCTCTCACTCACCTCAGACCTCCAGCTGCTCAGGGCAACTTAGCCGATGTCTTTCTGTCTCACTCTTCAAGTAGAAACCTGGCATCACTTGTGGCTGCGGTCAGTGGGACCAGTGCAAGCTTTGTGCTGTCTCCTGGGCCTCAACTGCCAAGCTTCTGACTCCTGACACACAAGCTTGTGGTCTCAATAATGAGCCACTGTGGGGAGTGTTTGAAGGTGCCTGTGACCTTGACATGCCCTGTTCTTAGTTGGTGTGGAGCTTGAAATCCTGAACTGCATGCATGCAGTGACTTTGTAACACTAGGAGGAACATTTTGAAATCACCTTGAAAGCTTGTATCTGGAGGACATAGTTTTAAACTACATACCCAAGCTCCAACAAAGTAACAAAATCTGAAACCCCTTCTGGTTGTTATTTTCTAAGTCAAACTTTGCATTAGCACTTTAGCACAGGAGTCCCTGTGTTTCCAGAGCAGAGGAAAGCACCTGCTCAGGGGTCCCTTGGCTGTGCTTCCGGGGAAAACCAAAAGCCCAAGAAGAGCTCCCATCTGTTCCATGGGAGCATTGGACGGTCATCGCAGCAGGAGCAAGTGCTGTGCAGCTGCCCCTGGGCAGGAGGATCTCTGTTGCCCGCCTCCCTCTGCAGAGCAAAAGTCGCTGCTACTCGCCGGGAGCCGGCGGGTCCGGCGGCTGCAGCCGCTCTTTCTTGGCCACCACCGGACACCGACACTGCTCCGAGCACGATTCCACCGTGCTGTGACGGGGTATTTCTGTCTCCGTCCCGCGGGGGGTGACAACGGAAATGTCAATGGCGATGCCGATGTTGATGCTGAAGCTGGTGCCGGTGCCGCTCGGGCGACGGAACGGCCATGGGCAGGGCGGGACAAGGCGGCACCGGCGGGTGGAACAGCAGCGCCCCCTGGCGGATCCGACCGGGGTTGTTCACCCGCTCCCCCCTACACCCACCCGACCCCGCCCGCGGCGGTTCGTGTCCGGCCGCAGCCCCGACTCCTCTCCCCGTGTCTCCCACGGCGCAGTAATACACCGCCGCGTCCACGCGCCGGGGCCGTTCGAGCCACAAGGTGCTGGACAGGCGGCCTGCCGCCACCGACAGCCGCCCTGGCGGGTCCGACAGCTGTTTGGAGCCTTTAGTACCCCACACGAGGAGTTCGGGACCTCGGTCCAGGAGCTGACGATACCAGTAGATGTAGTCGCCTGTCTTTATGTTGGGATGTGAGCAGTTGATGCTGATGGCGATGCCCTCGATGGTCTCTGCCGAAGGGTCCTGCTGCACCTGTGCTCTGCCCACAGCCACTGCCGGGGAGAAAAATAAGAAATATACCTGATAAACTGCACAGCCCTGCCTGCTGTTTCCCAGGACAAATGCCACAGGAGAAGTCAGGAACACAGAGAGATGATGAGGAGAACAGTTTACAGAAGCTGTCAACATGTGCTGTAACAGAAATTCCCATTAATAGTTGGTGGAGAGATGAATGCATGAATGGTGGAAGAGCAGATTAATTTAAAAAGCAAAAAGGGGGGTCAAAGGAATGATAAAAATAAAGTGTCATGGTGAAGGAATAACTTAATGAGTTATAAGGAAAGACTCAGAGGAAAGAGGGGAAACAGGGAGTACTGGACAAAGAATATAACAATTAGTTTTCTAGAGAGAATGTGGGATGGAAGGGAGGCTGGTTGGGGCCAGATATCCGTGAAAAAGCCAGAGGAGACGACAGCATCGAGGGACCTGCATGAGCCACCCCAGCCTCAACCTCGGCTCCCATCCAGCCCTGCCATCCCCACGCACCCAGGAGCACCTTGGCCAGTCCCGTCAGCCTTGTGACCCGACACCGCCACATCCCGTCACTCTGCTGCCCGCGCCTCGCCAGCCCTGGCTCTCTGCTCCGGCACCGCCTCCTCCTCTCCTCTCCTCTCCTCTCCTCTCCTCTCCTCTCCTCTCCTCTCCTCTCCTCTCCTCTCCTCTCCTCTCCTCTCCTCTCCTCTCCTCTCCTCTCCTCTCCTCTCCTCTCCTCTCCTCTCCTCTCCTCTCCTCTCCTCTCCTCTCCTCTCCTCTCCTCTCCTCTCCTCTCCTCTCTTTCCTCTCCTCTCCTCTCCTCTCCCCTCCCCTCCCCTCCTCTCCTCTCCTCTCCTCTCCTCTCCTCTCCTCTCCTCTCCTCTCCTCTCCTCTCCTCTCCGCTCCTCTCCTCTCCGCTCCTCTCCGCTCCTCTCCTCTCCACCGCCAGCTCCGCCCCGGACCTGAGTCCTGCCCCAGAGCCGCTCGGTGTGTCGCCCGGGCTCGCAGGTTTCCCATGCTCTGCACAACCACAACTTCGGCTCCTGGGAAAAGGACTCTGCCGTTTCACCAGCAAGAAGAAACCCGCACTGCATCCGCTGCAGCCTGGGGCAGCTGCAGAGCCCTGACCCAGGTGACGGACCAGCTTCCCAGAGCTTTCCCCGAGCTCAGGGGCTGGAAACAGCAGCCACTGATTTCCTGCGGTTGGCAGTGAGGAGGCTGAGAGCCTCCCTTCAATTGTCTTGTGTACTTCCAACACTATGACTGAAAGATGGTTTGTGGCAGAGGGGATGTGAGGTCCTATGTGCCCATGGTTGTGTAGACGTCAGGGAGGGGCGACTCAGATTCAGAAGGTATGTGAGAAGTGACCTGCAGAGGTCGTCTACAACAGATCCCATTACTGGACATTTCCCCTGTTTCCTGGACAGTTCCATGGACTAGGTCCATCTTCTTGTTTTCCTCTGAACAAGTCATTGTGGAAAACAGGAAATTCTCCCCTGAGATATCACTAAGGTGAACAGATCCAACTCTCTCAGCTTCTCATGACCCTTAATTTATACGGTGGACTTTGTTGAACTCCCTTCAGGATGTCAACACTCCTCTTGGACCACGGATCACCAAGCTGGATGCAGTACCCCAGATGTGACCTGTAATGGAACAGAGGGGCAGGATCGTTTTCCAGCACCTGCTGTCAACAATTTGAATAATACAGCTCAGGATACAGTTGGTCCTAATTACTGCAAGGGCACACTGCTGTCTTATGTTCAGCTAAGTGTGTCCTAAAACCCCACCTCATTTTCTCTTGATCTGTTTCCCAGCAGCCAGCCCCAGCCCGCATGACTGCAGGGACTGATCTCTCTGTCATATGCAAAACCTTGCCCTTTCTCTTTTTGGCATTCATGAGGTTCCAGTCAGCCCATTTCTTCAGCCTGTCCAGGTTCTTTGAACAAAAGCCATGTCTCACAGTTACTTCCCATTCCCCTTGCTGGTTGTAATCCACAGACTTCCTGACACTCATGGCATTCATGAAAACCTCAAACAGTATTGATGTTACTACTGATTGGTAATATTAGACCTCATTGATATGTGTCAGCCAGCTGGGCTTTGGACTGTGGTCACA
Organism: Nesoenas mayeri; assembly: GCF_963082525.1. NCBI lineage: Eukaryota > Metazoa > Chordata > Aves > Columbiformes > Columbidae > Nesoenas > Nesoenas mayeri. The sequence goes on from NC_137552.1 coordinate 746,906, forward strand.
ACTCTCTGATCCTGGTAGTCCAGGCAATTTTTTACCCTACTTATCCTCCTTTCACTGAACCCATTAATCTCCTATTTTGTAATGACAATAGAGAAGCTGCCAAAGCTCTTGTTTTGCTCTAGATACACACATCCACTCTCTTTCCTGGGTCCACAGTGTCTGTTACCTCATGAGAAAGCAGTGAGATTGGCTACCCTCAGATGCACTAGGGCATCAGCTCAGAAGAAGCTTCATGAAGAGGAGAATCAGCCCCGGCTGAGCTCTCCCAGCAGACCTCCCTGGCACTGATCTCACTGAGGTCACAGAAGGGAAGGGGGAAAGCCCTCAACTGCACTGCGGGCAAGTTGGATCTGAGCTCCAAATAACAGATGTTCAGTGTGGTTTTGCCTGTGAGTGTTCAGATCTCTGTGTGCTTATAGGTGTGCGTGCGTGTGCACCCATGAAGGTATGTCAAAAATCTTGCGAAAGTCAAGGTACGCCAAAGCCAGTGCCCCTTCCCTTCCATATAGTACCAGTCACCACCTCATAGAAAATACTGAGGGCGGTGAGGCATGATTTACCCTCAGAAATCCCATGTGAGCTGCTCCCAGTTCCCTTCTGGCCCTTAATGAGTATAGACGAGATTTCTGAGTGTATTTGCTCCATCTGACTTTCAGGGACTGAGTCCAGTCAGCTCCTTGAACACACTTGGATGGCTCTGAAAGTGAGCCCTTGAACATGGGCATGTACAATAGGCAGTAAGAGCTTCTCTGTTCCTTCTTCTACTGTGGGTACTGCTTTATTCCCAGAGCATCTGTGGGGAGGTTCAGGGGCCTGATAGGCCTGAGGAGAAGCCATATGAGAAAAAACTGAGGAGAATAAGGCATTGAGTACATCAGCCTTTTTCCTATCATTTGTCATCAGGTCCCTTTCTGCACTAAGCAATGAGCCCTAATTGGCTGGCCCTTCCTTTTTCTGCTAATAGGCTCAAAGATTCTTTTCTTGGTTCCCTTCACCCTCCTTGCAGCTTTTCCCTCCAGTTGTGCTTTTTCCTCCACATGGCAGAGGACCATCTTTGTGCTCTGTCCTTGAAGGGCAGCCAGCTCTGCTGGGACCCTCTGAGCTCTAGGACAGTTTCTCACGGCACACTGCCAAGAGGTAGGGCCCTGATGAGACTGATATGTGCTCTCCTGGAGTGGGAGAAGTAGTAGTCCTGTTTGACTTGGTCAATCCTCTGTAGATCTTGAGCTCCACAGTCTCCTGGTCACTGCAGGCAAGGCTACCCTTGAACTCTACATCATCCAATAGTTCTTCCTCATTTGTGAGTAGCAGGTCCAACAGTGCCTCTCCCCATATCCATCCACGGAATGTCTGCGTCAGAAAGTTGTCTTTGATACACCCCATCCATGTCCTGGTTTGCTTGTGCCCATCCATTTTAGGTCCTGCAGCAGAGACAGAGAGAGTAATAGTCACCCATGGGCACCTGCACCCTTGCACCCTGCTAGTGTGGGCACTGCCTGACCTGGGCTGGGATCTGGGGTCTGGGTCATCCTCACTCCTGCCTCCTGCTCTTGCTTTCTTGGTCTAGCCTACTCAGTTGCACCTGAAATTTAGAAATTCAGGGGCTCCTGCTATGGGTTCAGGTCACTGGCTGCCTGGTGTTTCCTTCCTGGGGACTGGGGTGTGCAGCTCCCAAGGGAACTGAGGATGGTTACATGTTAAGGGCACACAATGTTACAGCTGCTTTGGACAATCTTGACACTTTTCAAAGCTGGTGTGACATTTGCTCCTGCTGGTCAATGGCAATGCAGCCTTTCTCTGGGCTGTGCTATTGTGCTGGGGTAGGCCTTGTGTTTGCCCAGGGGACAGTGTGTGGGGCCCAGGCTGGTACAGGCATTAGGTCATCACACACAACTATGTGAAGCTTGGAGAGGGACTGTCTGCACAGCCGAGGGTGTGCTGCATGTGTCCCCCTGAGCCAGCAGAATCTGGGACAGTGCATGGTCCTGCACTGGGAGTTTCTGCAACCACTGCTGTTCATGGAGATGTTTCTCTTGAGGAGCCACCTCTGGGCCCTCCAAAAAAGGGACAGAAAATCCCATAAGGGAAAGAGAGCAGTGCACATCATTCCTGATCCAGCACATACAGGAAGTGCCAGTTCAGATTACAACATGAGCAGAACGAACTGACAAGCTCCCATGAGAATTTCTAATATCCCCAGAGACACCTTGGGGCCATGTTCCAGTGGCAGAGATGAGACATTCGCTGTTATGTGGCTGAGCTTTTTGCTGCCACCCAGTGAGAACTAGGGAATGAAGATCCATGGATGCCCCAAGCTGAGAGCTGCCTGGGAGGAGATTTTCTTTGTGTTTGTTTTGGTTTATTGTCATACTAAGAGAGATTAGAAGGAAAAGGTAAAGCACTTCAAAATCAACTGTCATGACTGAAGTTCAAGAGGGAAAGAACATAATGCAATCAAGTTCAAGTTGTCTCCATCGCGAGATAAGACAAAAATAGATACTGCTGCAGGGGACAGGTGTGCCTGTGGCTATTGCTAGTGGTCAAGATGAACAAATCACTAACGTCAATGCACTGGCTGATGTGTGTGCTGCTTACACGTTGCCAAACAGTGGAGCTTCCCATGCATTGGCAAGAAGAAGATACTGCCTTGACTTAGTATAGTAAGAGAATACTGAATACTATGTGTGCATAAATGGTGTCTGGATTGGACAGAAAACATGACATCACAGGATCTTCCCCTGCAGATCCCTGGGGGCACAGGGGAAGCAGCGCTGCCAGAACACAGTTCAGGGTCCCATCCCACAAGCTCAGCCTTGCATAGACACATCCCCTCCATCCCCGGGGTTCTTGCACAGCCAAGGAAGCTCCCTGCACCAGGGTGTCTTGCACAGCACAGAGGTACAAGGCACTGTCAGACACCTCGACTTCCTCCACCCGCAGGACGCTGTATTTCCCTGTGGTGTTCAGAGTTGTGTTGAAACGGTCACTGTGCTTCAGGCCAGATCCTGCCTGATATGAGAGCAGCTGGGGAGCTTGGCCTTTCCTCTGCTGGTACCACAGCAAGCCTTGAAAGTACGAGGTCTGGTATGTGCAGGTAGTTTGGAAGGTGTCCTTCTGCTTCACTGTGACTTGTCCTTCTTGCTGGGTGACAGTGACCTGCCCCATGGTGCCTGGAAGACAGTGAAGGTCAGCAGCTCTGCAGGGATGGGCTCTGGGAAGCAAACGAGGAATGAATGCAAAACTCTGCTGGAGAAGTCTCCTTGTCCCTTGCCCTGCAGGAGAATCCTGATATGTGGAGACAGCAAGGTGGAGAGTAGTTCTGGCCAGGAGATTAGAGCTGGACTCTGAGGAGAGCTGTGCTGTGTCCCTGCTTCTGCTTCTAGTGCCCAGAGGACCAGGGAACAGCCTGTCATGCCTGACCTTCATGTGCTGGGACCTGCAGCCCTCCAGCAGGTTGAGGAGCCTGCAGAGGTGTGACAAAAAGATTCATCCTGATTCCTTGTTATCTCATATGTTCCTGGCTCCCTGAGTCAACGCACAGCTGAGTTGAATGTTGGAAAGAGGGAGCCCTGTCTGTGTCAAGATCTAGGAGCAAACTGGAGGTCATGACAGACATGTACCAGCCCGGAGGTAGAATGGGACACCTTGTAAATGTCAATGGGGTGAGAGCTTTAAATTCCGTGTAATGACTTTGACAGGATTGGCTGTTAATAATTAGGATGGTAAAGGGAAAAATGTGGGAGTGCAGAGAGATCTGAGATCACCTGTGGGGACAGCATATAGGTCAGAAGAGAGAGGCAGAGAGGGATCAGTTAAAGGGCAGAGAAAAGGCAGAGAAAATATCTGAAGTATCTTTCCCTTCTCATTTCCAACAGTAATAAAGAGAACCAGTGAAAAAAACAGAAATATGAGGTGATATTTCCCAGCATTTTTCTGTTATTCATGAGTAGTTGTCTGCATGACCTTGATAAGTTCATGGAGTTTTCCTTGGGATAAGAATAAGAATGATGCATTTATAGAAAACCAGGACTTACCCAACAGTTGTCCCAGGAAGGCAGTGAGGATGAGATACCCGAGGTGCATGCTGAGACCAATCTGCTTGTTTATTGAGTGAGAGTCAGAAAAGCGCCTCCCAGCCCTGAGATACCAGAGCTAGAGGAAACCACTCTGGTGGGGGCACAAATGCAGAAGTGGGGAAGGGAAGTGATGTGTTGTTCCTGTGCCTGAAATGCTCCTTCTGTTTTTCTCTGTCCTCCTGCAGCAACACCTGTGGCTCCCTCAGCATTCTGGACATTTCAAAAATGAGATGCCCTGTGCCCTCTGGGGGCCCCATCATGGGAAGGGGCAGCTCCTGGTCTGCTCACAGTGGAGTCCTCAACTCAGGGATGTGCTGGACCTACTCATAACTTAAAGAAAAGTTCCTAGAGATGTGGAGGGTCTCCAGGCTGACAGCCTTTCCCTTTCTTGCTTAAAAAGGATTTAATAAGAAAGCAGAGGGGACTGCAGTGGTCAGGCCCAGGGCTTACCCCTAGAAGTGCAGTGACCAGTCTCTGCTTCAGTGCCAGCTCTCACCTCAGACCGCCAGCACCTTAGGGTAGCTTAACCAATCTCTTTCTGTCTCACTCTTCAAGTAGGAAACTGGCATCCCTTAGGGCTGTGGTCAGTGTGACCATTCCAAGCTTTAACCCTGTCTTCTGGGCCGCAACTACAGAGCTGCTGAATCCTGTCACACAAGCTCATGGTCTCAACACTCAACCACAGTTGGGAGTGCTTGAAGGTGGCTGTGACCTTGACATCCCCTGTTCTTAGTTGGTGTGGAGCTTGAACTCCTGAACTGCATGCATGTAGTGACTTTGTAACACTAGCAGGAACATTTTGAAATCTCCCTGAAAGCTTGTATCTGGAGGACACAGTTTTAAACTACATACCCAAGCTCCAACAAAGTAACAAAATGTGAAACCCCTTCTGGTTGTTGTTTTCTAAGTCAAATTTTGCATTAGCATTGTAGCATTGGGGTCCTTCTGTTTACAGACCAGAGGCAAACACCTGCTCAGGGATCTCTTGGCTGTACTGGTGGGGAAAGAAAAAAGCCGGAGAAGAGACCTTGTCTAGGGGCAAGATGGGGGCACTGGGCGGTTGGTGCAGGGGGAGTGAGGGCTATGTGGCTGCCCATGAGCAGGAGGATCTCTGTTGCCTGCCTCCCTGTGCAGAGCAGAAACTTGCTGCTCCTCGCCATGAGCCAGCGGGGCAGCAGCTGCAATCACTCCTTCCTGGGCACCACAGGACACTGGCACCGCTCCCTTCACAATTCCTCCCCGCTGTCACGGGGTGTTTCTGTCTGTTTCCTGGTAGGAGTGGGAGGGGGATGAGAGGTGGGAGAATGTTCTTGCCCAATACAAGAGTCTGGAGACTTGTCTGTGGACAACTGCCAGGCCTACAGAGCACGGGGGCAACTGTGACACCCTGGCAGTTCTGATGCCGGTGCTAGTCAGACAACTGATGTAGTTTAACTTGGGTAAGTGTAGGGTCCTGCCCCTGGGAAGGAATAACCCCAGGTACCAGTACAGCTGAGAGGTGGACCTGCTGGAAAGCAGCTCTGCAGAGAAGGACTTGGGAGTTCTAAATTTCAACAGGTTAACCATGAGTCAACAATGTGCCCTTGAGGCTAAGAAAGCCAAAGGTATCCTGGGGTACATAAAGAGAGTGACCAGCAGGTCAAGGGAGGTTGTCTCCCCCCTCTACTCTGCCCTGGTGAGGTTGAATCTGCACTACTGCTTCTGGTTCAGGGCTCCCCATTTGAAGAGGGATAAGGAATTACTGGAGGAAGTCCAGGAAGTCCACCTATGAAGATGATTAGGGGCCTAGAGCACCTTTCTTATGAAGAAAAACTGAGGGAGCTGTGTCTATTCAGCCTGGAGAAGAGAAGGTTGAGAGGGGATATCATCAGTGTTTATAATTACCTCATGGGTGGATGTCAAGAGGATGAGACCAGACTCTTTTCAGAGGTGCCCTGAGATAGGATGAGGGGCAACGAGCACAGCAGCTGAAGCACACGAGATTCCATCTGAATATGAGGAGAAACTTCTTTACTTTGAGCGTGACAGAGCACTGAAACAGACTGCCCAGAGAGGTTGTGGAGTCTCCTTCTCCAGAGCCATTCAAGACCCACCTGGATGCATTCCTGTGTGATCTGCTCTGGTGAACCTGCTTTAGCAGGTGGGTTGGACTAGATGATCTCCAGAGGTCCCTTCCAATCCCGACCATTCTGTGATTTTTGTGTGGCGAGGTGGCCCGGGCGGGTGGAGCGGCAGCGCCCCCTGGCGGGCCCGGCTGGGACTGTCTCCTGGCCACAGCCGCCCGGCCCCGCCCGCGGCGGTTCGTGTCCGGCCGCAGCCCCGGCTCCTCTCCCCGTGTCTCCCACGGCGCAGTAATACACCGCCGCGTCCCCGCGCCGGGGCCGTTCGAGCCACAGGGCGCTGGACCGGCGGTCTGCCGCCACCGACAGCCAACCCGGCGGGTCCGACAGCGCTTTCATTCCTTTGTGACTGAGTGTGAGGAATGCGGGGCCTCGGCCCGGGAGCTGACGGTACCAGACGATGACCTCGTTTGACTGTATGTTGGGGTGTGAGCAGTTGATGCTGATGCCGGTGCTCTCGATGGTCTCTGCTGACAGGTCCTGCTGCACCTGGGCTCTGCCCCTGGCCACTGCAGAGAAAGGAGAAGGAAAGACCAAAGATCACCAAAGATCACTCGGGTCTGATGGCACTTGCCCTTGAGAAATCATTAGGAACAGTGTCAGTGAGAGAGAGACGGGAACAACTGGGGAAAATGTACTTATTGACATGGTTGGCAGGTTATACTGGTATGGGTCTGTTGAGGAAGGGCAGAATGCTGGCACGGAATCTGAAAATGATGCATCGAGAGACAAAAAGAAAGTCAGGTGTAGAGATGGGTGAATGGTGACAGAGGAAGGCGATGGGAGATTTTGGTGCGTTGCAGTGAAACATCGAAGGCTGAATTCAGAAGAAGAATAATTGCTGAATTAAGAGAGGAAGAACGTGATGTATGGTGCAGTACAGGAAAGCAAACTTATGCCTATAGATGTAAAGAAAGAAGAGGGAGAGATGAGAAGGAATTTCAGAGAGTATGAAGTGGGGTTAGAGATAATAGATGCGTGGAGAAATGGGTCCAAAGATGAGTGGGTCAATGGATGAAGACAGGAAGAGCAGACAGGGAGGATAGGAAGAGAGGACATGGAGGGGTGGGAAAGGATCATAAAAGTTGTCAGGGATGCAGGGAGGGGGAAACGAAGGACATGATGAAGGAGAGGGAAGAGTTGGTGCTGAAGTCCCCTGAGAACTCTCCAGGCTGAGACTCAGCTCCCACTCAGCCCTGCTCACCCAGGAGCACCGCGGCCAGTCCCGCCAGCACTACGCCCCGACACTGTCGCATCCCGCCGCTCCGCTGTCTGCGCCTCGCTGCCCCTGCCAGCCCTGGCTCTCTGATCCAGCTGTGACACGTCCTCTCCCTCTCCTCTCCTCTCCTCTCCTCTCCTCTCCTCTCCTCTCCTCTCCTCTCCTCTCCTCTCCTCTCCTCTCCTCTCCTCTCCTCTCCTCTCCTCTCCTCTCCTCTCCTCTCCTCTCCTCTCCTCTCTTCTCTCCTAGTCTCTGCCACCAGCTCCGCCCCGGGGCTGAGTCCTGCACGGCGACACTCGGAGTCTCGCCCGGGCTCACAGGGCTCTGGGCACGGCCGCAAGATTGGCTTCTGGGAAAGGGACTCGTCTTCTCCTCCAGCAAGAAGAAGCCTGCACAGCGCCAGCTGTAGCCTGGGGCAGCTGCAGCCCTGACCCAGAAGATGGACCAGCTTCCCAGAGCTGTGTTCGAGCTCAGGGGCTGGAAACAGCAGCCACTGATTTCCCGTGGTTGGCAGTGAGGAGGCTGAGAGCCTCAGCTGCCTCTGTGCCTCCCAGCACAATGACTGAAAGTTGTGTTGTGGCAGAGGGGATGTGGGGACACATGTGCCCATGGCTGTGCAGGTGTCAGTGTGAGTAGGGGGGGGGGGGGGGGTGGAATTACAGAGTCTGTGTGTAGGTTAGAAGGGACCTTCATAGGTCATCTAGATTACTCCTCTGCTCAGAACAGATTCCATTAGATGCTGTTGCTCAGAGTCACATTCAGTCCATTCTCTAACGCTTCTCATGAGAGAAATTGCACAAACTCCTGGGTGCTTTCCCTCTATCTTCTGGGCACTTCCAGAGACTGCTCCCATGTTCTTGTTTTCCTCTGCAAATGTAGTCATTAAAAGTAAGAAATTCTCCCCTGAGACATCTCCAAGAAAAGCAGACCCAGTTCTCTCATTCTCTTTTGATATGTATATTCATCAGCCCCCGAAGATACATGGTTGCGTTTGTTGAACTCACTCCCTTCGTGGATCAAGCAATCCCAAACTGGCAGCAGTACTCCACATGAGACCTCAAATGGGACAGGGTCATATTTCTGCACCTGATGGCAACACTTTCACTAATACAGCACAGGATGCAGTTGCTCCTTTTTGCTGCAAGGGCGCACTGCTGTCTCATGCTCCTCTGGGTCTCTCTTAAAAGCCCACATCCTCCATGAGAAAGCAATGGGCTTCACCCTCAGAATCACTAGAGCCACAGCTCAGAATCAGCTTCATGGAGAGGGGAATCAGCCCTGGCTGAGTTCTCCCAATAGAGCTCCCTGTCACTGATCTCACTGAGGTCAATAAAGGGAAGGGGGAAAGTCCACAATTGCACATTCTACAAGTCACATCTGAGATCCAGCTGATGGACATTCATGAAGGGAGGCTTAGAAAATGCACCCACTGAAACACAAACCTGGTTAGAAAGAGGGACAGTGTCTGGCTTTTGGGGATTCGTTCCGAAATCTAATGTGGTGGGTTGTGTTCCATCTCAGACACATTTAAGAGTGCATTGGAAGCAAATTCACTCAGGAATGGCCAGCACATGGTGTGCAGGATCCCTCGGCCTTCTTCCTTGCCCATAAAGCAAACCCCTCCTTTTGAACTCTCTAGCACTGAGGAAAGCAGCTGTGTCCTGGCCTGGAGATGCAGGGAGGGTAGACTGCCAGCCATGCTGAGACACATCCAATGTTGTTACATTGACTTAAACCAAGGATTCAAAGTGGACTGAAACCATCCTTGTTGTGGCCTGAAATAAGCAACAGAGGAGCAAGAACTTTGGGTGGCAGGAAAATAATGGCTCAAGAGACAGAGACTGTATTTCAGAGCCTCTTCCCCGGACAGATCTCCAGCAGGCTGGTGCCATCATCACCACTCAGCTGCACTCAGGCTCCTTCTGACCCTGGGACCCTGCTGCTCTGTGGTGTTTCTCAGACAGAAGGGTGGAGAATATCCCAGCCATGAGCAGAACATTCCCTCGTGACGTGTAAGACTCAAGGATACACACACACAAAGGCTTATGCTCATTAGCATGGAATTATAGAGAAATCTGTGCTCTCACATGCATCTGCACAAACCTGGCAGCTTGCAAGTACACGCAAGAAAAGAACACCTATAGCAACACCAGGGACTGTGGTGCTGGAGGAATTAATAGACTCTGCTGAGGACCCCAGGGACTGGGCAGTGTTAGTGAAGATGGGGTCATAACCAAACAGCACAGCACACAGACCTGGGAAGGAAAAAAAATGAACCATAATGACGATCTGAGAAGGCCAGGAAAGACAAAAACTTGGCATGTCCTCATGCATGTGAACCCATGGGCATCCAGCTGAAGAGGATTAAATTTTCCTGAGAATGGTAGTTCAAAGAAACTCAAGAGTGTGTCCCAGGATGATCTCATGTGTTTGCTCCAGACCCATCAAACTCTTCAGTTGTGTCTTCTGCCTGCATTGCTTCGTTACTGCCTGAAAAATCCTCGGGCCTTTCATCCCAGGGATCATAAGAAACCTTAACTGAGGAATGGGCGTGGAACAAATCTGGAAATGAAAAGGCAGCACTGTTGGAAACTAAAGCACAGCCCATCTCATTCAGCTCTGGAAGATGATTTGCTTTGCAGAATGGAAAAAGCAGTAAAGATGGGAGCAGCCCGTGGGGTGGCTCATAGTTGCTGCTGCACCTTCATCTCCCCTCCATCACCCAATGCCCTCCGTGCCTGGCCAGCTGTGCTGTGCTGGATGTACCCAGGACATGGGTCCTTCTTGGCTCCAGGGACACTGTTGGCTCATGTTCCACCTGCTGTCAAACAGAACCTCTCCAGTATCTTGTCCCTCAGTCTGTACGTACAGCCAGGGTTGTGGTGTCCCAGGTGCAAAATCCGGCACTTGCTCTTGTGGAACTTCGTGTGGTTGGTGACTGTCCAGTTCTCCAATTCATCCAGATACCTCTGCAGGGCCTCTCTGTCCTCAAGAGTGTCGACAGCTCCCCCTGACTTTGTGTCATCAGCAAACTTACTAAGCAACCCCTCAAGTCCTGAGTCAAAGTCATTTATAAAGACATGAAAGAGGACTGGCCCTGAGATGGATCCCTGCAGAACTCCACTAGTGACTGGTCACCAGCCCAGCATAACTGCATTTACTAGAACCTTTTGAGCCCGGCCCATCATCCAATTGTTCACTCAATGCATTGTGTGATTATCCATCTGTATGTTGAACACCTTCTACAGGAGGATACTGTGAGAGACAGTATCAAAGGCTTTACTGTAACCCAAAAAGATCACATTAACAGGCTTCCCTTGGTCAACTAAGTGGGTAACCTTGTAGAAACAAATTAGGTCAGTCAAGCAGGACTTTCCACACAGGAACCCATGCATTGTCATTCAGATGTTCTTCAATAACTCCCAGAATAACCTTCTCCATAATTTTGCCAGGCACATAGATTCACAGAATCACAGAATGGCTACAGCTGGAAGGTATTTCTGGAGATCATCTAGTCCAAACCGCACGCTTAAGCAGTTTCACCTAAAAGAGATCACACAGGATTGCATCCAGGGAAGTTTTGAAAGTCTCCAGAGAAGGAAACTCGACAATCTCTCTGGGCAGCCTGGTCCGGGGCTCTGTCACCCTCAAAGTAAAGAAGTTTCTCCTCATGTTTAGATGGAATCTCTTGTGTTGCAGTCTGTACCTACTGCCCCTCATCCTATCATTGCGACGACTGAAAAGAGTCTGGACAATCCTCTTGACACCACCCTGAGATATTTATAAGCATAAATAAGATCCCCCCTCAGTCTTCTTTTCTGCAGAATGAACACAGCTCTTACAGTCTTTCGTCATAAAAAGATACTACAGATCTCTCATTATCTTTGTGTCCCTCTGATGGAGTCTGTCCAGCAATTCCTTGTCCTTCTTAAACTGGGGAACCCAATACAGGACGCATTACTCCAGGTGCAGCCTCACCATGGTACAGTAAATGGGGAAAAAAACTTCCCTCAACCTACTGTTTCAGTGGCAGAGACCAAACACCTGCTGAAATGAGGCTGAGGCTTTTTCTGCCTCCCCAGGGAGAATAGGAGATCAATGGCCAATGGATGACCCATGATGGAACCTACCTGAATTGCACTTTCCTTTGTCTGTATGTGGGGTGGTTTATTGGCATATTAATAGCAGAAAGAAAAGGTCCAGCACCTCTTAAAAGCACCTGCTATGACTGACATTTGAGAGGGAAACAGCACAATGGAAATATTAATAAGGTGTTTCCTCAAGACAAGACAGACCCTATTACTGCCAGGGAGGACAGGTGTGCCTGTGGCTATTGCTAGCGGTCAAGATGAACATATGACTAATATGTAAATGCAATGGCTCTTGTGTGTGCTGCTTGCACTTTGTCAAAAAGTGGAGCTTCCCATGCATTGGCAAGAGGAAGATATTGCCTTGACTTAGTGTAGTATGGAAATATTGAAGATCATGTCTCCATAAATGGTGTCTGGAATGGGCAGAAAACAATATATTAAAGGATCTTCCCGTGCAGATCCCTGGGGGCACAGGGGAAGCAGCGCTGCCAGGGCACAGCTCAGGGCCCCATCCCACAAGCTCAGCCTTGCATAGACACAGCCCCTCCCTCCCTGGGGTTCTTGAACAGCCAAGGAAGCTCCCTGCACTAGGGTGTCTTGCACAGCACAGAGGTACAAGGCACTGTCAGACACCTCGACTTCCTCCAACTGAAGGACGCTGTATTTCCCTGTGGTGTTCAGTGTTGTGCTGAGACGGTTGCTGCGCTTGAGGCCAGGTCCTGCCTGATATGAGACCAGCTGGGGAGCTTGGCCTTTCCTCTGCTGGTACCAGACTAAGGCTTGAAAGGTGGGTGTCTGGTATGTGCAGGTTGTTTGGAAGGTGTCCTTCTGCTTCACTGTGACTTGTCCTTCTTGCTGGGTGACAGTGACCTGCCCCATGGTGCCTGGAAGAAAGTGAAGGTCAGCAGCCCTGCAGGGAAGGGCTCTGGAAAGGCAAATGGGAATCAATACAAAGCCCTCCAGGAGAAGGCTTCTCATCCCTCGTCGTGCAGCAAAATCCTGATGCCTGGGGACAGTGGAGAGTAGTTTTGGGCAGGAATTCAGCTGGAATCTGAGGAGAGCTGTGCTGTGTTCCTGTTCCTCCTCCCTGCTCCTGCTCCTACTGCCCAGAGGACCAGGGAACAGCCTGTCATGCCTGACCTTCATGTGCTGGAACCAGCAACCCCCCTGCAGACTGAGAAGCCTGCAGAGGTATGACGAAAAGATTCATCCTGATTCCCAAACACTGTCATTTATGAGGGCTCCTGAGTCAACACACAGCTGAGCTGAATATTGGAAAGAGGGAGCTCTGGCAGTGCTGACAAACAGGAGAAAACTGGAGGCCATGTCAGACATGTACCAGCCAGAAGCAGAATAGGACACAAATCGTGTTGGAAAGTGAGAAAAGTGGGAGTGCAGAGAGAGCTGAGATCTTCTATGATGACAGTAGGTTGGTCAGAAGAGTAAGGTAGAGAGAGATTGATCAAGCAGGAGAGAATAGGGAAAGAAGAGATCAGAGGTATCTCCACCTCTCCTCTCCTCTCCTCTCCTCTCCTCTCCTCTCCTCTCCTCTCCTCTCCTCTCCTCTCGTCATTAGTAGTTCTCTGCATGATCCTGAGAAGGTTGGTGGAAGTTTCCTTGGGAGAAGAAGAAGAAGGATGAATTTATAGAAAGCAAAGACTTACCCAGCAGTTGCCCCAGGAAGGCAGTGAGGACCAGATACCCAAGGTGCATGCTGAGAACAGCCTGCTTGTTTGTTGAGTGAGGGACTGAGAAAAGCACCTCCCAGCCCCAAGATACCAGAGCTGCCAGAAAGCACTCTGGTGGGTGAGCAAATGTAGAAGTGGGAAAAGAAGTGACCTGTTCTTCCTGTGCAGAAATTCTCATTCTGGGTTTCTCCCTCCTCCAGCAAGAACATGTGTGGCTCACTCAGCATTCTAAACAGTTACAAAATGAGATGCTCTGGTAACTGAGGAAACCTCATCATGGGACAGGGCTGTTCCTGGTCTGCTCACAGTGGAGTCCTCATCCCATGTCCTCACAGATGATATGCTGGACCTCATGATGTCAAAGGAGGTTCCTAGAGATGTGGAGGATCTCCAGGTTGACACAGCCTTTCTCTTTCTTGCTTAAGAAAGGATTTATTAAGAAGGCAGGGGGGAGTGTAGCAGTTAGGCACAGGGAGCACCTCAACAATTGCACTGAACGACTCCTGCTTAGGTGCATGTACAACCTTTTATTCTTCCCCCTCTCTTTTGCCTCCCCTTGATCCTCCCCAGTCTCCTCTTTCCCCCCATCTTTGACTCTTCCCCTACACATGCCTTAAGAAGTGTTGTCTAGTCCCACAGGATCCCCCTCAAACATGGGAATCCTCCTGTTCTTCTTGTCACTTCCTGTCCCTTACAAAGCTCAACCTGTCCCACTACAAAGCTACACCTGCAGTAGCCCAATGGTCCATCAATTAGAGGCTGCAGAGCTCTGGTCTCCCTTCTTGTCTCCCTTTTAGCATTTTTTGTGCCCCACTGTGCCTGTCCCTATGTACACACATAGCACCCTACTGAGGTACGTGGGGCAGGGTGACTTCACCTCCACCAGCTGAAGGGGCAGGAGGGGTGTGACTCTCTGTTTATTGACAGGGTCCTTAATGGGACCCTGAGTCAACTGACAGGGTCGTTAGCAGAGGAGGTGCCCAGAGTGCACTGGACCATGTTGTAATGCCCATAGCCAGATCTGACCAGACTATAAAACAGGGTTCCTGTCGAAGGCCTCCTTTGGAGTGGTCTTCTCAGAGCATTGGGTCTGTGAACTGGAGGCCTCTCCTTAGACTGGGACACCATCTGTGGCAGGATGCAAACCCCGTCTCTCCCCCTCACTCCTTCATCATGGAAGGAGTAGACACATCTCCCCCTCTCTCTGCTACTTGAGGCTGACAGCTTCTTTTGTTTGGCCCCCTAGCACGCTCGCCAGGGCCATTAGGAGAAGGGAGTACTGAGGCCCTGGGCGCCCGCGGCCAGTGTGGGGGATGTTTGGAAGCTTCAGAGGCACCCACAGCCAGGGTGGGAGTACAGAGAAGCTTCTAGAATGCCTACAGTCAGATCTGATCAGCCAATAAAAAACGTACTCAATACGAGTACGTGTATCTCTTTAAAATAATCCCACACCATGTTCAGGCAAGTGTGGACTCTTCCCGGACTCAGGGACGCCTCTGGCATTGTTTTGGGTGAAGCCATGTCCATGCACTCTGTGGACTTCCTGTTGTATCAGTTGCTGCCCCTTAATAATTTTCATCAACTGATATCCGAACCTGTATTTAAGTCACTCTTGGAGTGCTAAAACTCTGTTTCTCACTGGTTTAATAAAAGTTGTTTTGGACCCTGTTGCCCCTTAAACTAACCTTGGGGTGCCTCCGTGACACCATCTAAGGAGACTTCCTGGGATTGAGAATGCCCCACCTCCTCATTTGGGTGAGTAGTTATTTACTGGATATATTGAATGAGTCCTTGCCTAACCCAGGCAAGTGAATATTTCTAGTGGGTACCCTGGAGTCAGAGGGCTCTGGTTTTGTTTCTTTTGAGTGTGTGCATGCATGCTGTGGATCCTCATAATTCTTATTTTGCTGTACCCCGGTAATGTCCTCAACTGATATCCGAACCAGTATTTTCTGTTGTCGGAGTGCTAACTAAGAGTATAAACCCTGTTTCTGTAAGGTTTAATGGCTGCACTTTTCTGGCTAGAATAAAGTCTGTTTTGGAACTTGTCAGCCACCTAAAACTGACTTTGGGGTGCCTCTGTGACAGCCTCCTTCTCTTTCCCTTTGGCCCATATCTCCTTTGCACGTATCCCCCACCCTCTCTCTTCCACAAAAGTTGAGCTTTCATTGTCACATCAGAAGGCCTCATTGCAAACACCAGCCATCAGGGTTTACTGATGTGACATCAATCCATTAAGCACAGTATATTGGCCTGTCACCATGGCTGCTCTTGTCAACTTCCACCAAAGATGTTCTCCAGGTCCAGCTCTTTGCTTTCCAAAATGGATTGAGTATAACGAGACACATGTACAGAGGGGAAAAATAGATCCAGAAACACACAACCCAGAAATACAACCAGCAGCCGTTTTCTGTCAGGCAAAGAACAACAGAGACACGGCGGACTCCTTCCAGCAAAGCACTGGTGAGCCTTCAAAGCCAGAAGAAAGACATGAAGAGCAGAGCAACAGGTCAAACATTTGAACAGAAACTCTTGTGCAGTGCCTGACTGATTGGTCTTGCTCGCATGTTGAGACTTTCACTGATCCCCAGATGCAGGGCTAGGACAACATTTACCTTTCCTCAGTGTTTTGGGTTTTTTTTTGTTTGTTTTGTTTTGTTTTGCTTTGTTTGTTTGTTTGATTGTTTTGCAAGTAGGTAAAGACACAGAAGGTCATATCTCCTAACAAGAGTCCTGTTTTCCAACAGTGGTCATTGGTGCATGCTGAGGGAAGAGGAAGAGCTGGACAAGTAGCTGGGATACTTCTCCTGAATACTCACTGCTGTGTCCTGCTCAGTTTCAGCAGCTCTGGAGTGTTCCTGTGTCTGCTGTGGCAATGGACTGCCATGGTAAGGAAGGGCAACAGCAGCCTGGGCTGCAGTAGGAAAAGAGTCAACCAGCAGGACAAGGGACCTGATCCTCTCCACTCAATACTGCTGAGGTGACCTCTGAAGTGCTCACTCCACTTCTGGGCTCCCCAGTAGAAGAAAGATACTGGACTGTGATCAGCAGGGACTGGAGCATCTTTCCTATGAGAATATGCTGTGAGGGCTGACAGTGTTCAGCCTGGGGAAGAGAGGGCTCAGGCGGTACATTGGCAATGTGTGTATAAAGGTGATGGGAGGGAATGAAGAGAGTCTTTTCAATCAGGTGTGCTTGGGACTGCCCATCTCTGCCATGAGGAGGTTCTGTGGAGAGATCAGCTACAGCTTTTTGCCCCTCCTGGGGAGCACAACCAGCCCTCAGCAAGGGACAACTGTCCATGGGCAACTTCTCATGTCATTCGGAAGGGTCAGAAAGAAGGAACAGCATTTAGACTCAGTGGTCTGAGTCCATGTGGGGGTGCGGCTGGTGGTAATGTCAGTATCGATGTCGGTGCCTGTGCTGCTCGGGCCGGGGAACGGCCTCAGGGCCGGAGGGGGCGAGGCGGCTCCTGAGGGTGAAACGGCAGCGCCCCCTGGCGGGCACAGCTGCGACTGTCTCCCCGCCCACGCCACAGTCGCTCGGCCTCGCCCGCGGCGGTTCGTGTCCGGCCGCAGCCCCGGCTGCTCTCCCCATGTCTCTCACGGCGCAGTAATACACCGCCGCGTCCACGCGCCCGGGCCGTTCGAGCCACAGGGCGCTGGACCGGCGGTCTGCCGCCACCGACAGCCAACCCGGCAGGTCCGATAGCGCTTTGGAGCTTTTAATACCCCTCACGAGGAGTTCGGACCTCGGCCCGGGAGGAGACGATACCAGAGGATATAATCATCGGTCTGTATGTTGGGGTGTGATGCTGATATCGGTGCCCTCGGAGGTCTCTGCCGACGGCTCCTGCTGCACCTGGGCTCTGGCCGAAGCCACCGCCGGGGAGAAAAAGAAGAAAAAAATCCTCAGACCCTCAAAATTCCTCAAAACATCAAAGGCCTGCCTGCTGAAGGGGTTCCAGAAGATGTGCACACACGAGTAATGCAAGTGTCCATAGTATTTGGTGGAGACATGAGTGCATGCATGATAGGTGGAAGGGTGGAATCATTTAAGAAAGTAAGTGGGATAAAAGACTGATAAACACAAAGTAGCAAGGGGAAAGAATGACTGCATGAGTTATAGGGAAAGACACAGAGACAAGAAAGGAAACAGGGAGGACTGGAAAAAGAGTAGTGCGATGAGTTTTCTAGAGGGAATGTGGGACGGAGGGAGCGGGGTTTGGGGGCAGAAGTCAGTGAAGAAGCCAGAGGGGACGACAGCTTCGAGGGACCTGCGGGGTCCACCCGAGGCTCAGCCCCGTCCCCCACCCAGCCCCGCCAGCCCCGCGCACTCACGAGCACGGCGGCAGTCAGGCCAGCCCTGCGCCCCGGCACCGCCCATCCCGCCGCTCCTCCACCCCTGCCTCGCTGCCCCTCTCCAGTGCCGGTTCTCTGCTCTGATCCTCCTCCTCCTCCTCTCTTCTCTCTCCTCCACCGCGAGCTCCGCCCCGGGGCTGAGTCCTGCACGGCGACCCTCGGCGTCTCGCCCGGGCTCACAGGACTCCGGGGCTCTTCACGGCAACAACTTCGGCTCCTGGGAAATGGACTCGCCCCTTCCTCCAGCAAGACGAAGCTCGCACAGCGCCATCTGCATGCTGGGGAACAGCAGGGCCCAGACCCAGGAGATGAACCAGCTTCCCAGAGCTGTCTCCGAGCTCAGGGGCTGGAAACAGCAGCCACTGATTTCCTGCGGTTGGCAGTGAGGAGACTGGGAGCGTCCCTTCAGCTGCCTCTGTGTAATCCCAGCACAATGCTTGAAAGTTGTGTTGTGGCAGAGGGGTTGTGGGGACACATGTGCCCATGGCTGTGGAGGTGTCAGTGTGAGTAGGTGAGGGGGAGAATTATGGAGTCAGTATGTAGGCAAGAAGGGACCTTCAGAGGTCACCTAGATCACTCCTCTGCTCAGAACAGATCCCTTTAGATTCTGTTGCTCAAAGTCACATTCAGTCCATTCTTGAGCACCTCTCAGGATAGAAATTACACCAAGTCTGTCTCCTGAGCACTTACATGGGCGATGTGCATCTTCTTGTGTTCCTCAAACAAGCAATTATAGAAAGCAAAACTCTTCCTAGACATCTCTTGTCCAAGATGAAAACACCCATTTCTTTCATTGTCTCCTTGCATGTCATGTTCATCAGCTGCCTAATGTACAGTGGCTTTGTTGAACTCACTTCCATACCCTTCCTTGCCCAGGAAGCCCCAGTCTGGCAGCAGTACTCCAGATATGATCTCAAATGGGCCAGATGGAAAGGGTCATTTTCTTGCACCTGCTGGCAAAACATTAACACAGCTCAGGATGCAGCTGGTCCTTTTGCTGCAAAGGCACATTGCTGTCTCATAGTCAGATGGGTCACCCTTAAAACCCCACATCCTCTTCTGTGGATCTGCTTCCCAGGCAGCCAGTTCTAGCCTATATGACTGCATGAACCAGCTAGTTACTCCCCCACATGCAAAACCTTGCACTTGCTGTTTTTGGCATCCATGAGTTTCCAGTCAGCCCACTTCCTCAGATTGTTCAGGTCCTTTGACCAGGAGCCATGCCCAACCGTTATGGCCCATTCCCCTTGCTGGGTGTTATGCCCAGCGTCTCTGGGAGTTCCCCACTTCCCATGACTCATGGCATTCATTAAAACATCAAACAGTATTGGTTCTACTCCTGAATCCCTACCACTGCAACCCATCAATAAGTGTTGGGCAGCTGAGATTTGCACTGTGGTCATAACCACCTGAGTCTGTTAGTCCGGGCAATTTTCTCCACACCTTATCATCCTTTCACTGAACCCATTCATCTCATACTTGGTCATGAAAGAAGTAAGAGAGAAAGTGCCAAAGGTCTTGCTAAGCTCCAGGTACAGATATCCCTGCCCTTTCCGTGTGCACAGTGCCTGTTACCTCATGAGAAAACAATGGGTTTGGCCCATTGTCCTCAGCTCAAAGCAGCTTCATGGAGAGGGCAAATCAGCCCTGGCTGAGCTCTCCCAGCAGAGCTCCCTGGCATTGATCTCACTGAGGTCACTGAAGGGAAGGCAGAAAGCCCTCAACTGAGCTGCAGCTGACAAACACTCAGGAGTGGAGGCTTCAAAAAAGTGCTTGCTGGGAATAGTCCTTGTTAGAAAGAGGGACAACATCTGAGTTTTGGGGATGTTTTCTTGAATTCCATGTTCCTTCCCGTCCATGGGCACTAGGACTGAAACTGTAATGCAAGACGTGATGGTCAGTGCATTCTGAAGTCCAAAGCATCCACCTGTTCCTTGGCTTTCCCAGTGGAAGCTACACAGTCTGTCTTTCTACTCACAGCACAGCAACATTAGACTCCATGTTCCCTTCAGTCAGTAGCTCTCTGATTAAAGGACATAATTCCTGACTGACACAGGACCTGATCAATTTACTGTGCACTGGCGTTCACTTGTGCATGAGATGGGCCTCTGTCTCATGTCAGGCACATTCTAGGGTGCATTGGAAAGAGATCCCCTCAGGGATGGCCAGCACATGGTCGAGAGGATTCCTCAGCCTTCCTCCTTGCCCACAAAGCAAACCTCTCCTTTTGAACTCTCTAGTGCTGGGGAGAGCAGGTGTTTCCTGGCCTGGAGATGCAGGGAGGGGAGACTGCCAGCCATGCTGAGACAAATCCAGTGTTGTTACACTGAATTAAACCAAGGATTCAAACTGGACTGAAATTGTCCTTGTTGTGAGCTGATAATCAACAGCAGGGAAGTGACAGCTTTGGACGGGCAGGAGAAGGAGGGCTCAGGAGACAGGGGCTGCATTTCTCTTCCCTGGGCAGATCTCTGGCAGGCTGGTGCAAACATCACTCAGCTGCACTCGGGTTCCTTCAGGCCCTGGGAACCTGCTGCTCTGTGGTGCTCATGGACAGAGTAGTAGAGAGTGTCCCAGTAATGAACCGCACATTTATGGTGATGATTGACAGACAAGGACATACATACTTAGACTCATGCACACCAGTGTGCAATTATACACAAATGTAGATGACAGATGTTCCTGTGGTTATGACCAGTGCTCAAGATGAACAAATTGTTAATATGTCAATACAAATGTTCATGTGTGTGCTGCTTGCACTTTATCAGAAACTGGAGCTTTCCACGTATTGACAAGAAGAGGATACTGCCTTCACCTACTGTAGTATGAGAATATTGAATACCATGTGTGCATAAATGGTGTCTGGAATGGACAGAAAACATGACATCATAGGATCTTCCCCTGTAGATCCCTGGGGGCACAGGGGAAGCAGCGCTGCCAAGACACAACTCAGCCCCCTTCCCACAAGCTCAGCCTTGCACAGACACAGTCCCTCCCTCCCTGGGGTTCTTGCACAGCCAAGGAAGCTCCCTGCACCAGGGTGTCATGCACAGCACAGAGGTACAAGGCACTGTCAGATACCTCGACTTTCTCCCCCTGCAGGATGCTGTATTTCCCTGTGGTGTTCAGTGATGTGCTGAGACGATTGCTGCGCTTGAGGCCAGGTCCTGCCTGATATGAGACCAGCTGGGGAGCTTGGCCTTTCCTCTGCTGGTACCAGAGCAAGCCTTTAAAGTTGGAGGTATGGTATGTGCAGGTAGTTTGGAAGGTGTCTTTCTGCTTCACTGTGACTTGTCCTTCTTGCTGGGTGACAGTGACCTGCCCCATGGTGCCTGGAAGAAAGTGAAGGTCAGCAGCAATGCAGGGAAGGGCTCTGGGAAGCAAATCAGGAATGGATGCAAAACCCTGCTAGAGAAGGTTCCTTGTCCCCTAGCCTTGTCTTCTTGCTTGGGGACAAGGAGGCAGACAGTAGTTCTGGGCAGGAGGGTGGAGATCACAGGCCAGTGTGGATACTGAGGAGAGCTGTGCTGTGTCCCTGCTCCTGCTCTTAGTGCCCAGAGGACCAGGGAACAGACTGTCATGCCTGACCTTCATGTCTGGGGACCAGCATCTCTCCAGCAAGCCTAGCCATCCATGGAGCTGGGGTAGGGGGTAGGCAGATGAACATCATGCACAAACTTCTTCATAACCATGGACTGCAGACTTTTCATTTCTCTGGGCATTCCTGCACTGCTGTCCTTCACTTGCAGTGACTTTGTTTCCCTCTTTTATGCAGTAAAGTTCTGCTGCATTCAAGCCTGGCCTCTATGTGGTCCTTCCCTGTGTGGCAACTCCCCAAGCTGCCAAAGAAGAAGCATGTTACTCTGGAGTGAAAGGGGGTGAGGGCACAAGGGGATCCTTCTCCATTTTTTCTACTGTACAGGTGTAAAGATGGAAATCTGTACACTCATGTCCTTCATGCAAAAGGGAATTAAGGCTCATGAAGCATATCTCTGATGCCAAAAGCTTCACAAGGGCATTTCACTTGCATGTCTGAAATCCTTCCTCCCTAGTTGTTCTCTTAATATTTGTCTTTAAAAGCAGAATAGTTGCACTTCCTGACCTTATTGCACTAAATCTTGCAACAACTGCAAGGTACTTCAGGCCCTTCACATTGATGCTACCATTTCTAATTATCCTTGATGAAGAGGGAGGAATGACATTATTCCTGACAGATGAGCAAGCCCTTCTGCAAAGCACTGCTAGAGGGCTGCCACTGGCTTCTGGCATGACCCTCGGCTTGGCTGTACAACTGAGGAGACGTTGGATCAGTAGGAAATGGACACAGAATCCACGCAGGTTTTACACTTCAAACTGTTGGCACTGTTGGCATTGTTGCCTGAGGTTGTTTTATTTAATGGTGATTTAAATTACGCTGTGGCTCTGCTTTTCAGAATTTAGGCACTGACCTGTCTTACCCTGTGCTTCTAATTTCATTGCTGTGGCCTGCTTCTATGGCCCATATTTCTTCACCTACATGGGAGCTGCCTTCAACCAGGCAGAGCAGTGGCCGTTCTTTACACTGTTCTTAATCCCCTGCCCAACCCCTTGATGTAGACCCCCAAAAACAAGGATGTGAAAGATGTTCTGAGCAGGTACAAGAGCTGGTATTTGTCCTCATGATGTAAACAACTGCCAGGGTGCCATCACCCTCAGCCAAAGATCCCCGTACATCAAGGAGTTAATGATCCATGTGACAGATTACTGAGGAAGCTTTGTCCTCTGCTGTACTATATGCAGAGTTTGCCCTTCAGGGCAAAGTTGCACTGCACAGATCCCTTGGCCAGAGGCAAAATTGATCCAGTCGATTGTAACTGATGAGCCTGGAGGCAGCTCCTGCTCGGTGCCTGTGGTTACACTCTCCGGGTGTCCTTGCCTGTGTCTCAAATGCAGTAAGAAGTTCTCATGCAAACACTTTTCCTCTTTTCATAGCAGAAATTATGAATAGAGATATTTTATTTTATAAAAATCTTCTAAAAGCTTGATGGACCAAAAGACACACTTCCATGAACAGGATCCATGTGTTGTGGTGTGTGCCCTGATTGGAGCTGCATGTTTGACAGCACATATTATAACTTGGGACTTCTGGCATCTGAAGGATATAGGATCAACTCTACTGCCTTCTCTTTCTTCATAGGTGTGTTGATTTGACTGAAAATAAGTTAACTTTCTCCATGCAGTTAGAAACCTTCCTTTTTCATAGTTAGTACATTCATTATTTGGACTTCATTTGAGAACAAGAGATAACACCCCAGCACAGAGTTAACATTTTTAATTGCTCTTGTCTGAGAGCCAAGGACATTGTGAGTGCTCTGCCCACAGGTGTGAGGCATCAAGGAAGGGGGTCATAGATGGGACAGATCTTGACTGACATCCAAACTGATCAATAAGAGTATTCCATCCCATGAACATCATGCTTCATATTTAAGGAGAGTCAGGGAAACTAAACAAAGCAGGAGCTCCTGGTGCAAAACACTTGGTGTAGTCAGCAGGTCCTAGTTGGAAATGCCTTTGTAGAGAAAGGATAGTGAAGAAGATAGACATCTCAAAGGCGTCTGGGCACAAAATGGTGAGGTGGAGCCATGGGGCAGGGGGTGCACAGAGTGGCATCCTCCCTTCCCTGCAAACAAGCCCAGGGAAGGGTTGTCCCCTCTTCAGCACAGGGAGAGGGACAGATACAGGCACAAGCATGGGTGGAAATAAACATGATCCTTATGTTCTGCTTGTAACCCTGTGGGCCCAGCAGAACAGATAACAGTTTATGGCTCTGCTGGATACCAGGGCAGAAGTAGCCCTAATTCATGGAAGTCTGCCCTATTACCCCAAGAATAAAATGATGAGTATCTACAAAGTCAGGGTGAGGGAAAGGTGAAAAAATTGTCTCAGAAAGTCTTTCTAACCTTGCAGCCAGGAAAGTACTAACTGCTTACAGCTTGGGATGGGCTCCAAGAACACCCTGATATGTCAGAGGCCATGATTAATTGGCAGGAAAGACTTAATATCCAGTTGGGGAAAATATTCTTCTCATATCTGCTCAGCTTGCAGTAGGGAGGATTGTGTCCATAGGTTACTGGTTTTTGGGGATGTATGTCCCCATGGGGCTGTGGTTGCGCCCCAGAGTGTCACCCTGCTGCCACATTGCAGTGGACCGTCCTTGTGCTCTGAAGAGGATGTTCTTGAGGAGCATCCAGCTGTCCTGGTGCCCTCTGCACTACAGCACAGTTTCACATGGCACTCTGCCAAGCATGGAGATCCCCGTAGAGACTGACATGGGCTCTTCTGTAGTCTGGGGCAGTAATCATCCTGTTTGTCCTGGTCAGTCCTTTGAGGATCTTGAGCTCCACAGGCTTTTGGCCAATGCAGGCAAGGCTGCCCTTGAACTCTACATCATCCAGCTGTTCTTCTTCATTTGTGAGTAGCATGTCCAAAACAGCCTCTCCTCTGTTCCGTTCATGGATTGCCTGCATCAAAAATTTGCCCTTCATACACCCCACCCATGTCCTGCTTTCCTCGTGCCCCTCCAGTTTTGTCCTGCAGCAGAGAATGAGGTCATAAAATCTTCCCATGGGCTTCCGCACCCCTGCACCTTGCTAGTGTGGGCACTGTCTGACCGAGGCCGTGGTCTGGGTCATCCTCATTCCTGCCTCCCTGCTCTTGCTTTCTTGGTTTAGCCTACTCAGGTATTCCTGAAATTTAGAAGCTCAGGGGCTCCTACTATGGGTTCAGATCACTGGCTGCCTGGTGTTTCCTTCCTGGGGTCTGGGACATACCGCTTCCAAGGGGACAAAGATGGTTACATGTCAAAGGTACATAATGTTACAGCTGCTTTGGACAATCTCAACACTTTCCAAAACTGGTGTGACTTTTGCTCCTGTTGGTCAATGGCAATGCTGCCTTTCTCTGGGCTGTGCTGTTGTGCTGGGTTAGGTCTTGTGTTTGCCCAGGGGACAGGGTGTGGGGTCCAGGCTGGCACAAGCATTGCGACGTCACATGTGTGACCAGGAGAAGCTTGGAGAGGTGTTGTCTGTAAAGCAGAGGCTGTGCTGTATCTGTCCCCCCTGAGCCAGCAGAGTGAGGGACAGTGCCTGGCCCTGCATGTGGAGTTTCTGCAACAGCTGCTGTTTGTGGAGCTGTTTCTGTTATGGAGCCATCTCTGTGCTCAGGAAAAAAATAAACCAAACCTAACCAAACCTAACCAAACCAAATCAAACCAAACCAAACCAAACCAAACCAAACCAAACCAAACCAAAGACACATTAGGGAAAGAGAACTGTGAAGTTCATTCCTGATCAGGCAGATACAGGACACTTGCTACCACAAGTGCCAGTTCATAGCACAATATGAGCTCCAACTAGAAAACTGAATGTCTACATAGATTCCTTGAGGTGATGATCACAGAATCACAGAATGGCTGGGGTTGCAGGGATTGTCTACTCCAACCCACCTGCTAAAGCATGGTCACCAGAGCAGATCACACAGGATTTTGTCCAGGCGGGCTTTGAATGTCTCCAGTGAAGGAGACTCCACAACCTCTCTGGGTAGCCTGTTCCTGGGCTCTGTCACCCTCCAAGTAAAGAAGTTTCTCCACGTTTAGTTGGAACCTCCTGTGTTTCAATTGGTGTCCATTGCCTCTCATCATTGACCACCACTGAAAAGAGTCTGGCCCAATCATCTTGACACACAGGCTTGAGATACTTATAAGCATGATTAAGATCCCCTCTCAGCCTCCTTTTCTCCAGGCTGAACAGACACAGCTCTCTCAGTCTCTCCTCGTAAGAAAGATGCCCCAACCCTCTCATCATCTTTGTGTCCCTCCGCTGGACTGTCTCCACTAATTCCTTGTCCTTCTTAAACTGAGGAACCCAGAACTGGACACCTTTCTCCAGGTGCGGACACACCAGGGCAGAGTAGAGGGGGAGGAAACCTTCCCTCAACCTACTGTTCCAGTGGCAAAGATGAGACATCTGCTGAAATGAGGCTGAGCCTTTTGCTACCTCCCCAGGGAGAACAGGGGAATGAAGTCCCATGGATGTCTCATGCTGGGAGCTGCACTTTTCTTTGTCTGTATTTGTCGTGGTTTATTATCATACCAACCGACAGATGACACTGAGGAGTGATTTAGGGCTCTGCTTGCTGCAGAACAATGTTAAGATTTCTCAAAGATAAGTGCACCTTAAACGACTTTGGTGACAGGTTCACTCTATTATTTTCCGCATGGAGGAAATATGCCAAGCCGAATGCTGCTTCCCTTCTCCCCAGGAGCCTGATACCCATTTGTGGAGAAAAATTTCAGATATCTTCCCTCCCTGATAACCATTCGCTCCAAAGTCTGTGTTTTAGACATCCAGAGCCAGACTTTCAGAGGATCTCACCTGAACACAGAAAACCATAGACTTTCATATCTTTAGAGACCATTCATACCATGTTTCTGTCCAACAGCAATATTTTAGTTTGGGGTCTTCTTGCTTCTCATTGGATCTTTTTCACTGATCTCACATGTGCCTGTATTTTGTTCAGCTGTAAACATTCTTTATAGTCCATAGCCTTGCAGGTACTGTTTTGTCTGAATAAATACTTTTCTTGTCAGCAAAAGTGCAAATCAGGCCTCGTTTTGTAGATGTCTGTAATGTCTTTGTGTTACCCTTGGGATCATAGTGTTTTCCTCAGTCAATTTAATTCTTTCCAGCAAAGTGCGAACTAGACCTTATCTTGCACGTGCTCAGTGTAGTTTGTAGTTGCTTTTGGTAAATATGAGCAGAACTGTACAGCTTAAGAATAGCAGCAAATTCAGCTTACTAAGTACCATGAAGCAGGGAGTGTATAAAAAATAACACAACTTTATGCTTCTAGATGATTCATTATATTCAGTATGCATTTACCTCAGGTAAATGATTAATCAGAAAATTAAATTGTGATCATCCACTGACCTGTGAGCAGTAAAACCTTTGCTGTACAGCCAGCTAATTTAGCAGAGAGAGCTCAAAGTGGGCTCACTCAGGCTGTCATATTTATAGAATAAGGCGGTTGACTCCTAGTCAAATTACAGACAGTGGGAAAGGTCTGTATGAGATTCGTGCACCCACAATTTGTCTGTGTTTGTTTGCTATTCTGCTTCCTTGTGGATTTCCTAAAAGGAGTTATTGGCCTGGCTGCAGCTCAGGCCTTTACCTCCTTTGGAGCCTGGGCTGAAGTGCTGCTGGTTTGGCTGGGCAGGGGGTGGAGTGAATCTGGCACAAGAGAGGAAAGAAAAGTTACAGCACTTTTTAACATCAACTGCAATGACTGAAGATCAAGAGGGAAATAATACAATGAAACCAGTTTTAAGGTTTCTCCATCTCAAGACAAGACTAAACCAGATAATGTTGCAGATGACAGATGTTCCTGTGGTTATGACCAGTGCTCAAGATGAACAAATTGTTAATATGTCAATACAAATGTTCATGTGTGTGCTGCTTGCACTTCATCAGGCAGTGGAGCTTCCCATGCATTGACAAGAAGAGGATACTGCCCTGACCTACTGTGGTATGAGAATATTGAATACCATGTGTGCATAAATGGTGTCTGGAATGGACAGAAAACATGACATCACAGGATCTCCCCCTGCAGATCCCTGGGGGCACAGGGGAAGCAGCGCTGCCAGGACACAGCTCAGGGCCTCTTCCCACAAGCTCAGCCTTGCACAGACAAATCCCCTCCATCCCTGGGGTTCTTGCACAGCCAAGGAAGCTCCCTGCACCAGGGTGTCTTGCACAGCACAGAGGTACAAGGCACTGTCAGACACCTCGACTTCTTTCACCTGCAGGATGCTGTATTTCCCCGTGATGTTCAGAGTTGTGCTGAAATGGTCACTGTGCTTCAGGCCAGATCCTGCATGATATGAGACCAGCTGGGGAGCCTGGCCTTTCCTCTGCTGGTACCAGAGCAAGCCATAAAAGTACGAGGTCTGGTATGTGCAGGTAGTTTGGAAGGTGTCTTTCTGCTTCACTGTGACTTGTCCTTCTTGCTGGGTGACAGTGACCTGCCCCATGGTGCCTGGAAGACAGTGAAGGTCAGCAGCTCTGCAGAGAAGGGCTCTGGGAAGCAAATCAGGAATGGATGCAAAACCCTGCTGGAGCATATTCCTTGTTCCCTACCCTACAGGAAAATCCTTATGCCTGGGGACAAGGAGGGAGACTATAGTTCTGGGCAGGAGGGTGGAGATCACTAAGCAAGTGTGAATACTGAGGAGAGCTGTGCTGTGTCCCTGCTCCTGCTTCTAGTGCCCAGAGGACCAGGTAACAGCCTGTCATGCCTGACCTTCATGTCTGGGGACCAGCACCCCTCCAGCAGGCTGAGCCATCCATGGAGCTATAGAAAAAATTAATCTTTCTTCCCTATATTTCTCTTAGAGTGTTCGTGGCTCCCTGCGTGTATAGAATACTGAGTCTGAAATAAGGGAACCCTGGCTGTGACAACAACAAAAAGGAGAAAACTGGAAGCCATGGCTGATGTGCCAGCCAGGAAGAAGAATGGGACACATTATTAATGTCAATCGCAGGAGACCTTTCTAGTTCCTGGGGCAGCTTTGACAAGATCTGCTAATTTCTGTTGAAAATGGAGAAATGAGAGAGTGTAGAGACAGCTGGGATCTCCCATGAAGACAGCCTGTGGATCAGACAAGAGAGACAGAGAGAGAAGGATTGAAGGCAATAGAAAAGCAGGAGAAGAGGTCTGAGATGTCCTCTCCCCTTTTGAACAGTAAAAATTACTTGAGAGGGCCAATGCAAAAACACAAATGTGAGCTAATGTGTCCCAGTGTTTTCCTGTAATTCAAGAATATTTTCTCATATGGACCTGATAAGGCTGGTGAGGCTTTCCACAGGAGAAGAAAGAACGTGTTGAGGAAAATCCAAGACTTACCCAGCAGTTGCCCCAGAAAGGCAGTGAGGATGACATACCCGAGGTGCATGATGAGACCGACCTGCCTGTTGAGTGAGAGAGTCAGAAAAGCACCTCCCAGCCCCGAGATATCAGAGCGACCAGAAACCACTCTGGTGGGGGAGCAAATGTAGAAGTGGGGAAGACAACTGATCTATTCTTCCTGTGCCTCAAATGCTCCTTCTGAGTTTCTCCCTCCTCCAGCAGCAACACCTGTGGCTCCCTCAGCCAAAGGCTTTGTCAGCATTTCCACAATCAGGGGTCCTGGGCACTCTGAGAGCCCCAGTCATGGGAAGGGACTGTTCCCAGTCAGCTCACAGTGGAATTCTCAAAGCCTGAACTGGAATCATCTGCTACTCTGCACAACCACTTCCGGCCCATTTAGGAGATCAGAGGTTTCTTTCCCCATGGAGGTTTCACATCTTCCTCTGGGATCCTCTGCTTTCTGGCAACACAGTTATTGCCTTTGGGAACAGAAGTCTCTTCTGTTTCTCTCTTTTCTCCCCTTTCTTTCCTCATCTATCTGGGAACAACACCTCTCCCTCAAATCCTCCAAACCAGGAGATTATTTTGCTGTGGAGCTGCCCAGGGGTTCTGGCCATGTCCTTTTCCTGCTGGGAAAATCTACAGTGTGCGAGAGGAACCTGGCTCTAGTGGGTTTGCTGAATGCCACAAACCCAGAGGTGACTAGAACAACGTACTCCTATTCTAGGGAAACGGGTGAGGGGTGATGAGGGAACAGGATGAGGGACCAGTAGGTCACTCCCTCCTCCCAGGGAGCACATGGGGCACCCATTGGAGTGCTGCACTGCGATGGGTGGGGATGGGGCAGCCTTGCACCCCAGAGCGGAAAGGGCATGTGAAGGGGTGGGGACCCCTACTCCCATTCACTTTCCAGAATGATACCAGGCATGAGTAATGGCAGAGGTAAAAAAATGTTCATTATCGTTAAGTTAACCTGACCTGAGCAGGCATAGGCCTGTGTTGTGCTGAGCTGTATAGATCACCTGACAGACTTGGCAATGTTGCCACAAACACGTCCTTGTGTTGATCTGGGAGTGAAGCACTGGTCTTTCATATAAATGTCCTTTCACTCAGCACTAGAAATTAGGAGTGGTGTATTTCTAAGAATGTCCCATGAAAACTGAAAAGATGACAATACCAGCAATCTCTGCATGTGCTAAAACCCAATTTGTGCTCCACATCATGGTCCATAACTCAGGGTTCCCACGATTGAAAGGGCATCACATCACCTGTACCATCCCCTTTTACACTCTTATCTCCAGTATTTTAATCAACATTCTGTGGAGTCACAGTCTCATTCTAACTGAGATCCATCTCCACCCATGCTCCACCTTTACCATTAAAATAACACAATTCCAAGGTTCTAGGAGGAATTTTCCCTGTTCCCAACCAGGCCCATTCCCTTTTGCAATGTGCTCAAGCAGAGTTTGGCTCCATCTGGCTCCTCATCCTGCAGTCAAGTGTTAGAGGCATCAAAAATCTTTTCTTTCACAGCTTCTCTTTGGGATACTGAAGAAGGCAAGTTCTCCAAGGATGGAGACTCCACAACCACTCTGGACATCCTGTGACAGAACTCACTCACCCTCACAGTGAAACAGTGTTTCCTGGTGTCCAGAGTCTCCACTGTTTCCCTTTGTGCCAAGTGCCTCTTGTCCTGTCACTGGCCCCCTTGGAGAAGAGCCTGGATTCATGTTCTTCACAACCTCCCTTCAGATAATTGCAGACACTGATGAGATCTCCCTGAGATTTCTCTGTGCAGAGCAGTCCCAGGCTTCTCGGTCTATGACAATGTCAGAGATGCTCCAGCCTCTTCATCATCTAAGTGTCCCTTTATTCGACTGTCTCCATTATGCCTGTCTCATAGATTTCCATACTGCAAACACATACCCCCTCACTCTCTGGAGTCACCAGCACACCCGCATTCCTGCACCCCTCAAATAGCAGCATGGGCCCTTGGCCCATCTCACAACCCTGCCTGGAGCCAGGGCCCTCTGACCCAGCACTTCGGGCTCCTTCTTCTCCCTGGCATGGCCAGTCTGGTGTTCACTGACAAAGAGATGCACACAATCACCCACTCATCTCACACTTACCTCCACACTCTTGGATCCCTCAAACATTACCACAGCTTGGTAGTATCAGTCTGTTGAGCAGTCATGTGCTGGAATTGCACCACCTTACCCATCGTTGGCTTTGGCTTTAGATATAACTTTTCCTCCCACTCACAGGGCAAGCAAGTTTGCAATATGCCAAAAAATTACACAAACACATGTGAGCATCTACTTAAATTCAAAAAGAACACCAAAAAACACTGAGATCCCTTTAATGACTTCTCACACATGCATGTGCAATGTTGCTCCTCCAGCTACTGACACAGAGACTGACAGACCCTGGGAGAAGAGGTCTCTTCTCCAGCTGCTGGCTGGAGGCCTTGCTGCACACAGCACAGTCCATCCAGTTACTGGCACCCAGTTCTCTCTTTCACACCACTCTCCCCAACTACTGGCACTCAAACATGGGATGTTACACAGAAGGATGGTTAAGAAAGGGTTTAATAAGAAAGCAGGAGGACTGTAGTGGTCAGGCATAGGGATCATCCCAAGAAATGCACTGACCAGTCCTGCCTCAGCTGCAGGTACAGCCTTCTATTTTCTTCCTCCTTTCTGTTCAGTCCTTTTGCTCCTCCACAGTCTTCTCTTTCCCCCCTCCTTTGACCATTCCCCTACACATGCCTTCAGAAGTGTTCTCTAGTCCTGCACAACCCTCTCAAACATCCAGAATACTCATGTTGCTCTTGCCACTTCCCATCACTTACAAAGCTCAGCCTGTCCCCCTTCAAAGCTACACCTGCAGTTTCTCAATGGCTCATCAATTAGAGGCTGCAGAACTCTGGTCTCCTTCCTTGCATCCCCTATCACTTACTGAGAGACTGGTGTCACCGTATACTTTGTTTATCGCTTTCCCTTGGCCTTGTTCTTCACTTTGAAAGGAAAAGGGACTTGATCAGCCAGCCTTAGTGAAGCAGCTGCTCTCACATTCCACATGCCCTTACAGGGGCCTCTGCTGAACTTGCTCAGGTGAGTGAGCTCCTCAAAATGCTGAAAGTTTCCTGTTCCGGGAGTAAATAAGATCCCAGAAAGACACATCCTAGATGTACAGTCACCAGCAGTTTTCTGGTGGGCAGAGAACCCATGGGGACACAGGGACTCCACCCCAGTCACCAGGAAAGCACTGGTCAGTCCCTAAGCTGGAGGAGACACAGGAAGAGCAGGGAGACAATTCAAGTTGTTCAACAGAAACTGTTGTCCAGTGCCTGGCTGACGGGTCTTGCTCACATGTTGAGGCTTTCACTTATCCCCACATGCAGGGCTAGGAGGACACTTTATCTCTTTAGAGATTTTTTTGGAAAGGAAGTAAAACCACAGAAGGAGTCACATCTCCTACCAAGAGTCCTTTTTTCCAACAGTGGTCATTGGTGCATGCTGAGGGAAGAGTAAGAGCTGGACAAGCAGCTGGGATACCTCTCCTGAATACTCACTGCTGTGTCCCACTCAGTTTCAGCAGCTCTGAGGTGTTCCTGTGTCTGCTGTGGCAATGGACCCTCATGGCAAGGAAGGCCAACAGCAGCTTGGGCTGCAGTAGGAAGCGCATCTCCAGCAGAACAAGGGACCTGACCCTTCCTCTCTACTCACTGCTGGTGAGGCCAACTCTGGAGCTCTGGCTCCATTTCTGGGCCTCCTGATACAAGAAAGATACTGGAGCAAGACCAGCAAAATGGTGCAGGGACTGGGGTATCTTTCCTATGAGGATATGCTGAGAGGGCTGACAGTGTCCAGCTTGGGGAAGAGAGGGTTTGGGGAGGATCTTGGAATGTGTGTACAGAGCTGATGGGAGGGAATGAAGAAGCGAGTCTTCTCAGTTGGATGTCCTTGGGACTCCCCACTTCTGCCATGAAGAGGCCCTATGGAGAGATCAACTACAGCTCTTTGCTCCTTCTGGAGGTCACACCAAGTCCAACCACCCCCCAGCAAGGGAGAACTGTCCATGGTGATCTTCTACTGCCATCCAGAAGGGTGAGAATACCATCATATAGACTCGTCAATGTTTCTGAATACATCAGTATCAGACCTCATTATGGGACACAATGGAAAAACATTTGGTGATTTTGCAAGCCTGGAGATATTTAGGGGAAGGAGCTGAGACCAGGAAGGGTAGTTTGGCCGGGAGCAAGTGTGGGGTGACAGAAGAAGGCAGTGAGAAGAGGGGTCAATACCATATGAGCATGTGGCAGATCTGTGTGCTGGACTGGCCATGTCTGTTGCTCTGCCTTATTTGTCCTGGAAACACAGTTA
This sequence comes from Nesoenas mayeri, assembly GCF_963082525.1. Classification (NCBI taxonomy): domain Eukaryota; kingdom Metazoa; phylum Chordata; class Aves; order Columbiformes; family Columbidae; genus Nesoenas; species Nesoenas mayeri. Next base: position 779,790 of record NC_137552.1, read on the forward strand.
GGAAGTCCAGCTGCGACAGGGAGCAGGGCTGATCCTTCACTCTGTGCTTCTGTAGCATCTGACCATGGGCTGTGAACAGCTCTGTCGGGTACTCGAGCCACACAGAGCCCCTGGGGACTGACTGGAGCCCACAGTCTCTTCCCAGAGGCCTCTTGCCAGCTCTCACTCACCTCAGAGCTCCAGCTGCTCAGGGCAACTTAGCTGATGTCTTTCTGTCTCACTCTTCAAGTAGAAACCTGGCATCACTTGTGGCTGCGGTCAGTGGGACCAGTGCAAGCTTTGTGCTGTCTCCTGGGCCTCAACTGCCAAGCTTCTGACTCCTGACACACAAGCTCGTGGTCTCAATAATGAGCCACTGTGGGGAGTGTTTGAAGGTGCCTGTGACCTTGACATGCCCTGTTCTTAGTTGGTGTGGAGCTTGAACTCCTAAACTGCATGCATGCAGTGACTTTGTAACACTAGCAGGAACATTTTGAAATCTCCCTGAAAGCTTGTATCTGGAGGACACAGTTTTAAACTACATACCCAAGCTCCAACAAAGTATCAAAATGTGAAACCCCTTCTGGTTGTTGTTTTCTAAGTCAAATTTTGCATTAGCACTTTAGCACAGGAGTCCCTGTGTTTCCAGAGCAGAGGAAAGCACCTGCTCAGGGGTCCCTTGGCTGTGCTGGTGGGAAAACCAAAAGCCCAAGAAGAGCTCCCATCTGTTCCATGGGAGCATTGGACGGTCATCGCAGCAGGAGCAAGTGCTGTGCAGCTGCCCTTGGGCAGGAGGATCTCTGTTGCCCGCCTCCCTCTGCAGAAAGTAGCTCCTACTCGCCGGGAGCCGGCGGGACCGGCAGCTGCAGTCGCTCTTTCCCGGCCACCACCAGACACCGACACTGCTCCGAGCACGATTCCACCGTGCTGTGACGGGGTATTTCTGTCTCCGTCCCGCGAGGGGTGACAACGGAAATGTCAATGGCGATGCCGATGTTGATGCTGAAGCTGGTGCCGGTGCCGCTCGGGCGACGGAACGGCCATGTGCCGGGCGAGACAAGGCGGCACGGGCAGGTGGAACAGCAGCGCCCCCTGGCGGATCCGACCGGGGTTGTTCACCCGCTCCCCCCTACACCCACCCGACCCCGCCTGCGGCGGTTCGTGTCCGGCCGCAGCCCCGACTCCTCTCCCCGTGTCTCCCACGGCGCAGTAATACACCGCCGCGTCCCCGCGCCGGGGCCGTTCGAGCCACAGGGCGCTGGACCGGCGGCCTGCCGCCACCGACAGCCGCCCTGGCGGGTCCGACAGCTGTTTGGAGCCTTTAGTACCCCACACGAGGAGTTCGGGACCTCGGTCCAGGAGCTGACGATACCAGTAGATGTAGTCGCCTGTCTTTATGTTGGGATGTGAGCAGTTGATGCTGATGGCGATGCCCTCGATGGTCTCTGCCGAAGGGTCCTGCTGCACCTGTGCTCTGCCCACAGCCACTGCCGGGGAGAAAAATAAGAAATATACCTGATAAACTGCACAGCCCTGCCTGCTGTTTCCCAGGACAAATGCCACAGGAGAAGTCAGGAACACAGAGAGATGATGAGGAGAACAGTTTACAGAAGCTGTCAACATGTGCTGTAACAGAAATTCCCATTAATAGTTGGTGGAGAGATGAATGCATGAATGGTGGAAGAGCAGATTAATTTAAAAAGCAAAAAGGGGGGTCAAAGGAATGATAAAAATAAAGTGTCATGGTGAAGGAATGACTTAATGAGTTATAAGGAAAGACTCAGAGGAAAGAGGGGAAACAGGGAGTGCTGGACAAAGAATATAGCAATTAGTTTTCTAGAGAGAATGTGGGATGGAAGGGAGGCTGGTTGGGGCCAGATATCCGTGAAAAAGCCAGAGGAGACGACAGCATCGAGGGACCTGCATGAGCCACCCCAGCCTCAACCTCGGCCCCCATCCAGCCCTGCCATCCCCACGCACCCAGGAGCACCGTGGCCAGTCCCGTCAGCCTTGCGACCCGACACCGCCACATCCCGTCACTCTGCTGCCCGCGCCTCGCCAGCCCTGGCTCTCTGCTCCGGCACCGCCTCCTCCTCTCCTCTCCTCTCCTCTCCTCTCCTCTCCTCTCCTCTCCTCTCCTCTCCTCTCCTCTCCTCTCCTCTCCTCTCCTCTCCTCTCCTCTCCTCTCCGCTCCTCTCCTCTCCTTTCCTCTCCACCGCCAGCTCCGCCCCGGACCTGAGTCCTGCCCCAGAGCCGCTCGGTGTGTCGCCCGGGCTCGCAGGTTTCCCAGGCTCTGCACAACCACAACTTCGGCTCCTGGGAAAAGGACTCTGCCGTTCCACCAGCAAGAAGAAACTCGCACTGCACCCACTGCAGCCTGGGGCAGCTGCAGAGCCCTGACCCAGGTGACGGACCAGCTTCCCAGAGCTTTCCCCGAGCTCAGGGGCTGGAAACAGCAGCCACTGATTCACTGCGTTTGGCAGTGAGGAGGCTGAGAGCCTCCCTTCAATTGTCTTGTGTACTTCCAACACTATGACTGAAAGTTGGTTTGTGGCAGAGAGGATGTGAGGTCCTATGTGCCCATGGTTGTGCAGACGTCAGGGAGGGGTGACCCAGATTCAGAAGGTATGTGAGAAGTGACCTGCAGAGGTCATCTACAACAGATCCCGTTACTGGACATTTCCCCTGTTTCCTGGACAGTTCCATGGACTAGGTCCATCTTTTTGTTTTCCTCTGAACAAGTCATTGTGGAAAACAGGAAATTCTCCCCTAAGATATCACTAAGGTGAACAGATCCAATTCTCTCAGCTTCTCATGACTCCTAATTTATACGGTGGACTTTGTTGAACTCCCTTCAGGATGTCAACACTCCTCTTGGACCACAGATCACCAAGCTGGATGCAGTACCCCAGATGTGACCTGTAATGGAACAGAGGGGCAGGATCGTTTTCCAGCACCTGCTGTCAACAATTTGAATAATACAGCTCAGGATACAGTTGGTCCTAATTACTGCAAGGGCACACTGCTGTCTTATGTTCAGCTAAGTGTGTCCTAAAACCCCACCTCATTTTCTCTTGATCTGTTTCCCAGCAGCCAGCACCAGCCTGCATGACTGCAGGGACTGATCTCTCTGTCATATGCAAAACCTTGCCCTTTCTCTTTTTGGCATGCATGAGGTTCCAGTCAGCCCATTTCTTCAGCCTGTCCAGGTTCTTTGAACAAAAGCCATGTCTCACAGTTACTTCCCATTCCCCTTGCTGGTTGTTATCCACAGACTTCCTGACACTCATGGCATTCATGAAAACCTCAAACAGTATTGGTGTTACTACTGATTGGTAATATTAGACCTCACTGATATGTGTCAGCCAGCTGGGCTTTGCACTGTGGTCACAACTCTCTGATTCTGGTAGTCCAGGCAATTTTTTACCCTACTTATCCTCCTTTCACTGAACCCATTAATCTCCTATTTTGTAATGACAATAGAGAAGCTGCCAAAGCTCTTGTTTTGCTCTAGATACACACATCCACTCTCCTTCCTGTGTCCACAGTGTCTGTTACCTCATGAGAAAGCAGTGAGATTGGCCACCCTCAGATGCACTAGGGCATCAGCTCAGAAGAAGCTTCATGAAGAGGAGAATCAGCCCCGGCTGAGCTCTCCCAACAGGGCTCCCTGGCACTGATCTCACTGAGGTCACAGAAGGGAAGGGGGAAAGCCCTCAACTGCACTGCGGGCAAGTTGGATCTGAGCTCCAAATAACAGACATTCAGTGTGGTTTTGCCTGTGAGTGTTCAGATCTCTGTGTGCTTATAGGTGTGCGTGCGTGTGCACCCATGAAGGTATGTCAAAAGTCTTGCAAACGTCAAGGTATGCCACAGCAAGTGCCCCTTCCCTTCCATATAGCACCAGTCACCACCTCATAGAAAGTAATGAGGGTTGTGAGGCATGATTTACCCTCAGAAATCCCATCTGAGCTGCTTCTAGTTCCCTTCTGGCCCTTAATGAGTATAGACGAGATTTCTGAGTGTATTTGCTCCATCTGCCTTTCAGGGACTGAGTCCAGTCAGCTCCTTGAACACACTTGGATGGCTCTGAAAGTGAGCCCTTGAACATGGGCATGTACAATTGGCAGTAAGAGCTTCTCTGTTCCTTCTTCTACTGTGGGTACTGCTTTATTCCCAGAGCATCTGTGGGGAGGTTCAGGGGCCTGATAGGCCTGAGGAGAAGCCATATGAAAAAAAGGCATTGAGTACATCAGCCTTTTTTCTACCATTTGTCATCAGGTCCCTTTCCGCACTAAGCAATGAGCCCTAATCGGCTGGCCCTTTCTTCTGCTAATAGGCTCAAAGATTCCTTTCTTGGTTCCCTTCACCCTCCTTGCAGCTTTTCCCTCCAGTTGTGCTTTTTCCTCCACATGGCAGAGGACCATCTTTGTGCTCTGATGGGGCTGTCCTTGAAGGGCAGCCAGCTCTGCTGGGACCCTCTGAGCTCTAGGACAGTTTGTCACAGCACACTGCGAAGAGGTAGGGCCCTGACAAGACTGAGATGTGCTCTCCTGGAGTGGGAGAAGTAGTCCTGTTTGACTTAGTCAATCCTCTGTAGATCTTGAGCTCCACAGTCTCCTGGTCACTGCAGGCAAGGCTACCCTTGAACTCTGCATCATCCAATAGTTCTTCCTCATTTGTGAGTAGCAGGTCCAACAGAGCCTCTCCCCATGTCCATTCATGGAATGTCTGCATCAGAAAGTTGTCTTTGATACACCCCATCCATGTCCTGGTTTGCTTGTGCCCATCCATTTTGGTCCTGCAGCAGAGACAGAGAGAGTAATAGTCACCCATGGGCACCTGCACCCTTGCACCCTGCTAGTGTGGGCACTGCCTGACCTGGGCTGAGATCTGGGGTCTGGGTCATCCTCACTCCTGCCTCCTGCTCTTGCTTTCTTGGTCTAGCCTACTCAGTTGCACCTGAAATTTAGAAATTCAGGGGCTCCTGCTATGGGTTCAGGTCACTGGCTGCCTGGTGTTTCCTTCCTGGGGACTGGGGTGTGCAGCTCCCAAGGGAACTGAGGATGGTTACATGTTAAGGGCACACAATGTTACAGCTGCTTTGGACAATCTTGACACTTTTCAAAGCTGGTGTGACATTTGCTCCTGCTGGTCAATGGCAATGCAGCCTTTCTCTGGGCTGTGCTGTTGTGCTGGGGTAGGCCTTGTGTTTGCCCAGGGGACAGTGTGTGGGGCCCAGGCTGGTACAGGCATTAGGTCATCACACACAACTATGTGAAGCTTGGAGAGGGACTGTCTGCACAGCCGAGGGTGTGCTGCATGTGTCCCCCTGAGCCAGCAGAATCTGGGACAGTGCATGGTCCTGCACTGGGAGTTTCTGCAACCACTGCTGTTCATGGAGATGTTTCTCTTGAGGAGCTACCTCTGAGCTCCCCCAAAAAAAGACAGGAACTCCCATTAGGGAAAGAGAGCAGTGCACATCATTCCTGATCCAGCAGACACGGGACGTTTGCACCCAGAAGTGCCAGTTCATGTTACAACAAGAGCAGAAGGAACTCACAAGCTCCCATGAGAATTTCTAATATCCCCAGAGACACCTTGGGGCCATGTTCCAGTGGCAGAGATGAGACATTTGCTGATATGTGGCCAAGCCTTGTGTTGTCTCCCCAGTGAGAACTAGGGAATGAAGATCCATGGATGCCCCATGCTGAGAGCTGCCTGGGAGGAGCTTTTCTTTGTGTTTGTTTTGGTTTATTGTCATACTAAGAGAGATTAGAACGAAAAGGTAAAGCACCTCAAAATCAACTGTCATGGCTAAAGTTCAAGAGGGAAAGAACATAATGCAATCAGGTTCAAGTTGTCTCCATCTTGAGATAAGACAAAAACAGATACTACTGCAGGGGACAGATGTGCCTGTGGCTATTGCTAGCGGTCAAGATGAACAAATCACTAACATGTCAATGCACTGGCTCATGTGCGTGCTGCTTGCACTTTGTCAAAAAGTGGAGCTTCCCATGCATTAGCAAGAGGAAGATATTACCTTGACTTAGTGTAGTATGGGAATATTGAAGATCATGTCTCCATAAATTGTGTCTGGAACGGACAGAAAACATTATATTAAAAGATCTTCCCGTGTAGATCCTGGGGGCACAGGGGAAGCAGTGCTGCCAGGGCACAGCTTAGGGCCCCTTCCCACAAGCTCAGCCTTACACAGACAAATCCCCTCCCTCCCTGGGGTTCTTGCACAGCCAAAGAAGCTCCCTGCACCAGGGTGTCATGCACAGCACAGAGGTACAAGGCACTGTCAGACACCTCGACTTCCTCCACCTGCAGGACGCTGTATTTCCCCGTGGTGTTCAGAGTTGTGCTGAAACGGTCACTGCGCTTGAGGCCAGGTCCTGGGTGATATGAGACCAGCTGAGGAGCCTGGCCTTTCCTCTGCTGGTACCAGAGTAAACCTCGAAAGGTGGGTGTCTGGTATGTGCAGGTTGTTTGGAAGGTGTCCTTCTGCTTCACTGTGACTTGTCCTTCTTGCTGGGTGACAGTGACCTGCCCCATGGTGCCTGGAAGAAAGTGAAGGTCAGGAATTCTGCAGGGAAGGGCTCTGGAAAGCAAACCAGGAAAAGGCTTCTCATCCCTCGTCGTGCAGCAAAATCCTGATGCCTGGGGACAGTGGAGAGTAGTTTTGGGCAGGAACTCAGTGCTGGAATCTGAGGAAACCTGTGCTGTGTCCTTGTTCCTCTTCTCTGCTCCTGCTCCTACTGCCCAGAGGACCAGGGAACAGCCTGTCATGCCTGACCTTCATGTGCTGGAACCAGCACCCTCCCAGTAGATTGAGAAACGTGCAGAGGTACGACAAAAAGATTCATCCTGATTCCCAAACACTGTCATTTATGAGGGCTCCTGAGTCAACACACAGCTGAGCTGAATATTGTAAGAGAGAGCTCTGACAGTGCTGACAAACAGGAGAAAACTGGAGGCCATCGCAGACATGTACCAGCCAGAAGCAGAATGTGACACCTCATTAATGTTGACGAGATGACACCTTTAAAGTCCACATAACAGCTTTGGCAGGATCTGCTAATTTGTGTTGGAAAGTGAGAAAAGTGGGAGTGCAGAGAGAGCTGAGATCTCCTATGATGACAGTAGGTTGGTCAGAAGAGTAAGGTAGAGAGAGATTGATCAAGCAGGAGAGAATAGGGAAAGAAGAGATCAGAGGTATCTCCACCTCTCCTCTCCTCTCCTCTCCTCTCCTCTCCTCTCCTCTCCTCTCCTCTCCTCTCCTCTCCTCTCCTCTCCTCTCCTCTCCTCTCCTCTCCTCTCCTCTCCTCTCCTCTCTCTTCCTCTCTTACAACATTAAGAGGATCTTTAGAAAACTGGTGCAAATCCTCGAATGTGAGGTGACATTACCTTGTGTTTTCCCTTTAATTTTGAGTAGTTCTCTGCATGATCCTGAAAAGGTTGGTGGGAGTTTCCTTGGGAGAAGAAAAAGAAAGATGAATTTATAGAAAGCAAAGACTTACCCAGCAGTTGCCCCAGGAAGGCAGTGAGGACCAGATACCCAAGGTGCATGCTGAGAACAGCCTGCTTGTTTGTTGAGTGAGGGACTGAGAAAAGCACCTCCCAGCCCCAAGATACCAGAGCTGCCAGAAAGCACTCTGGTGGGTGAGCAAATGTAGAAGTGGGAAAAGAAGTGACCTGTTCTTCCTGTGCAGAAATTCTCATTCTGGGTTTCTCCCTCCTCCAGCAAGAACATGTGTGGCTCACTCAGCATTCTAAACAGTTACAAAATGAGATGCTCTGGTAACTGAGGAAACCTCATCATGAGACAGGGCTGTTCCTGGTCTGCTCGCAGTGGAGTCCTCACCTCATGTCCTCACAGATGATGTGCTGGACCTCATGATGTCAAAGGAGGTTCCTAGAGATGTGGAGGGTCTCCAGGTTGACACAGCCTTTCTCTTTCTTGCTTAAGAAAGAATTTAATAAGAAGGTAGGGGGAGTGTAGCAATCAGGCACAGGGCTCATCCCAACAATTGCACTGAGCAACTCCTGCTTAGGTGCATTTTATTCTTCCCCCTCTCTTTTGCTTCTCCTTGATCCTCCCCAGTCTCCTCTTTCCCCTCATCTTTGACTCTTCCCCTACACATGCCTTAAGAAGTGTTGTCTAGTCTCACAGAACCCCCCTCAAACATGCAAATCCTCATGTTCTTCTTGTCTCTTCCTGTCACTTACAAAGCTCAGCCTGTCCCACTACAAAGCTACACCTGCAGTAGCCCAATGGTCCATCAATTAGAGGCTGCAGAGCTCTGGTCTCCCTTCTTGTCTCCCTTTTAGCACCTTTTGTGCCCCACTGTACCTGTCCCCATGTACACACACAGGGTGGTACTTAGGTACCTGGGGCAGGGTGACTTCACCTCCACCAGCTGAAGGGACAAGAGGAGTGTGACTCTCTGTTTATTGACACGGTCCTCAACTGATATTGGAAGAGGTATTTTCTGTTGTTGGAGTGCTAACTAAGAGTATAAATCCTGTTTCTGGAATTTTTATTGGCTGCACTTTTCTGGCTAGAATAAAGTCTGTTTTGGAACTTGTCAGCCACCTAAAACTGACTTTGGGGTGCCTCTGTGACAGCCTCCTTCTCTTTCCCTTTGGTCCATGTCTCCTTTGCATGTATACCCGACCCTCTCTCTTCCACAAAAGCTGAGCTTTCTTTGTCACCTCAGAAGGCCTCATTGTAAACACCAGCCATCAGGGATTACTGATGTGACATCAGTCCATTAAGCACAGTATATTGGCCTGTCACCATGGCTGCTTTTGTTAACTTCCACCAAAGATGTTCTCCAGGTCCAGCTCTTTGCTTTCCAAAACGGATTGAGTATAATGAGACATGTGCACAGAGAGGAGAAATAGACCCAGAAACACACAACCCAGAAATACAACCAGCAGCCGTTTTCTGTCAGGCAAAGAACAACAGAGACACGGTGGACTCCTCCCAGCAAAGCACTGGTGAGCCCTCAAAACCGGAGGAGAGACATGAAGAGCAGAGCAACAGGTCAAATATTTGAACAGAAACTCTTGTCCAGTGCCTGACTGATTGGTCTTGCTCACATGTTGAGACTTTCACTGATCCGCAGATGCAGGGCTAGGACAACATTTACCTTCCCTCAGTGTTTTGGGTTTTTATTTGTTTGTTTGTTTGGTTTTTTTTTGTTTTGTTTGTTTGTTGTGTTTGTTTGTTTGTTTGTTTTGCAAACAGGTAAAGACACAGAAGGTCACATCTCCTAATAAGAGTCCTGTTTTCCAACAGTGGTCATTGGTGCATGCTGAGGGAAGAGGAAGAGCTGGACAAGTAGCTGGGATACTTCTCCTGAATACTCACTGCTGTGTCCTGCTCAGTTTCAGCAGCTCTGGGGTGTTCCTGTGTCTGCTGTGGCAATGGACCCCCATGGCAAGGAAAGGCAACAGCAGCCTGGGCTACAGTAGGAAAAGAGTCAACCAGCAGGACAAGGGACCTGATCCTCTCCACTCAATACTGCTGAGGTGACCTCTGAAGTGCTCACTCCACTTCTGGGCTCCCCAGTAGAAGAAAGATACTGGACTGTGATCAGCAGGGACTGGAGCATCTTTCCTATGAGAATATGCTGTGAGGGCTGACAGTGTTCAGCCTGGGGAAGAGAGGGCTCAGGGGGTACATTGGCAATGTGTGTAAAAAGGTGATGGGAGGGAATGAAGAGAGTCTTTTCAATCAGATGTGCTTGGGACTGCCCATCTCTGCCAAGAGGAGTCTCTGTGGAGAGATCAACTACAGCTTTTTGCCCCTCCTGGGGAGCACAACCAGCCCTCAGAAAGGGACAACTGTCCATGGGCAACTTCTCCTGTCATTCAGAAGGGTCAGGAGGAAGGATCAGCATGTAGACTCAGTGGTCTGAGTCCATGTGGGGGTGTGGCTGGTGCTAATGTCAACGTCGATGCCGGTGCCTGTGTTGCTCGGGCGGGGGAACCGTCCCGGGGCCGGAGGGGGCGAGGAGGCTCAGGCAGGTGGCGCGGCAGCGCCCCCTGGCGGGCGCGGCTGGGACTGTCTCCCCGCCCCCGCCCGCGGCGGTTCGTGTCCGGCCGCAGCCCCGGCTCCTCTCCCCATGTCTCTCACGGCGCAGTAATACACCGCCGCGTCCCCGCGCCGGGGCCGTTCGAGCCACAGGGCGCTGGACCGGCGGTCTGCCGCCACCGACAGCCGCCCCGGCGGGTCCGACAGAGCTTTGGAGCCTTTAGTACCCCACAAGAGGAGCTCGGGACCTCGGCCCGGGAGGAGACGGTACCAGAAGATGTAATTATCGATCTGTATGTTGGGGTGTGAGCAGTTGATGCTGATATCGGTGCCCTCGGAGGTCTCTGCCGACGGCTCCTGCTGCACCTGGGCTCTGCCCGAAGCCACTGCCGGGGAGAAAAAGAAGAAAAATATCCTCAAACCCTGAAAATTCCTCAAAACATCAAAGCCCTGCTTGCTGCTTCCTGGAAGAAATCCCACAGAAGCACTGAGGAACAAAAAGAGATGATGAGAAGGGGTTTCAGAAGATGTGCACACACGAGTAATGGAAGTGTCCATAATATTTGGTGGAGACATGAATGCATGCACAACAGATGGAGGGGGGAATAATTTAAGTGGGATAAAAGACTGATAAACACAAAGTAGCAAGGGGAAAGAATGACTGCATGAGTTATAGGGAAAGACACAGAGACAAGAAAGGAAACAGGGAGGACAGGAAAAAGAATAGAGCGATGAGTTTTCTAGAGGGAATGTGGGATGGAGGGAGCGGGGTTTGGGGGCAGAAGTCTGTGAAGAAGCCAGAGGGGACGACAGCTTCGAGGGACCTGCGGGGTCCACCCGAGGCTCAGCCCCGTCCCCCACCCAGCCCCGCCAGCCCCGCGCACCCAGGAGCACCGCGGCCAGTCCGGCCAGCCCTGCGCCCCAGCACCGCCGCATCCCGCCACTCCTCCGCCAGCGCCTCGCTGATCCTCGCCAGAGACAGATGTCTCCTCCTCTCTTCTTCCTCTGCTCCTTCTCTTCTTTAACCTCTCCTCTCCCTCTCCTCCACCGCGAGCTCCGCCCTGGGGCTGAGTACTGCGCCGGCGCCGCTCGGGGTCTCGCCCGGGCTCACAGGGCTGTGGGGCTCTTCAGGGACACAACTTTGGCTCCTGGGAAATGGACTCGCCCCTTCCTCCAGCAAGACGAAGCTCGCACAGCGCCAACTGCAGGCTGGGGAACGGCAGGGCCCTGACCCAGGAGATGGACCAGCTTCCCAGAGCTGTTTCCGAGCTCAGGGGCTGGAAACAACAGCCACTGGTTTCCTGGGCTTTGCAGTGAGGAGACTGAGAGCCTCCCTTCAGCTGCCTCTGTGTAATCCCAGCACAATGCCTGAAACTTGTGCTGTGGCAGAGGGTTGTGGGGACACATGTACCCATGGCTGTGCAGGTGTCAGTGTGAGTAGGGGAGGAGGGGTAATATGGAGTCAGTATGTAGGTAAGAAGGGACCTTCAGAGGTCACCTAGATCACTCCTCTGCTCAGGACAGATCCCATTAGATTCTGTTGCTCAAAGTCACAATCAATCCATTTTTGAGCATCTCGCAGGATGGAAATTGCACCAAGTCTGTCTCCTGAGCACTTACATGGGCGATGTGCATCTTCTTGTGTTCCTCCAAACAAGCAATTATAGAAGGCAAGAAACTCCTCCTAGACATCTCTCGTACAAGATTAAGACACCCATTTCTCTCATTGTCTCCTTGCATGTCATGTTCATCAGCTGCCTAACATGTACAGTGGCCTTGTTGAACTCACTTCCATATGTTGAAACCATTCCTTGACCAGGGAGGCCCAGTCTGGCAGCAGTACTCCAGATATGATCTCAAATGGGCCAAATGGAAAGCGTCATTTTCTTGCACCTGCTGGCAAAACATTAACACAGCTCAGGATGCAGCTGGTCCTTTTGCTGCAAAGGCACACTGCTGTCTCATAGTCAGATGCTCACCCTTAAAACCCCACATCCTTTTCTGTGGATCTGCTTCCCAGGCAGCCAGTTTTAGCCTACATGACTGCATGAACCAGCTGGTTACTCCCCCACATGCAAAACCTTGTCCTTGCTATTTTGGCATCCATGGGTTTCCAGTCAGCCCACTTCTTCAGACTGTTCAGGTCCTTTGACCAGGAGTCATGCCCAACCGTTATGGCCCATTCCCCTTGCTGGGTGTTATGCCCAGTGTCTCTGGGAGTTCCCCACTTCCCCTGACTCATGGCATTAATTAAAACATCAAACAGTATTGGTTCTACTCCTGGATTCCTACTACTACACCCCACCAATAAGTGTTGGGCAGCTGAGCTTTGCACTGTGGTCATAACCTTCTGAGTCTGTTAGTCCGGGCAATTTTCTCCACACCTTATCATCCTTTCACTGAACCCATTCATCTCATACTTGGTCATGAAAGAAGTAAGAGAGAAAGTGCCAAAGGTCTTGCTAAGCTCCAGGTACAGATATCCCTGCCCTTTCCGTGTGCACAGTGCCTGTTACCTCATGAGAAAACAATGGGTTTGGCGCATTGTCCTCAGCTCAAAGCAGCTTCATGGAGAGGGCAAATCAGCCCTGGCTGAGCTCTCCCGGCAGAGCTCCCTGGCATTGATCTCACTGAGGTCACTGAAGGGAAGGCAGAAAGCCCTCAACTGAGCTGCAGCTGGCAGACACTCAGGAGTGGAGGCTTCAAAAAAGTGCTCGCTGGGAACAGTCCTTGTTAGAAAGAGAGACAACATCTGAGTTTTGGGGATGTTTTCTTGAATTCCATGTTTCTTCCCGTCCATGGGCAGTTCCTGGGCACTAGGACTGAAACGTGATGGTCAGTGCGTTCTGAAGTCCAAAACCTGTTCCTTGGCTTTCCCAGTGGAAAAGCTTCCCAGTGGAAGCTACACAGTCTGTCTTTCTACTCACAGCACAGCAACATTAGACTCCATGTTCCCTTCAGTCAGTAGCTCTCTGATTGAAGGCCATCATTCTTGCCTGACACAGGACCTGATCAATCTACTGAACACTGGCATTGACTTGTGCATCCCATCTCAGTCACATTCTAGAGTGCATTGGAATGAGATCCCCTCAGGGATGGCCCGCACACGGTCGAGAGGATTCCTCAGCCTTCCTCCTTGCCCACAAAGCAAACCCCTCCTTTTGAACTCTCTAGTGCTGGGGAGAGCAGGCATTTCCTGGCCTGGAGATGCAGGGAGGGGAGACTGCCAGCCATGCTGAGACAAATCCAGTGTTGTTACACTGAATTAAACCAAGGATTCAAACTGGACTGAAATCATCCTTGTTGTGAGCTGAAATCAACAGCAGGGAAGTGACAGCTTTGCACAGGCAGGAGAAGGAGGGCTCAGGAGAGAGGGGCTGCATTTCTCTTCCCTGGGCAGATCTCTGGCAGGCTGGTGCAAACATCACTCAGCTGCACTCGGGTTCCTTCTGGTCCTGGGAACCTGCTGCTCTGTGGTGCTCATGGACAGAGCAGTAGAGAGTGTCCCTGCAAAGAGCCGCATATTTTGTTGTGATGATTGACAGACAAGGACATACATACTTAGACTCATGCACACCAGTGTGCAATTATACACAAATTAGTGCTCTCATGTCTATCTGCACAAACTTGGCTGCTTGCAAGTACACACAGGAAAAGAACACACATAGCAACACCATGAACCATCACATTAAGAGAAGTTCATGGACTCTGCTAATGACTCCTGGGGCAGTGTTAGGCAGGATGGTGTCAAATTCAAGCAACACAACACTCACAAAAAACTTCAGGGTGAGCTGAGAAGTTAAGGAAAGATGAGGACTGGTCACATCCTCATGCATGGGAGCCCAAGGGCATGCAGTCGATTATGGTTGCAGCTTCTTCCTGAGACTGGTATATCAAAGAACAGAGAGTGTCCCAGAATGACATTATTTGCTTACTCTTAGACCCATTCAGCACCTGAACTGAGTCTTCTGTCTGCACTGCTGCATTCCTGCCTGAGAAATCCAGGGGCCTTTAATCCCAGAGATCAGACAAAGCCTTCATTGGAGAATGAGCATGGCATGAGCCTGGAAATGAAAAGGCAGCAGTGTTGGAAGCTAAAGCACAGACCATATGTTTGTATTCAAGATGAGCTTGTCCAAAATTTCTACCTCTGCCAAGGGTGCCTCTGGTCCTGTGGCAATGAAGGGCAGGTATAAAAGCCAGCCCAAGTCCCTGCTCTCTCATCCACTTCTCTTGCCTTCTTCCTCCTGGGAACCAGGTAAGTCTGAAGTTCCTTCTGATTCTCTTCCAACTTGACATCTGTCACTGATGGACATCTCTGCACATATTGGCTATGTCCTTTCCTCAGTTTGCACCTCCATATCATGGGATATGGAAGGGGTAAGAAGTTCTGCTTAGAGAGAGGCTGGGAGGTGGCAGAGGGGTATTTTGGTTTTTCACTAAGAGAGAGACACCCTGTGCTCTGAGGCTCCTTGTACGGCAGTGAAGGTTGTGTGGCTCCTGGCATGTCTTCAAACTCCCCACTCAGTAGTGGCCTTGGCTGCTTTTGGAGAGGGTAACCAGGCTACTTCTTATCAGATTTTATGCCTTGTCTTCTCCCTGCTCTCTCTCCCAGGTGAACCTCCGCTCTCAAGACATGTCCTGCTATGACCAGTGCCTGCCCTGCCAGCCCTGTGGACCAACCCCGCTGGCTAACAGCTGCAATGAGCCTTGTGTCAGGCAGTGCCAGAGCTCCACCATTGTCATTGAGCCCTCACCTGTTGTGGTGACCCTGCCTGGCCCCATCCTCAGCTCCTTTGCACAGAACACTGTTGTGGGCTCCTCCACCTCTGCTGCTGTTGGCAGAATCCTCAGCTGTGATGGAGTGCCCATCAACTCTGGCTGCTGTGACCTGTCTGGCATTTCTGGCCGCTACTTTGGCAGAAGGTACCTGCGCTGATGAAGGCTCTAGGAAAGGCCGAGGGAGACACCTTGAGGAACTTAAAACATGATGCTGTGCAAAGGATTGAGATATTGGCTGTGTTTTCAGTATAGCTGAATGGCTTTACCTTTTTTACATTTTTCATGTTTTCTTTGGTTCCTCTTGGCAACAAGGTTCCCTCAGGTCCAGCCTGGTGGGAATCAGCTGTCCTTTCTCCCTCTGTGGGGCAGGCAGATGAACATCATGCACAAACTTCTTCATGACCACGGACTGCAGACTTGTGGATTCCTCCGGGCATTCCTGCACTGCTGTCCTTCACTTGCAGTGACTTTGTTTTCCTCTTTTATGCATTAAAGTTCTGCTGCATTCAAGCCTGGCCTTTATGTGGTCCTTTCCTGTGTAGCAACTCCCCAAGCTGCCAAAGAAGCAGCATGTTACTCTGGAGTGGAAGGGGGTGAGGGCACAAGGGGATCCTTCTCCATTTTTTCTACTGTACAGGTGTAAAGATGGAAATCTGTACACTCATGTCCTTCATGCAAAAGGGAATTAAGGCTCATGAAGCATATCTCTGATGCCAAAAGCTTCAGAAGGGCATTTCACTTGCATGTCTGAAATCTTTCCTCCCTAGTTGTGCTCTTAATATCTGTCTTTAAAAGCAGAATAGTTGCACTTCCTAACCTTATTGCACTAAATCTTGCAACAACTGCAAGGTACTTCAGGTCCTTCATATTGATGCTACCATTTGTATTTTTCCTTGAAGAAGAGGGAGGAATGACATTATTCCTGACAGACAAGCAAGCCCTTCTGCAAAGCACTGCTAGAGGGCTGCCACTGGCTCTTAGCATGACTCCCAGCTTGGCTGTACAACTGGGGAGACATTGGATTGGTAGGAAAGGGACACAGGATCCATGTAGATTTTACACTTCAAACTGTCGGCATTGTTGCCTGAAGCTGTTTTATTTAACGGTGATTTAAATTACGCTGCGGCTCTGCCTTTCAGAGTTTAGGCACTGAGCTGTCTTGTCCTGTGCTTCTAATTTCATTGTTGTGGCCTGGTTCTATGGCCCATATTTCTTCACCTACATGGGAGCTGCCTTCAACCAGGCAGAGCACTGGCCGTTCTTTACATTGTTGTTAATTCCCTGCCCAACCCCTTGATGTAGACCCCAAGAAACAAGGATGTGAAAGCTGCTCAGAGCAGGTCCAGGAGCTGGTATTTGCCCTCATGATATAAACAACTGGCAGGGTGTCATCACCCTCAGCCAAAGATCCCCGTACATCAAGGAGTTAATGATCCATGTGACAGATTACTGAGGAGGCTTTGTCCTCTGCTGTGCTATATGCAGAGTTTGCCCTTCAGAGCAAAGTTGCACTGCACAGATCTCTTGGCCAGAGGCAAAATTGATCCAGTCGATTGTAACTGATGAGCCTGGAGGCAGCTCCTGCTCGGTGCCTGTGGTTACACTCTCCGGGTGTCCTTGCCTGTGTCTCAAATGCAGTAAGAAGTTCTCATGCAAACACTTCTCTTGTTTCATAGCAGAAATTATGAATAGAGATATTTTATTTTATAAAAATCTTCTAAAAGCTTGATGGACCAAAAGACACACTTCCATGAGCAGGATCCATGTGTTGTGGTGTGCTCCTATTGGAGCTGCCTGTTTGACAGCGCATATTAGAGCTTAGGACTCCTGGCATCTGAAGGATATAGCATCACCTCTACTGCCTTCTCTTTCTTCATAGATGTGCTGCTTTGACTGAAAATAAGTTAACTTTCTCCACGCTTTTACAAACATTTCTTTTTCATAGTTAGTACATTCATTATTTGGACTTCATTTGAGAACAAGAGATAACACCCCAGCACAGAGTTACTATTTTTAATTGCTCTTGTCTGAGAGCCAAGGACATTGTGAGTGCTCTGCCCACAGGTGTGAGGCATCAAGGTCATAGATGGGACAGATCTTGACTGACATCCAAACTGATCAATAAGAGTATTCCATCCCACGAACATCGTGCTTCATACTTAAGGAGACTCAGGGAATCTAAACAAAGCAGGAGCTCCTGGTGCAAAACACTTGGTGTAGGCAGCAGGTCCTGGTGGGAAATGCCTTTGTAGAGGAAGGATAGTGAAGAAGAGAGACACCAAATGCCAGGCTGGCCTCACATACAGGCATGGGGGTCTGACATAGGACACTTGGCCAGGTGGTTTTCCTGGTGAATTGAGAAAGTGTGGAAGAATTAGTGGAATGTCCCAGCCTACCTGAAGAATTAATTTATTTCAGGAAACACAACGTAGAACAAAGAAATAGTAAGGAAAACTCATGCTATGGTTGGCTGTTATTATTGTGTTTATAGTGAACATGGGGATGTTTGGAGCTGAAGCAGCAGCCCTGTGTGAGATGCAGACTCAACATCTCAAAGGGGTCTGGACACAAAATGGTGAGGTTGAGCCATGGGCCAGGGGGTACACAGAGTGGCATCGTCCCTTCCCTGCAAACAAGCCCAGGGAAGGGTTGTCCCCTCTTCAGCACAGGGAGAGGAATGGGTACAGGCACAGGTGGTTGACTCCTAGTCAAATTGCAGACAGTGGGAAAGGTCTGTATGAGATTCGTGCACCCACAATTTGTCAGTGTTTGTTTGCTATTCTGCTTCCTTGTGGGTTTCTTAAAAGGAGTTATTGGCCTGGCTGCAGCTCAGGCCTTTACCTCCTTTGGAGCCTGGGCTGAAGTGCTGCTGGTTTGGCTGGGCAGGGGGTGGAGTGAATCTGGCACAAGAGAGGAAAGAAAAGTTACAGCACTTTTTAACATCAACTGCAATGACTGAAGATCAAGAGGGAAATAATACAATGAAACCAGTTTTAAGGTGTCTCCACCTCAAGACAAGACTAAACCAGATAGTGTTGCAGATGACAGATGTTCCTGTGGTTATTACTAGTGGTCAAGATGAACAAATTGTTAATATGTCAATACAATGTTTATGTGTGTGCTGCTTGCACTTTACCGGACAGTGGACCTTCCCATGGATTGACAAGAAGAGAATACTGCCTTCACCTACTGTGGTATGAGAATATTGAATACCATGTGTGCATAAATGGTGTCTGGAATGGAGAGAAAACATGACATCACAGGATCTTCCCCTACAGATCCCTGGGCTAACAGGGGAAGCAGCACTGCCAGGGCACAGCTCAGGGCCCCTTCCCACAAGCTCAGCCTTGCACAGACATAGCCCCTCCCTCCCCGGGGTTCTTGCACAGCCAAGGAAGCTCTCTGCACCAGGGTGTCTTGCACAGCACAGAGGTACAAGGCACTGTCAGAGACCTTGACTTCCTCCACCTGCAGGACGCTGTATTTCCCCGTGGTGTTCAGAGTTGTGCTGAAACGGTCACTGTGCTTGAGGCCAGATCCTGCGTGATATGAGACCAGCTGGGGAGCTTGGCCTTTCCTCTGCTGGTACCAGAGCAAGCCGTAAAAGCTGTGTGTCTGGTATGTGCAGGTTGTTTGGAAGGAGTCTTTCTACCTCACTGTGACTTGTCCTTCTTGCTGGGTGACAGTGACCTGCCCCATGGTGCCTGGAAGACAGTGAAGGTCAGCAGCAATGCAGGGAAGGGCTCTGGGAAGCAAATCAGGAATGGATGCAAAACCCTGCCAGAGTGGATTCCTTGTCCCCTCCCCTAGAGGAAAATCTTTATGCATGGGGAAACGAGGCAGACAGTAGTTCTGGGCAGGAGGGTGGAGATCACAAGCAAGTGTGGATTCTGAGGAGAGCTGTGCTGTGTCCCTGCTCCTTCTCCTAGTGCCCAGAGGACCAGGGAACAGCCTGTCATGCCTGACCTTCATGTCTGGGGACCTGCACCCCTCCAGCAGGCTGAGCCATCCATGGAGCTATAGAAAAAAATTAATCTTTCTTCCCCATACTTCTCTTAGAGGGCTCGTGGCTCCCCGCGTGTATAGAATGCTGAGCCTGAAATAAGGGAACTCTGGCTGTGACAACAACAAAAAGGAGAAAACTGGAAGCCATGGCTGATGTGCCAGCCAGGAGGCAGAATGGGACACCTTATTAATGTCAATCACATGAGTGCTTTATACTTCCTGGGGCAGCTTTGACAAGATCTGCTAATTTCTGTTGAAAATAGAGAAATGTGAGAGTGTAGAGACAGCTGGGATCTCCCATGAAGACAGCTTGTGGATCAGAGAAGAGAGACAGAGAGAGAGGGATTGAAGGCAATAGAAAAGCAGGAGAAGAGGTCTGAAATGTCCTCTCCCCTTTTGAACAGTAAAAACACCCCGAGAGAGCCAATGCAAAAACACAAATATGAGCTAATGTGTCCAAATATTTTCCTGTAATTCAATAATATTTTCCCATATGGACCTGATAAGGCTGGTGAGGCTTTCCACAGGAGAAGAAAGACTGTGTTGAGGAAAATCCAAGACTTACCCAGCAGTTGCCCCAGAAAGGCAGTGAGGACGATATAGCCGAGTTGCATGACGAGACCGACCTGCCTGTTGAGTGAGAAAGTCAGAAAAGCACCTCCCAGCCCCGAGATATCAGAGCGACCAGAAACCACTCTGGTGGGGGAGCAAATGTAGAAGTGGGGAAGACAACTGATCTATTCTTCCTGTGCCTCAAATGCTCCTTCTGAGTTTCTCCCTCCTCCAGCAGCAACACCTGTGGCTCCCTCAGCCAAAGGCTTTGTCAGCATTTCCAAAATCAGGGGTCCTGGGCACTCTGAGAGCCCCAGTCATGGGAAGGGACTGTTCCCAGTCAGCTCATAGTGGAATTCTCAAAGCCTGAACTGGAATCACCTGCTCTTCTGCACAACCACTTCTGGGCCATTTAGGAGACCAGAGGTTTCTTTCCCCATGGAGGTTTCACATCTTCCTCTGGGTCCTCTGCTTTCTGGCGACACTGTTATTGCCTTTGGGAACAGAAGTCTCTTCTGTTTCTCTCTTTTCTCCCCTTTCTTTCCTCATCTATCTGGGAACAACACCTCTCCCTCAAATCCTCCAAACCAGGAGATTATTTTGCTGTGAAGCTGCCCAGGGGTTCTGTCCATGTCCTTTTCCTGCTGGGAAAATCCACAGTGTGAGAGAGGAACCTGGCTCTAGTGGGGTTGCTGAATGCCACAGACCCAGAGGTGACTAGGACAATGTACACCTAGTCCAGGGAAAAGTGTGAGGGGTCATCAGGGAACAGGATGAGGGACGAGTAGGTCACCTCCTACTCCCAGGGAGTACATGGGCACCCATTGGAGTGCTGCACTGCGATGGGTGGGGATGGAGTAGCCTTGCACCCCAGAGCGGAAAGGGCATGTGAAGGGGTGGGGACCCCTACCCCCATTCATTTTCCAGAACGATACCAGGCATGAGTAATGGCAGAGGTAAAAAACTGTTCATTATTGTTAACCTGACCTGAGCAGGCATAGGCCTGTGTTGTGCTGAGCTGTGTAGATCACCTGACGAACTTGGCAATGTTGCCACAAACACGTCCTTGTGTTGATCTGGGAGTGAAGCACTGGTCTTTCATATAAATGTGCTTTCACTCAACACTAGAAATTAGGAGTGGTGTATTTCTAAGAATGTCCCATGAAAACTGAAAAGATGACAATACCACCAATCTCTGCATGGCTGGGATTTGCAATATGTGCTAAAACCCAATTGGAGCTCCACATCATGCTCCATAACTCAGGGTTCCCACGATTGAAAGGGCATTACATCACCTGTACCATCCCCTTTTACACTCTTGTTTTATCTCCAGTATTTTAATCAACATTCTATGGAGTCAGAGTCTCATTCTAACTGAGATTCATCTCCACCCATGCTCCATCTTTATCATAAAAATAACACGATTCCAAGTTTCTAGGAGGAATTTTCCCTGTTCCCAATCAGGTCCATTCCCTTTTGCAATGTGCTCAAGCAGAGTTTGGCTCCATCTGGCTCCTCATCCTGCAGTCAAGTGTTAGACGCACCAAAAATCTTTCCTTTCACAGCTTCTCTTTGGGATACTGAAGAAGGCAAGTTCTCCAAGGATGGAGACTCCACAACCACTCTGGACATCCTGTGACAGAGCTCACTCACCCTCACAGTGAAACAGTGTTTCCTGGTGTTCAGACAGTCTCCACTGTTTCCCTTTGTGCCAAGTGCCTCTTGTCCTGTCACTGGACCCCATGGGGAAGAGCCTGGCTTCATGTTCTTCACAACCTCCCTTCAGACAATTGTAGACACTGATGAGATCTCCCTGAGATTTCTCTGTGCTGAGCAGTCCCAGGCTTCTCGGTCTACCACAATGTCAGAGATTCTCCAGTTTCTTCATCATCTAAGTGTCCCTTTATTGGACTGTCTCCATTATGCCTGGATCACATTTCTATAGTGCAAACACACACCCCCTCACCCTCTGGAGTCACCAGCGCACTGGCATCCCTGCATCCCTCAAATATCAGCATGGGCCCTTGGCCCATCTCATAGCCCTGCCTGAAGCCAGGGCCCTCTGACCCAGCATCTGGGGCTCCTCCTTCTCCCTGGCATGGCCAGTCTGGTGTTCACTGACAAAGAAACGCACACAATCACCCACTCATCTCACACTTATCTCCACACTCTTGGTTCCATCAAACGTTACCACAGCTTGGTAGTATCAGTCTGTTGAGCAGTCATGTGCTGGCCTTGGGCCACCTTACCCACTGCTGGCTTTGGCTTTAGATACAACTTTTCCTCCCTTTCACTGGACAAGCAATTTTGCAATATGTTTAGAAAATTCCACAAACACACGTGAGCATCAACTTAAATTCAGAAAGAACACCAAAAACACTGAGATCCCTCCAGTGACTTCTCACACATGCATGTGCAATGTTGTCCCTTCAGTTGCTGACACAGAGACTGACAGACCCTGGGGGCAGAGGTTTCTTCTCCAGCTGCTGGCTGGAGGCCTTGCTGCACACAGCACAGTCCATCCATTTACTGGCACCCAGTTCTCTCTTTCACACCACTCTCCCCAACTACTGGCACTCAAACATGGGACGTTACACAGAAGGATGGTTAAGAAAGGGTTTAATAAGAAAGCGGGGGAACTATAGTGGTCAGGCATAGGGATCTTCCCAAGAAATGCACTGACCAGTCCTGCCTCAGGTGCAGGTACAACCTTCTGTTTTCTTCCTCCTTTCTGTTCCGTCCCCATGCTCTGGTCCTGAACAGCCGATCCCAGAGACAGAAGAGAAAAAAAGGCAGAAAGGCCCAGAGGTCACTGTAAAATGGCAGGATGGAAAAAGTTTGAACTAAAGGAACTCATGAATAGCACTCCACCAAAACAGAGCAGAACCATAACAGGTCTTCATCCCTGTCCATCCTGACTCCATCCCAAAGCCTAGCTGGAAGATCTCAAGCATCCTTAAATAAGAAGCACAATGTCAATGGCATGGAGTATTCTTATTGATCAGTCTGGATGTCAGTCAAGGTCTGTCCCATCTGTGTCCCTCTTCCCAGCTGCCTCACAAAAGCAGAAAGAGTGCTCTGAAAGTCCTTGCTCCCAGATATACAAATTAAAAACTTCAACTCTGTCTCGGAGTGTTATATTCTTGTTCAAACAACCATGCTGGGTAAAAAAAAAAAAAAAAAAAAGAAAAAAAGAAAAAAAAAGAAAGTTTTCTAATGGCGTGATAAAATTAACTCTATTTGAGCCAAACCAGCACATTGATTAATAATAAAGTGGGGTTACAGAGATTTTCAGGAATTGATGTCAACTCAGACCCAACTTGCCATGCTCATGCTGGCCCAACATTATGATAGAAGTATTCAACAATGTTTTTGGTACTGAAAGGACGCTTCAACAGCAGAGCCACCTGGGAGAAGATGAGCACAAAGCCCACTGCCCATGCTCCCAGTACCAGCAGGAAGTAGGCTTTCTTTGTCATGATAGAGTGTTTTACAGAGTATTTGCATATTGTGATATGATGATCAAAGGACACAGCTGAAAGGATCATAAACTCAGTCATGCTCATGAAAATGTGGAAAAATGACAGCAGGAAACAGAAATGGTAGTCCTGGTGCCAGAAAAATTCTCCAGCATTTGGGGGACAAGGGTGGTTGGTGCAGGAGATCTCCAGGAAGGTAAGTTTACCAAGGTAGAACAGAACTACTTTTTCAGGGGCTGCTCACTCCACACAGTGACAAGGATGAGGCCATTCCCACCATTGTTATGAGACCCATGGAGAACACAAAGCCACGTGCCACTTCGGGGTCACCTTGCTTCACTATGTTTGTGCTTCATTCAGGGCACTGTACTGCTCTGTCTGGAACAGCTTTGTCATGTCCGGAAGGAATCAACTACCCAGGCTAGAGAGAGGAATCAGAGGTGTCCTGGGGTAAATCCCTTGTGTCTGATGGTGCCAGAGGAATTAAAGCAACCACAGCTGCAAGGCAAGGTAACCACTTCAGGGCAGATGAAAGTTTGGCCCTGCCAGGGCTGAGGAGCAGGTGGCAGACCACAGTAAAGTGAACATGGCAGAACTCTGACAAACATTTCTGGTTTGTTGGAATGGATCGTTGCCATGTAAGGGCTGACTCTCATTGCAACTCTGGTAACTCCTGGGGGCACTGGATTCTTTATTGCATCATTTGAATGCCCAAGGATCCTATGAGTGTTACTCCATATGAAGGGTTGAAATCTTTGTGTGTGTCCTTGGGAAGGGAAAAATCACTGGGATGGATCTGTTGGTGTGTTTTCACAAGGGAGATAAGCTCTAATGAGACATCCACTGAGCTGAGCATCTCTTTGGAGGATTTGGGGTCAGTTTGTCTGTGACACCATGAACTCCCTGTGCCATGTCCCCATGTGAAGGACCTACAGCTGTCGCTTTGCCTTCCTAAAAGGCAAAAAGAGCTCAGTATTCTTGGTGGGAGGAGGACAGAGGCAAGAGGAGGACCAGGCTGCTAGGGACTGGATGGGAATCAGTGACCTCTGTGATGCATTTATGAGATGACGCTGTAGGTCTTTACAGACAGGCCAGAGGATGCCACGTTTCCCAGAAAGCTCTGAGCCGTTTCTGGGGAAGCAAGAGAGCCTTGTGGAAAGCACCCTACTCCCCTCCCTGCCTTGCACAGACCGTCTCAGTCTCCACATGTAGCGCTGCCCAAGCGCGGCTCTTTGCTGCCTTCAGGAGCACAGACCCGCAGCAGCCGTCGATGAGAAGAGGTGCTGAGCCCAGACAGCGACTGCAAGGGGGACGCGGAGATGCCGGTGCCGGTGTTGATGCTGAAGCCGGTGTCGGTCGGGCGGGAGAACCGTCCGGGGTTGGGGGGGGCCGAGGCGGCCCCGGTGGTCGGAGAGGCAGCGCCCCCTGGCGGGCCCAGCCAGGTACTCTCCAGGCCCCCGCCACAGCCGCCCGGCCCCGCCCGCGGCGGTTCGTGTCCGGCCGCAGCCCCGGCTCCTCTCCCCGTGTCTCCCACGGCGCAGTAATACACCGCCGCGTCCCCGCGCCGGGGCCATTCGAACCACAGGGCGCTGGACCGGTGGTCTGCCGCCACCGACAGCCAACCCGGCGGGTCCGACAGCGCTTTGGATCCTTTAATACCCCACACGAGGAGTTCGGGACTTCGGCCCGGGAGATGACGGTACCAGTAGATGTAGTCGGCTGCTGTCTGTGTGTTGGGGTGTGAGCAGTTGATGCTGATTTCGGTGCCCTCGGAGGTCTCTGCAGATGGGTCCTGCTCCACCTGCGCTCTGCCCACAGCCACTGTCAGGGAGAAGAGGAAGATATATACCTGATAAACTGCACAGCCCTGCCTGCTGTTTTCTGGGAGAAATCCCACAGAAGATGTCAGGAACACAGAGAGATGACGAGGAGAAAAGTTTGCAGCAGCTGCCAACATGTGCTATAATGGAAATGTCCATTAATAGTTGATGGAGAGATTAATGCATGAATGATGGGTGGAAGAGTAGAATAATTATAAAAAAAATAAAAGGAGGTGCAAAAGAATGATAGAAATAAAGTATCAAGGTGAAGCAATGACCTCGTGAGTTATAAGGAAAGACACAGAGGAAAGAGAGGAAACGGGGAGTGCTGGACAAAGAATATAGCAATCAGTTTTTTAGAAGGAATGTGGAATGGACGGGAGGCTGGTTTGGGCCAGATATCCGTGAAAAAGCCAGAGGGACAGCATCGAGGGACCGGCAGGAGACACCCCAGCCTCAGCCCCGTTCCGCACCCAGCCTCGCCAGCCCCGCGCACCCAGGAGCACCGCGGCCAGTCCCACCAGCCCTGCGCCCCGGCACCGCCGCATCCCGCCGCTCTGCCGCCCCCGCCTGGTTGCCCCTCGCCAGCCCGGCTCTCTGCTCCGGCCACGCCTCCTCCTCCTCCGTCTCTTTCTCCTTCTCCTCTCCTCTCCTCTCCTCTCCTCTCCTCTCCACCCCCAGCTCCACCCGAGGGCTGAGCCCTGCGCTGGCGACACTTCGGGTCTCGCCCGGGCTCACAAGGCTCTGCACAGCCACAACTGTGGCTCCTGGGAAATGGACTCTGCCCCTTCTCCAGCAAGAAGCAGCCTGCACAGCGCCATCTGCAACCTGGGGAACAGCAGGGCCCTGACCCAGGTGATGGACCAGCTTCCCAGAGCCTTTCTCCGAGCTCAGGGGCTGGAAACAGCAGCCACTGATTTCCTGTGATTGGCAGTGAGGAGGCTGAGAGCCTCCCTTTAGCTGCCTCTCTGTAGTTCCAGCACAATGACTGAAAGTTAGTTTGTGGCAGAGGGGATGTGAGGTCTACTGTGCCCATGGGTGTGCAGACGTCAGGGAGGGCAGCAGAGGGGGAGCCACAGATTCAGAATGTAGGTGAGAAGTGACTTGCAGAGGTCATCTACAACAGATCCCATTACCAAGCATTTCCCCTCTGTTTCCTGGGCAGTTCCATGGACTAGGTCCATCTTCTTGTTTTACTCTGAACAAGTCATTGTGGAAAACAGGAAATTCTCCCCTGAGTCATCGTTAAGATGAACAGATCCAGTTCTCTCAGCTTCTCATGTTGTGTTCATCAGCCCCCTAATTTATACGGTGGACTTGTTGAACTCCCTTCAGGATGTCAATGCCCTTCTTGGACCACAGACCACCTACATGGATGCAGCACCCCAGATGTGATCTGAAATGGGACAGAGGGGCAGGATCATTTTCCAGCACCTGCTGTCAACATTTTGAATAATACAGCTCAGGATGCAGTTGATCCTAATTACTGCAAGAGATTGCCTAATTACTGCTGTCTTATGTTCAGCTAAGTGTCTCCTAAAACCCCTCCTCATTTTCTCTTGATCTGTTTCCCCAGCAGCCAGCCCCAGACTGTATGACTGCAGGGGTTGATCTCTCCGTCATATGCAAAACTTCCCTTTTTGGCATTCATTAGGTTCCAATCAGTCCATTCCTTCAGTCTGTCCAGGTTCTTTGAACAAAAGCCGTGTCCCACAGCTGCTTCCCGTTCCCCATGCTGGTTGTTATCCACAGACTTCCTGTCACCAGTCACCTCCTCGTAGAAAGTATTGAGGGTGGTGAGGCATGATTTACCTTCAGAAATCCCATGTGAACTGCTCCCAGCTCCCTTCTGGTCTTTAATGAGTATAGACGAGATTTCTGAGTGTATTTGCTCCATCTGCCTTTCAAGGACTGAGTCCAGTCAGCTCCTTGAACACACTTGGATGGCTCTGAAAGTGAGCCCTTGAACATGGGCATGTACGATTGGCAGTAAGAGCTTCTCTGTTCCTTCTTCTACTGTGGGTACTGCTTTATTCCCAGAGTATCTGTGGGGAGGTTCAGGGGCCTGATAGGCCTGAGGAGAAGCCATATGAGAAAAAAATGAGGAGAATTAGGCATTGAGTACATCAGCCTTTTTCCTATCATTTGTTACCAGGTCCCTTTCCATACTAAGCAATGAGCCCTAATTGGCTGGCCCTTCCTTTTGCTGCCAATAGGCTCAGAGATTCCTTTCTTGATTCCCTTCACCCTCCTTGCAGCTTTTCCCTCCAGTTGTGCTTTTTCCTCCACATGGCAGAGGACCATCTTTGTGCTCTGATGGGGCTGTCCTTGAAGGGCAGCCAGCTCTGCTGGGACCCTCTGAGCTCTAGGACAGTTTCCCATGGCACCTTGCCAAGCAGGTAGGGCCCTAATGAGACTGAGATGTGCTCTCCTGGAGTGGGGGAAGTAGTCCTGTTTGACTTGGTCAGTCCTCTGTAGATCTTGAGCTCCGCAGTCTTCTGATCACTGCAGGCAAGGCTACCCTTGAACCCTACATCACCCAGTATTCTTCCCCTTTTGTGAGTAGCAGGTCCAACAGAGACTCTCCCATGTCCATTCACGGAATGTCTGCATTAGAAAGTTGTCTTTGATACACCCCATCCATGTCCTGGTTTGCTTGTGCCCATCCATTTTGGTCCTGCAGCAGAGATAGAGAGAGTAATAGTCACCCATGGGCACCTGCACCCTTTCACCCTGCTAGTGTGGGCACTGCCTGACCTGGGCTGGGGTCTGGGGTCTGGGGTCATCCTCACTCCTGCCTTCTGCTCTTGCTTTCTTGGTCTAGCCTACTCAATTGCACCTGAAATTTAGAAATTCAGGGGCTCCTGCTATGGGTTCAGGTCACTGGCTGCCTGGTGTTTCCTTCCTGGGGACTGGAGTGTGCAGCTCCCAAGGGAACTGAGGATGGTTACATGTCAAGTGCACAGAATGTTACAGCTGCTTTGGACAATGTCGACACTTTTCAAAGCTGGTGTGACATTTGCTCCTGCTGGTCAATGACAATGCAGCCTTTCTCTGGGCTGTGCTGTTGTGCTGGGGTAGGTCTTGTGTTTGCCCAGGGGACAGGGTGTGGGGCCCAGGCTGGTACAGGCATTCAGAGGTCACACATGTGACTACGTGAAGCTTGGAGAGGGACTGTCTGCAGAGCCAAGGCTGTGCTGCATGTGTCCCCCTGAGCCAGCAGAGTTTGGGACAGTGCATGGTCCTACACTGGGAGTTTCTGCAACAGCTGCTGTTTGTGGAGTTATTTCTATGGAGAAGCCATCTGTGGGACCCCCCAAAAAAGGACAGAAAAACCCATTAGGGAAAGAGAGCAGCGCACATCATTCCTGATCCAGCAGACACGGGACACTTGCAACCAAATGCCAGTTCATATTACAAGATGAGCAGAAGGAACTGACAAGCTCCCATGAGAATTTCTAATATCCCCAGAGACACCTTGGGGCCATGTTCCAGTAGCAGAGATGAGATACCTGCTGATATGTGGCTGAGCCTTGTGTTGCCCCCCCAGCGAGAACAAGAGAATGAAGATCCATGGATGCCCCATGCTGAGAGCTGCCTGGGAGGAGTTTTCTTTGTGTTTCTTTTAGTTTATTGTCATACTAAGAGAGATAAGAAGGAAAAGGTAAAGCACCTCAAAATCAACTGTCATGGCTAAAGTTCAAGAGGGAAAGAACATAATGCAATCAGTTGTCTCCCTCTTGAGATAAGACAAAACCAGATACTACCGCAGGGGACAGATGTGCTTGTGGCTATTGATAGTGGTCAAGATGAACAAATCACTAGCATGTCAATGCAATGGCTCATGTGTGTGCTGCTTGCACTTTGCCAAACAGTGGAGCTTCCCATGCATTGGCAAGAAGATACTGCCTTGACTTAGTATGAGAATACTGAATACCCTGTGTGCATAGATGGTCACTGGAATGGATAGAATATGTTACATCACCGGATCTTCCTGTGCAGATCCCTGGGGGCACGGGGGAAGCAGCGCTGCCAGGGCACAAATCAGGGCCTCTTGGCACAAGCTCAGCCTTGCACAGACATAGCCCCTCCCTCCCCGGGGTTCTTGCACAGCCAAGGAAGCTCCCTGCACCAGGGTGTCTTGCACAGCACAAAGGTACAAGGCACTGTCAGACACCTCGACCTCCTCCACCTGCAGGACACTGTATTTCCCCGTGATGTTCAGAGTTGTGCTGAAATGGTCGCTGCGCTTGAGGCCAGATCCTGCGTGATATGAGACCAGCTGGGGAGCCTGGCCTTTCCTCTGCTGGTACCAGAGTAAGCCTCGAAACTCGGAGGTCTGGTATGTGCAGGTTGTTTGGAAGGCGTCTTTCTGCTTCACTGTGACTTGTCCTTCTTGCTGGGTGACAGTGACCTGCCCCATGGTGCCTGGAAGAAAGTGAAGGTCAGCAGCTCTGCAGGGATGGGCTCTGGAAAGCAAACTAGGAATGGATGCAAAACTCTGCTGGAGAAGTCTCCTTGTCCCCTGCCCTGCAGGAGAATCCTGATGCGTGGGGACAGCAAGACAGAGAGTAGTTCTGGGCAGAGGATTAGAGCTGGACTCTGAGGAGAGCTGTGCTGTGTCCCTGCTCCTCCTCCCTGTTCCTACTGCCCAGAGGACCAGGGAACAGCCTGTCGTGCCTGACCTTCATGTGCTGGGACCTGCAGCCCTCCAGCAGGTTGACGGGTCTGCAGAGGTATGACAAAAAAATCATCCTGATTCCCTGTCATCTCATATGTTCCTGGCTCCCTGAGTCAACACACAGCTGAGTTGAATGTTGGAAAGAGGGAACCCTGGCAGTGCTGACAAACAGGAGAAAACTGGAGGCCGTGGCAGACATGTACCAGCCCAGAGGTAGAATGGGACACCCTGTTAATGTCTATGGGATGAGAACTTTAAAGTCCGTGTAATGACTTTGAGAGGCTCTACTGTTAAAAATTGGGATTGTAAAGGCAGAAATGTGGGAGAGAGATGTGAGATCAATTAAAGGGCAGAGAAAAGGCAGAGAAGGGATCTGAGGTATCTCTCCCTTCTCATTTCCAACAGTAAGAGAATAGAGAGAACCAGTGAAAAAACAGAAATATGAGGTGACATTTCCCAGCATTTTGTTATTATTCATGAGTAGTTCTCTGCATGATCCTTATAAGGTTGGTGGGAGTTTCCTTGGGAGAAGAAGAAGAATGATGCATTTAGAGAAAACCAGGACTTACCCAGCAGTTGCCCCAGGAAGGCAGTGAGGATGAGATACCCGAGGTGCATGGCGAGTCCAACCTACTTGTTTGTTGAGTGAGAGAGAGTCAGAAAACCACCTCCCAGCCCTGAGATACCAGAGCTGTGGGAAACCACTCTGGTGCGGAAGTGGGGAAGAAAAATGATGTGTTGCTCCTGTGCCTCAAATGCTCCTTCTGGGTTTCTCCGTCCTCCTGCAGCAACACCTGTGTGTCACTCAGCATTCTGGACATTTCAAAAATGAGATGCCTTGTGCCCTCTGGAGGCCCCATCATGGGAAGGGGCAGCTCCTGGTCTGCTCGCAGTGGAGTCCTCAACTCTTGTCCTCATCAATGTGTTGAACCTACTCATCGCTTAAATAAAGGTTCCTAGAGATGTGGAGGGTCCCCAGACTGACACAGCCTTTCCCTTTCTTGCTTAAAAAGGATTTAATAAGAAGGCAGGGGGGACTGTAATGGTCAGGCACAGGGCTCACCCCTAGAAGTGCAGTGACCAGTCCCTGTTTCAGTGCCAGCTCTCACCTCAGACCGCCAGCACATTAGGGTAGCTTAACCAATCTCTTTCTGTCTCAGTCTTCAAGTAGGAACCTGGCATCTCTTAGGGCTGTGGTCAGTGTGACCATTCCAAGCTTTAACCCTGTCTCCTGGGCCGCAACTACAGAGCTGCTGAATCCTGTCACACAAGCTCATGGTCTCAACACTCGGCCACAGTTGGGAGTGCTTGAAGGTGGCTGTGACCTTGACATGCCCTGTTCCTGGTTGGTGTGGAGTTTGAATTCCTGAACTGCATGCAGTGACTTTGTAACACTAGCAGGAACATTTTGAAATCTCCCTGAAAGCTTGTATCTGGAGGACACAGTTTTAAACTACATATCCAAGCTCCAACAAAGTAACAAAATGTGAAACCCCTTCTGGTTGTTGTTTTCTAAGTCAAATTTTGCATTAGCATCCTAGCACTGGAGTCCCTCTGTTTACAGACCAGAGGAAAGCATCTGCTCTGGGATCTCTTGGCTGTTCTGGTAGGGAAAGGAAAAAGCCCGAGAAGACACCTCGTCTGTTACATGGGAGCAATGACAGGTCAGTGCAGTGGGAGTGAGGGCTATGTGGCTGCCCATGGACAGGAGGATTCTGTTGCCTACCTCCCTGTGCAGAGCAGAAAGTTGCTGCTCCTCACCATGAGCCAGCGGGGCAGCAGCTGCAATCACTCCTTCCTGGGCACCACAGGACACTGGCACCGCTCCCGTCACAATTCCTCCCTGCTGTGGTGGGGTATTTCTGTCTGTTTCCTGGTAGGAGTGAGAGGGGGATGAGAGGTGGGAGAATGTTTTTGCCCAGTACGAGGGTCTGGGGACATGTCATTGGGCACCTCCCAGGCCTATGGGGCGCAGGGGCAGCTTTGGCGCCTATGGGGCGCAGGGGCAGCTTTGGCACCCCTGCAGTTCTGATGCTGGTGCTAGTCAGACAACTGATGAGGTTTAACAGGGGCAAGTGTTAAGGAAGGAATAACCCCAGGTACCAGTACAGCTTAGAGGTGGACCTGCTGGAAAGCATCTCTGCAGAGAAGGACTTGGGAGTTCTAAATAACAAGAGGTTGACCATAAGTCAATAATGTGCCCTTGTGGCCAAGAAAGCCAACGGTATCCTGGGGTACATAAAGAGAGTGACCAGCAGGTCAAAGGAGGTTGTCATCCCCTCTGCAATGGTGAGGTTGCATCTGCAGTACTGCGTCCAGTTCAGGGCTTCCCAGTTTAAGAAGAATGAGGACTTACTGGAGGGAGTCTAGCGGCCAGCTATGAAGATGATTAGGGGCCTAGAACACCTTTCTTATGAAGAGGGACTGAGAGAGCTGTGTCTATTCAGCCTTGAGAAGAGAAGGCTGAGAGGGGATCTCATCAGTGTTTATAATTTTCTCAAGGGTAGATGTCAAGAGGATGAGACCAGACTCTTTTCAGTGGTGCCCAACGATAGGATGAGGGGCAACAGGCACAAGCTGAATCACAGGAGGCTCCATCTGTATACGAGGAAAAACTTCATTACTTTGAGGGTGCCAGAGCTCTGGAACAGGACGCCCAGAGAGGTTGTGAAGTCTCCTTCTCCATAGGTATTCAAGACCCACCTGGATGCATTCCTGTGTGATCTGCTCTGGTGAACCTGCTTCAGCAGGTGGGTTGGAGTAGATGATCTCCAGAGGTCCCTTCCAACTCCGACCATTCTGTGATTTTGCGGAGTGAGGAGGTGCCAGCGGCCAGAGCGGCAGCGCCCCCTGTCGGATCCGGCCGGGACTGTCACCCCGGCCCCGCCACAGCAGCCCGGCCCCGCCCGCGGCGGTTCGTGTCCGGCCGCAGCCCCGGCTCCTCTTCCCGTGTCTCTCACGGCGCAGTAATACATCGCCGCGTCCCCGCGTCGGGGCCGTTCGAGCCACAGGGCGCTGGACCGGCGGTCTGCCGCCACCGACAGCTGCCCAGGCGGCTCCGACAGCACTTTGGAGCCTCTAAGACTGTTCACAAGGAATTCGGGACGTCGGCCTGGGAGCTGACGGTACCAGTAGATGACCTCGTTTGACTGTATGTTGGGGTGTGAGCAGTTGATGCTGATGCCGGTGCCCTCGGTGGTCTCTGCTGACAGGTCCTGTTGCACCTGAGCTCTGGCTCCGGCCACTGCAGAGAAAGGAGAAGGAAAGACCAAAGGTCATCGAAGATCACCCAGGTCTGATGGCACTTTCCCCAGAGAAATCTTTAGGAACAGTGTCAATGACAGAGAGCAAGATCGGAAGAATTGGGGAAAATATACTCCTTGATATGGTTGGCAGATTATACTTGTGTGGGTTTGTTGAGCAAGATCAGAAGGCTGGCATGGAATCTGAAATTGATGCAAGACACCAAATGATGGATGAATGAGGACAGGGAAAGGCGATGGGAGATTTTGGTGCATTGCAGTGAAACATCGAGGTCTAAGTTCAGAAGAAGAATTGCTAAATGAACAGAGGAATAACATGATGTATGGTGCAGTTCAGGAAAGCAAACTTATGCCTACAGATGTAAAGAAAGCAGAGGGACAGATGAGAAAGGCATTTCAGAGAGTATGAAGAGGGGTTAGAGATAGTAGACGCATGGAGAGATGAGTCCAAAGATGAGTGGGTCAATGGAGGAAGATAGGAAGAGTAGACAGGGAGAACAGGAAGAGGGGACATGGAGGGGTGGGAAAGGATCATAAAAGATGTCAGAGAGGCAGGGAGAGGGAAAGGACACGTTGAATGAGAGGGAAGAGATCCCCTGAGAACACTCCAGGCTGAGACTCGGCCCCCACCCAGCCTCTCCAGCCCCACGCACCCAGGAGTACCGCGGCCACTCCCACCAGCGCTGCGCCCCGGCATCGCCGCATCCCGCCGCTCTGCCGCCCACGCCTTGCTGCTCCTGCCAGCCCCTGCTCCCTGCTCCAGCACCGCCGCCTCTTCCGTCTCCTCCTCCTCCTCCTCCTCCTCCTCCTTCTCCTCCTCCTACGTCTCCTCCTTCTCCTTCTCCTCTTCCTCCTCCTCTTCCTCTCCTCTCCTCTCCTCTCCTCTCCTCTCCTCTCCTCTCCTCTCCTCTCCTCTCCTCTCCTCTCCTCTCCTCTCCTCTCCTCTCCTCTCCTCCCGTCCACCAGTTCCACCCAGGGGATGAGTCCTGTGCCGGCGCCACTTGGGGTCTCACCCAGGATCACAGGGCTCTGGGGCTCTGCACGGCCTCAAGTTTGTCTCCTGGTAACCAGACTCTGCCCCTTCTCGGGCAAGAAGAAGCCCATAAAGCACAAGCTGCAGCCCTGACCCAGGGGATGGACCAGCTTCCCAGAGCTGTGTCCGAGCTCAGAGGCTGGAAACAGCAGCCATTGATTTCCCGAGGTTGGCAGTGAGGAGGCTGAGAGCCTCCCTTCAGCTGCCTCTCTGTAGTCCCAGCACAATGACTGAAAGTTGTGTTGCAGCAGAGGGTGTGTGGGGACACATGTGCCCATGGCCGAGCTGGTGTCAGTGTGAGTAGGGGAGGGGGGGAATTAGGCAGTCAGTATGTAGGTAAGAAGGGACCTTCAGAGGTTACCTAGATCACTCCTCTTCTCAGAGCAAATCCCATTAGATCTTGTTGCTCAAAGTCACCTTCAGTCCATTCTTTAACATATCTTATGAGAGAAATTGCACAAACTCCTGGGTGCTTTCCTTCTATTTTCTGGGCACTTCCAGAGACTGCTCCCATGTCCTTGTTTTCCTCTGCAAATGTAAACATTGACAGTAAGAAATTCTCCCCTGAGACATCTCCAAGAAGAACAGACCCAGTTCTCTCATTCTCTTGATATGCCTGTTCATCAGCCTCCAAAGATACATGGTTGTGTTTGATGAACTCATTCCCTTTGTGGATCAGGCAATCCCAAACTGGCACCAGGACTCCACATGAGACCTCAAATAGAACAGGGTCATATTCCTGCACCTGATGGCAACACTTTCACTAATACAGCACAGGATGCAGTTGCTCCTTTTTGCTGCAAGGGCGCACTGCTGTCTCATGCTCCTCTGGGTCTCTCTTAAAAGCCCACATCCTCCATGAGAAAGCAACGGGCTTCACCCTCAGAATCACTAGAGCCACAGCTCAGAATCAGCTTCATGGAGAGGGGAATCAGCCCTGGCTGAGTTCTCCCAATAGAGCTCCCTGTCACTGATCTCACTGAGGTCAATAAAGAGAAGGGGGAAAGTCCACAATTGCACGTTCTACAAGTCACATCTGAGATCCAGTTGATGGACATTCATGAAGGGAGGCTTAGAAAATGCACCCACTGAAACACAAACCTGGTTAGAAAGAGAGACAGTGGGTCGCTTTGGGGACTCATTCCCATATCCAATGTGGTGGGTTGTGTTCCATCTCAGACACATTTAAGAGTGCATTGGAAGCAGTTTGACTCAGGGATGGCCAGCACATGGTGTGCAGGATCCCTCAGCCTTCCTTCTTTCCCATAAAGCAAACCTGCTCCTTTTGAACTCTCTAGCACAGGGGAGAGCAGCTGTGTCCTGGCCTGGAGATGCAGGGAGGGGAGACTGCCAGCCATGCTGAGACACACCCAATGTTGTTACATTGACTTAAACCAAGGATTCAAAGCGGACTGAAACCATTCTTGTTGTGGTCTGAAATAGGCGGCAGAGGAGCAAGAACTTTGAAGTGGCAGGAAAATGATGGCTCAGGAGACAGGGGCTGCATTTCAGAGCCTCTTCCCTGAAGGGAACTCCAGCAGGCTGGTACTATCACCACTCAGCTGCACTCAGGCTCCTTCTGACCCTGGGATCCTGATGCTCTGTGGTGCTCATGAAGAGAGTAGTGGAGAATGTCCCAGCCATGAGCAGAATGTTCCCTCATGATGTATAAACCCAAGGACACACACACAGAATTATGCTAATTAGAATGGAATTATACAGAAATTTGTGCTCTTACATGCCTCTGCACAAACCTGGCAGCTTGCAAGTACACACAGGAAAAGAACACCCATAGCAACAGCATGAACTGTGGTACTGGAGAAGTTCATGGACTCTGCTGAGGACCCCAGGGACTGGGTAGTGTTAGTGAAGATGGGGTCATAACCAAACAGCACAGCACACAGACCTGGGAAGGAGAAAAAAAATGAACCGTAATGATGATCTGAGGAGGCCAGGAAAGATGAGGACTTGGTATGTCCTCATGCATGTGAACCCATGGGCATTCAGCTGAGGAGGATTAAATTTTCCTGAGAATGGCAGTTCGAAGAGACCCAAGAGAGTGTCCCAGGATGACCTCATTTGTCTGTTCTAGACCCATCAAACTCTTCAGTTGAATCTTGTGCCTGCACTGCTTCATTACTGCCTGAGAAATCCTTGGGCCTTTCATCCCAGGGATCATAAGAAGCCTTCACTGAGAAATGGGCATGGAACAAATCTGGAAATGAAAAGGCATCAGTACTGGAAACTAAAGCACAGCCCATCTCATTAGCTGTGATGGTTTGCATTCCAGATGAGCTTCTCAGAAAATTGTTACCTCTGCCAAGGTTCTCTCTGGTCCTGCAGCAATGAAGGGCAGGTATAAAAGGCAGCCCAGGGTCTTGCTCTCTCATCCACTTCTCTTGGCTCCTTCTTTCCAGGAACCAGGTGAGTCTGAAACCTTTTCTCCTCTTCCAATTTGGGATTTCTCTCATCAATGGACATCTCAGCTGATACTATGATCTCTCCTGTGATACACCTCTTCTTGTCTAGGGAGAGGGGAGTGGGAAAATGTTCTGCTTATAGAGAGGCTGGTAGGTGGCAGAGGTGGCTTTTGGTTTATTCACTAGGAGAGAGAGCCTCCCTGTGCCAGGCTGCTCCTTTTAGTGTCATGAAGACTGTGTGGCTCCTGCAACAGCTTTCAGCTGCCCACTCAGTAATGGCCTTGGCTTTTTTGTGACAGGGTAACCAGACTGCTTCTCACACACTTCTATGGTCTGCTTTCTCCCTGCCCTCTCTCACAGCTTCATATCCACCCTCAAGACATGTCCTGCTACGACCAGTGCCTGCCCTGCCAGCCCTGTGGTCCGACCCCACTGGCCAACAGCTGCAATGAGCCCTGTGTCAGGCAGTGCCAGGACTCCAGAGTTGTCATTGAACCCTCTCCCGTGGTGGTGACCCTGCCTGGCCCCATCCTCAGCTCCTTCCCACAGAACACTGTTGTGGGCTCCTCCACCTCTGCTGCTGTTGGCAGAATCCTCAGCTGTGATGGAGTGCCCATCAACTCTGGCTGCTGTGACCTGTCTGGCATTTCTGGCCGCTACTTTGGCAGAAGGTACCTGCGCTGATGAAGATTCTGGGAAAGGCCTAGGGAGACACCTTGAGGAACTAAAAACATGATGCTGTGCAAAGGATTGAGATATTGGCTGTGTTTTCAGTAGAGCTGAATGGCTTTACCTTTTTTACCTTTTTTCTTTGTTTACTTTGGTTCCTCTTGGCAACGAGGTTCCCCCAGGTCCAGCCTGGTGGGGATGAGCTGTCTTCTCTTCCTCTATGGGGCAGGCAGATGAACATCATGCACAAACTTCTTCATGACCAAGGACAGCAGACTTTTGGATTCCTCTTTGGATTCTTGCACTGCTGTCTTCCACTTGCAGTGACTTTGTTTCCCTCTTTTGACTCATTAAAGTTCTACTGCATTCAAGCCTGGTCTCCATGTGGTCCTTCCCTCTGTGGAAAATTCCCAAGCTGCTGAAGGAGAAGGGTGTTACTCTGGGGTTGAAGGGGGTGAGGGCACAAGAAGATCTTTCTCCATTGATAGAGGAACGAGAGGTTGGGACAATCTGAAGTGGCTCCTCTTTTGGGCACAATCCCTTGGACCTGAGGAAATCATCCCTGGCTACTCTGCTGTCAGTGAACATCAGGTTTTGCTTTGCTGTGCCTCTGCCCACAAATACCCAGAAAAGCAAGAGGCCCTGAGGTGTCAGGAGCCCCCTGAGCTCTTGAGTAAGGATGTTCCCTTGCTATGGCCAGAGCTGTGCTGGGGTGGCAGGGGGTGGGAGTGGGGCTCTGGAAGATGATTTGCTTTGCAGAATGGAAAGAGCAGTAAAGCTCGGAACAGCCCTTGGGATGGCCCATAGCTGCTACTGCACCTTCCTCTCCCCTCTATCAGCCAATGTCGGAGCTATGGCCCGTGGTCATTGGCAGGAGTAGCAGGGAAAAATCACACTCGCTGCTGAATGTGTCAAGGCTGAAACTGTAATTAAGCATGTGGGAGGTGAGGACATCCAGCACAGAAATGGGGACAGTGAAAGGGTGCATTTCTGAGGGAGATCGAATTGCTCTGACCACAGCATACAGGAGAATGTGAAGATCAGCAGACATGGGAGTACTGGTTGCACATGCCAAGAGAGCTGCAGG
Source organism: Nesoenas mayeri (assembly GCF_963082525.1). Lineage (NCBI taxonomy): Eukaryota > Metazoa > Chordata > Aves > Columbiformes > Columbidae > Nesoenas > Nesoenas mayeri. The sequence continues at coordinate 817,608 of NC_137552.1, forward strand.
TGGGCTGAGTTTGTGCTCAGGAATTGGTTGCCATTCTGGGGGAAGATGTTTCTTTTACATTTTAATCTCATCCCTTTTGATCAGTGGAAATGTCTCTTGACAGCCACTACGGACTCATATCCTGCTTCCTGCATGAACCACCAGTTGTCCTCCCGAAGATGTACAAGTGGGAGGGCAGATAACCCCATAGCACTTTCCTCCACCAGGGAATTATGCCAAATGAAGCAGATCTCAGAATGACTGAATGCCAAAGGCTTCATAAGCACATTTCAATTGAATGTCAAATGTCTTTGCCTAAGTCGTATTTTAATAACTATCATCAATGGCAGGACAGATGCACTTCTTGACCCTACTGCGCTTAACCTTGCAATGAGCATCAGGTACCTCAGATTCTTTGCAATGATGATACCATCTCTATTTGTCATTGTATAAGAGGGAGGGATGGCATTTCTCCTGACATATGAGTGAGGCCTATGGCCAAAACACTGCCAGAAGGCTGCTACTGGCTCTTGGTGTGATCCCTGCTTTTCCTGCCCAACAAAAATGATATTGGAAAAGTAGATAAAAGGGCAAAGGATCCATGCGTGTTGTAGTGTTTGAACTAAGGGCATTTTTCCCAGAGATTCTTCTTGCATAGTATATCCTGAGTTGGAAGGGACTCACAATGACCATCAGGCCAAACTCCTGTCCCTGTGTATGCAACCCCAGAGTTCACACCTTTTGTCTGAGGGCATTATCCAGTCTCTTCATGAATACTATCAGGCATGGTACCATGACTTCTTCACTGGGGAGCCTGTTCTAGTGCTCCACTACCGTGTGGGGGAAGAATCTTTTCCTAATATGCAACCTAAACCTCCTCTGGCCCATCTTCCTGCCATTCACATGGGTCTAGTCATTGGTCGCCAGACAGAAAAACTCAGCATCTGTCCCTTGTCTTCCCCTTATGAGGAAGCTGTAGACCGCCATGAGTTCTCCCTTCAGTCTCCTCTTCTCCAGGCTGAACGAACCAAGTGACTTTAGCTGTTTCTCACATGGCTTCCCCTCCAAACCCTTCACCAATTTTGTAGCCCACTTCTGGACACTCTCCAGTAGCTTTAAAATCTTTTTATTCTGTAGTGCCCAGAACTGCCCCCAGTGACTCAGGTGAGGCTGACCCAGCACAGAGCAGAGTGGAACAATCCGCTCCCTGCCCGGCTGGCCATGCTGTGCTGGATGTACCCAGGACACTGGTCCCCTTTGGCTGCCAGGGACACTGTTGGCTCATGTTCAACCTGCTGTCGACCAGAACCCCCAGATCCGTCTTTGCAGAGCTGCTCTCCAGCATCTTGTCCCTCAGCCTGTACATACAGCCAGGGTTGCAGTGTCCCAGGTGCAAAATCGGGCACTTGCTCTTGTGGAACTTCATGTGGTTGATGACTGTCTAGTTCTCCAATTTGTCCACGTCACTCTGCAGGACCTCTCTGCCCTCAAGAGTGTCAACAGCTCCCCCTGACTTTGTGTCATCAGCACTGTGAGAGACAGTATCAAAGGCTTTACTGTAACCCAAAAAGATCATATTAACAGGCTTCCCTTGGTCAACTAAGTGGGTAACCTTGTAGAAACAAATTAAGTTGATCAAGCAGGACTTTTACCTCAGCAACCCATGTGGGCTGTTGCCAATGACTGCATTGTCATTCAGATGTTCTTCAATAAGTCCCAGAATAACCTTCTCCATAATTTTGCCAGGCACATAGATTCACAGAATCACAGAATAGCTACATTTGGAAGGAACGTCTGGAGATCATCTAGTCCAACCATCCTGCTAAAGCAGTTTCACCTAGAACAGATCGCACAGGATTGCATCCAGGCAGGTTTTGAATGTCTTCAGAGAAGAAGACTTCACAACCTCTCTGGGCAGCCAGTTCCAGGGCTCAGGCATCCTCAAACTAAAGAAGATTCTCCTTATGTTTAGATGGATCCTCCTGTGTTTCAGTCTGTACCCATTGCCCCTCATTCTATTATTGACCACAACTGAAAAGAGTCTGGACAATCCTCTTGACACCACCCTGAGATATTTATAAGCATAAATAAGATTCCCCCTCAGTCTTCTTTTCTCCAGAATGAACAGACACTGCTCTTAAAGTCTCTCCTCATAAAAAAGATGCTCCGGACCCCTTATCATCTTTGTGTCCCTCTGCTGGACTCTCTCCAGCAATCCCTTGTCCTTCTTAAACTGAGAAATCCAGAACTGGACACATTACTCCAGATGCAGCCTCACCAGGGCAGAGTAGAGGGGGAGGAAACCTTCCCTCAACCTTACTAGACACATCCCCTCCCTCCCCGGGGTTCTTGCACAGCCAAGGAAGCTCCCTGCACCAGGGTGTCTTGCACAGCACAGAGGTACAAGGCACTGTCAGACACCTCGACTTCCTTCACCTGCAGGACGCTGTATTTCCCCGTGGTGTTCAGAGTTGTGTTGAAACGATTGCTGCGCTTCAGGCCAGATCCTACATGATATGAGACCAGCTGGGGAGCTTGGCCTTTTCTCTGCTGGTACCAGAGCAAGCTTCGAAAGTACGAGGTCTGGTATGTGCAGGTTGTTTGGAAGGTGTCTTTCTGCCTCACTGTGACTTGTCCTTCTTGCTGGGTGACAGTGACCTGCCCCATGGTGCCTGGAAGAAAGTGAAGGTCAGCAGCTCTGCAGGGAAGGGCTCTGGAAAGCAAACTAGGAATGAATGCAAAACTGCTGGAGAAGTCTCCTTGTCCCTTGCCCTGCAGGAGAATCCTGATGCATGAGGACAGCAAGGCAGAGAGTAGTTCTGACCAGGAGATTACAGCTGGGCGCCTCCTCCCTGTTCCTGCTGCCCAGAGGACCAGGGAACAGCCCGTCCTGCCTGATCTTCATGTGCTGGGACCTGCAGCCCTCCATCAGATTGAGAGGCCTGCAGAGTTATGACAAAAAGATTCATCCTGATTCCCAAACACTGTCATTTATGAGGGCTCCTGAGTTAACACACAGCTGAGCTAAATGTTGGAAAGAGGGAGCCCTGGCAGTGCTGACAAACAGGAGAAAACTGGAGGCCATCGCAGACATGTACTAGCCAGAAGCAGAATGTGACATCTCATTAATGTTGATGAGATGACAGCTTTAAAGTCCACGTAACAGCTTTGGCAGGATCTGCTAATCTGTGTTGGAAAGTGAGAAAAGTGGGAGTGCAGAGAGAACTGAGATCTCCTATGGTGACAGCAGCTTGGTCAGAAGAGAAAGGCAGAGAGAGATTGATCAAACAGGAGAGAATAGGGAAAGAAGAGATAAGAGGCATCTCCTCTCCCCTCCTCTCCTCTCCTCTCCTCTCCTCTCCTCTCCTCTCCTCTCCTCTCCTCTCCTCTCCTCTCCTCTCCTCTCCTCTCCTCTCCTCTCCTCTCCTCTCCTCTCCTCTCCTCTCCTCTCTCTCCTTGCCTCCAACACTAAGAGGATCTTTAGAGAACTGGTGCAAAACCATGAATGTGAGGTGACATTACCTTGTGTTTTCCCTTTAATCATGAGTAGTGCTCTGCATGAGCCTGATAAGGTTGGCGGGAGTTTCCTTGGGAGAAGAAGAAGAAAGATGAATTTATAGAAAGCAAAGACTTACCCAGCAGTTGTCCCAGGATGGCAGTGAGGACCAGATACCCAAGGTGCATGCTGAGAACAGCCTGCTTGTTTGTTGAGTGAGAGAGTCAGAAAAGCACCTCCCAGCCCCAAGATACCAGAGCTGCCGGAAACCACTCTGGTGAGGAAGCAAATGTAGAAGTGGGGAAGAGAAGAGATCTATACTTCCTGTGCCTGAAATTCTCATTCTGGGTTTCTCCCTCCTCCAGCAAGAACATGTGTGGCTCACTCAGCATTCTCAACAATTTCAAAATGAGATGGCCTGGTAACTGAGGAAACGCCATATTGGGAAGGGGCTGTTCCTGGTCTGCTTGCAGTGGAGTCCACACCTCATGTCCTCACAGATGATGTGCTGGACCTCCTCATGATGTCAAAGGAGGTTCCTGGAGATGTGGAGGGTCTCCAGTCTGACATAACCTTTCCCTTTCTTTCTTAAGAAAGGATTTAATAACAAGACAGGGGGGACTGTAGTGGTCAGGCACAGGGCTCATCCCAACAATTGCACTGACCAACTCCTGCTTAGGTGCAGGTACCATCTTTTATTCTTCCCCCTCTCTATTGTCTCCCCTTGATCCTCCCCAGTCTCCTCTTTCCCCCTATCTTTGACTCGTCCCCTACACATGCCTTAAGAAGTGTTGTCTAGTCCCACAAGACTCTGCTTAAACATGCAAATCCTCATGTTCTTCTTGTCACTTGCTGTCATTTACAAAGCTCAGCTTGTCCCACTACAAAGCTACACCTGCAGTTTCCCAATGGCCCATCAATTAGAGGCTGCAGAGCTCTGGTCTCCCTCCTTGTGTTCCTAATGGCTTATGGAGAGATCGGTGTCATTGTGTGCTTTGTTAATCACTTTCCCTTTTCTTTGTTCTTCCGTTTGAACAGAAAAGGGATTTGATCTGCCAGACTTAGTGAAACAGTGGCTCTCACCTTCCACTTGCCCTTACAGTGGCCTCTGCTGGAATTCTTCAGGCAAGAAAGTTCCTTATGAAGCTAAAAGTCTCCTGCCCCCAGAGAAAATGGAGTCTCTTGAGTCAAGGCTCTGGAGAGAAACTCCATGTTGAGTTCAGTCTCTGCAATGTCTCCCTGCAAGACCTGTAGCAATGCTGTCGTGGCATTCAGTTCTCAACATGATTGAGAAACTACAAGCATAAAAGAAAAGCCAAAACTTGGCCAAAAGAGCACTAATTTCAGATATATGGTAGGTGTAAAGAAGTACCTGGGTCACTTGAAATGTGTGGAATGAAATAATCTGTGCCCATAGACTCCAGCCTGTTGTGGTTTTTTTTGTTTGTTTGTTTTCTGTTTGGTTGGTTGTTTTTTTTCAACCAGGTAAAAACATAGGAGAAGTCATGTCTCATACCAAGACTCCTCTTTTCCAGCAGTGGTCTTCGGTGCATGCTGAGAGAAGAGTAAGAGCTGGACAAGCAGCTGGGATACTTCTCCTGAATACTCACTGCTGTGTCCTGCTCAGTTTCAGCATCTCTGGGGTGTTCCTGTGTCTGCTGTGGCAATGGACCACTGTGGCAAGGAAGGGCAACAGCAGCCTGGGCTGCAGTAGGAAGAGAGTCAACCAGCAGGACAAGGGACCTGATCCCCTCTACTCAGTACTGCTGAGGTGACCACTGAGGTCCTCACTCCACTTCTGCGCTCCTCAATACAAGAAATATACTGGAGTGAGACCAGCAAAATGGTGCAGGGACTGGAGCATCTTTCCTATGAGAATATGCTGAGAGGGCTGACAGTGTCCAGATTGGGGAAGAGAGGGTTCAGGGGGGACATTGGCAATGTGTGTAAATAGCTGACAGGAGGAAATTAAGAAGAGAGTCTTTTCCATGAGGTGTGCTTGGCACTGCCCATCTCTGCCATGAGAAGCCTCAGTGGAGAGATCAACTCCTGGGGAGCACAACAAGCCCCCATCAAGGGACAACTGTCCGTGGGCAACTTCTCCTGTCATTCGGAAGAGTCAGGAGGAAGGATCAGCATGTAGACTCAGTGGTCTGAGTCCATGTGGGGGTGCGGCTCTTGGTTATGTCAATATTGATGCCGGTCTCGCTGTTGATGCTGAAGCAGGTGCCGGTCGGGCGGCTGAACAGCGCAGGGGCTGGGTGAGGCGGCCCCTGCGGGCGGAGCGGCAGCGCCCCCTGGCGGGCTCATTAGGGGGTGTCTCCCCGCCCCCGCCACACCCGCCCGGCCCCGCCCGCGGCGGTTCGTGTCCGGCCGCAGCCCCGGCTCCTCTCCCCGTGTCTCCCACGGCGCAGTAATACACCGCCGCGTCCCCGCGCCGGGGCCGTTCGAGCCACAGGGCGCTGGACCGGCGGTCTGCCGCCACCGACAGCCAACCCGGCGGGTCCGACAGCGCTTTGGAGCCTTTAGTACCCCACACGAGGAGTTCGGGACCTCGACCCGGGAGGAGGCGGTACCAGAATATGTAATCACTGATCTGTGTGTTGGGGTGTGAGCAGTTGATACTGATTTCGGTGCCCTCGGAGGTCTCTGCCGACGGCTCCTGCTGCACCTGGGCTCTGCCCGAAGCCACTGCCGGGGAGAAAAAGAAGAAAAATATCCTCAAACCCTCAAAATTCCTCAAAACCTCAAAGCCCTTCTTGCTGCTTCCTGGAAGAAATCCCACAGAAGCAATGAGGAACAAAAAGAGATGATGAGAAGCGGTTCCAGAAGATGTGCACACACGAGTAATGCAAGTGTCCATAGTATTTGGTGGAGAAATGAATGCATGCACGATAGGTGGAAGGGTGAAATCATTTAGAAAAATAAGTAGGATAAAAGACTGATAAACACAAAGTAATAAGGGGAAAGAATGACTGCATGAGTTATAGGGAAAGACACAGAGAGAAGAAAGGAATGAGTTTTCTAGAGGGAATGTGGGACGGAGGGAGCGGGGTTTGGGGGCAGAAGTCTGTGAAGAAGCCAGAGGGGACGACAGCTTCGAGGGACCTGCGGGGACCACCCCAGGCTCAGGCCCGTCACCCACCCAGCCCCGCCAGCCCGGCTCACCCAGGAGCACGGCGGCCAGTCCGGCCAGCCCTGCGCCCCGGCACCGCCGCATCCCGCCGCTCCTCCGCCAGCGCCTCGCTGCCCCTCGCCAGCCCCGGCTCTCCGCTCCAGCCGCGCCACCTCCTCCTCCTCCTCCTTCTCCTCTCTCTTCTCTCTTTTCTCTTCTCTACTCTCCTCTCCCCTTTGCCGCGAGCTCCACCCCCAGGCTGAGTCCTGCATCGGCGCCGCTCGGGGTCTCGCCCGGGCTCACAGGGCTGCGGGGCTCTTCACGGCCACAACTTTGGCTCCTGTGAAATGGACTCGTCTCTTCCTCCAGTAAGACGAAGCTCGCACCTGCATTCTAGGGAACAGCAGGATCCTGACTCAGGAGTTGGACCAGCTTCCCGAGCTCAGGGACTGGAAGCAGCAGCCACTGGTTTCCTGCGGTTTTGCAGTGAGGAGACTGAGAGCCTCCATCCAGCTGCCTCTGTGTCATCCCAGCACAATGCCTGAAAGTTGTGTTCTGGCAGAGGGTGTGTGGGCACACTTGCCCATGGCTGTGCCGGTGTCATTGTGAGTAGGTGAGGTGGGGAACTACGGAGTCAGTATGTAGCTAAGAAGGGACCTTCATAAGTCATCTTGGTCACTCCTTTGCTCAGAACAGATCCCATTAGATCCTGTTGCTCAAAGTCACATTCAGTCCATTCTTGAGCACCTCGCAGGATGGAAATTGCACAAAGTCTGTCTCCTGGGCATTTACACAGGCAATGTGCATCTTCTTGCATTCCTCTGTACAAGCAGTTATAGAAGGCGATAAATTCTTCCTAGACATCTCTTGTCCAAGATTAAGACACCCATTTCTCAGTGTCTCCTTGCATGTCATGTTCATCAGCTGCCTAACATGTACAGCGGCCTTGTTAAACTCACTTCCATATGTTGATACCCTTCCTTGACCAGGGAGGCCCAGTCTGGCAGCAGTACTCCAGATATGATCTCAAATGGGCCAGATGGAAAGGGTCGTTTTCTTGCACCTTCTGGCAAAACATTAACACAGCTCAGGATGCAGCTAGTCCTTTTGCTGCAAAGGCACACTGCTGTCTCATAGTCAGATGGGTCACCCTTAAAACCCCACATCCTTTTCTGTGGATCTGCTCCCCAGGCAGCCAGTTCTAGCCTACATGACTGCATGAACCAGCTGCATGCATGAACCATCCCCACATGCAAAACCTTGTCCTTGCTGTTTTTGGCATCCATGAGTTTCCAGTCAGCCTACTTCTTCAGACTGTTTAGGTCCTTTGGCCAGGAGCCATGTCCAACTGTTATGGCCCATTCCTCTTGCTGGGTGTTATGCACAGAGTCTCTCAGAGTGCCCCACTTACCATGACTCATGGGATTCATTAAAACATCAAACACTATTGGTTCTACTCCTGAATCCCTACTACTACACCCCACCAATAAGTGTTGGGCAGCTGAGCTTTGCACTGTGGTCATAACCATCTGAGCCTGTTAGTCCAGACAATTTTCTCCACACCTTATCATCCTCTCACTGAACCCATTCATCTCATACTTGGTCATGAAAGAAGTAAGAGAGAAAGTGCCAAAGGTCTTGCTAAGCTCCAGGTACAGATATCCCTGCCCTTTCCGTGTTCACAGTGCCTGCTACCTCATGAGAAAGCAATGGGTTTGGCCCATTGTCTTCAGCTCAAAGCAGCTTCATGGAGAGGGCAAATCAGCCCTGTCTGAGCTCTCCCAGCAGAGCTCCCTGGCATTGATCTCACTGAGGTCACTGAAGGGAAGGCAGAAAGCCCTCAACTGAGCTGCAGCTGACAGACAGTCAGGAGTGGAGGCTTCAGTAAAGTGCTTGCTGGGAACAGTCCTTGTTAGAAAGAGGGACAACAGCTGGGTTTTGGGGACGTTTTCTTGAATTTCATGTTCCTTCCTTCCCATGGGCAGTTCATAGAATCACAGAATCACAGAAAGTCAGGGATTGAAAGGGACCTCCAAAGCTCATCCAGTGCAATCCCCCTGCTGGAGCAGGAACACTTAGATGAGGTTACACAGGAATGTGTCCAGGCAGGTTGTGAATGTCTCCAGAGTAGGAGGCTCCACAACTCCCCCTGGATAGCCTCTTCCAGTGTTCTGTTACCCTCACTGGGAAGAAGTCTCTTCTCAAATTTAAGTGGAACCTCTTGTGTTCCAGTTTGAATCCATTACCCCTTGTCCTACTGTTGGCTGTCATCGAGAAGAGCCTGGCTCCATCATCCTGATACTCATCCTTTATATATTTGTAAACATATATAAGGTCACCCTTCAGTCTCCTCCAAGCAAAAGAGCCCCAGCTCCCTCAGACTTTCCTCATAAGGGAGGTGCTCCACCTCCTTACTTAATCATCTTTGTGGCTGTGCGCTGGACTCTCTCCAGCAGTTCCCTGTCCTTCTTGAACTGGGGGGCCCAGAACTGGACACAATATTCCAGGTGTGGTGTCACCAGGGCAGAGTAGAGGGGAAGGACAACCTCTCTCGACCTACTAACCACCCCCCTTCTAATCCACCCCAGGATGCTAATGGCCTTCTGGGCCACAAGGGCACAGTGCTGGCTCATGGTCATCCTGCTGTCCATCAGGACCCCCAGGTTCCTTTCCCCTACGCTGCTCTCTAATAGGTCATTCCCCAACTTACACTGGAACCTGGGGTTGTTCCTACCTGGATGCAAGACTCTAAACTTGCCCTTGTTATATTTCATTAAATTTTTCCCTGCCCACCTCTCCAGCCTGTCCAGGTCTCTGGATGGCAGCACAGCTTCCAGTGTCAGCCACTCCTCCTAGCTTGATGTCATCAGCAAACTTGCTGACAGTCACTCTATTCCCTCGTCCAAATCATTGAGGAATATATTGAATAATACAGGCCCCAGTACTGACCCTTGAGGCACTGCACTGGATACAGGCCTCCAACTGGACTCTATCCCTCAGCCTTCCTGATTGCCCACAAAGCAAACCCCTCCTTTTGAACTTTCTAATACTGGGGAGAGCAGCTTTTTCCTGGCCTGGAGATGCAGGGAGGGGAGAATGCCAGCCATGCTGAGACACATCCAATGTTGTTACACTGAATGAAACTAAGGATTCAAACTGGACTGAAATCGTCCTTGTTGTGAGCTGAAATGAACAGCAGGGAAGCAAGAGCTTTGGAAGGGCAGGAGAAGGAGGGCTCAGGAGACAGGGGCTGCATTTCTCTTCCCTGGGCAGATCTCTGGCAGACTGGTGCCAACATCACTCAGCTGCACGTCGGCTCCTTCAGGTCCTGGGAACCTGCTGCTCTGTGGTGCTCATGGACAGAGCAGTAGAGAGTGTCTCTGCAATGAACTGCACATTTTGTTGTGATCATTAACAGACAAGGACATACATACTTAGACTCATGCACACGAGTGTGTAATTATACACAAACTAGTAATCTCATGTCCATCTGCACAAACATGGCTGCTTCCAAGCTCACACAGGAAAAGAACACGTATAGCAGCACCATGAACCATCATGTTAAGAGAAGTTCATGGACTCTGCTGATGATTCCTGAGGACTGGGCAGTGTTAGGCAGGATGGTGTCAAATTCAAGCAACACAACACTCACAAAAACCATCAGGGTGAGCTGAGAAGTTAAGGAAAGATGAGGACTTGTCACATCCTCATGCATGAGAGCCCATGGGCATGCAGTCAATTATGGTTGCAGCTTCTTCCTGAGACTGGTATATCAAAGAACAGAGAGTGACCCAGATTGACATCATTTGCCTTCTCTTAGACTCATCCAACACCTGAACTGAGTCTTCTGTCTGCACTGCTGCATTCCTGTCTGAGAAATCCAGGGGCCTTTAATCCCAGAGATTAGTCAAAGCCTTCATTGGAGGATGAGCATGGCACAAACCTGGAAATGAAAAGGCAGCAGTGTTGGAAGCTAAAGCATAGCCCATGTGTTTGCATTCAAGATGAGCTTGTCCAAAAATTGTTACCTCTGCCAAGGGTGCCTCTGATCCTACGGCAATGAAGGGCAGGTATAAAAGGCAGCCCAAGTCCCTGCTCTCTCATCCACTTCTCTTGCCTCCTTCTTTCTGGGAACCAGGTAAGTCTGAAGTTCCTTCTGACTCTCTTCCAACTTGACATCTGTTATTGATGGACATCTCTGCTCATATGGGCTATGTCCTTTCCTCAGCTTTGCATCTCCTTATCATGGGAGATGGAAGGGGTGAGAAGTTCTGCTTAGAGAGAGGATGGGAGGCTGCAGAGGGGGGGTTTGGTTTTTCACTGAGAGAGCCACCCTGTGCTGTGAGGCTCCTTGTAGGGCAGTGAAGGTTGTGCGCCTCCTGGCATATCTTCAAGCTTCCCACTCAGTAATGGCTTTGGCTGCTTTTTGAGAGGGTAACCAGGCTTCTTCTTATCTGTTTTTATGCCCTGCCTTCTCCCTGCCCTCTCTCACAGGTTCTCCTTCACTCTCAAGACATGTCCTGCTACGACCAGTGCCTGCCCTGCCAGCCCTGCGGCCCAACCCCACTGGCCAACAGCTGCAATGAGCCCTGTGTCAGGCAGTGCCAGGACTCCAGAGTTGTCATTGAGCCCTCACCTGTTGTGGTGACCCTGCCTGGCCCCATCCTCAGCTCCTTCCCACAGAACACTGTTGTGGGCTCCTCCACCTCTGCTGCTGTTGGCAGAATCCTCAGCTGTGATGGAGTGCCCATCAACTCTGGCTGCTGTGACCTGTCTGGCATTTCCGGCCGCTACTTTGGCAGAAGGTACCTGCGCTGATAAAGACTCTGGGAAAGGCCCAGGGAGACACCTTGAGGAACTTAAAACATGATGCTGGGCAAAGGATAAAGATGTTGGATGTGTTTTCAATAGAGCTGAATGGCTTTGTGTTTCTTTCCTTTATTTCTTTGTTTGCTTTGTTCCCCTTGGCCACAATGTTCCCCCAGGTCCAGCCTGGTGGGGATGAGCTGTCTTCTCTCCCTCTATGGGAAAGGCAGATGAACATCATGCACAAACTTCTTCATGACCAAGGACAGCAGACTTTTGGATTCCTCTTTGGATTCCTGCACTGCTGTCCTCCACTTGCAGTGACTTTGTTTCCCTCTTTTGACTCATTAAAGTTCTACTGCATTCAAGCCTGGTCTCCATGTGGTCCTTCCCTCTGTGGAAAATCCCCAAGCTACTGAAGGAGAAGGGTGTTACTCTGGGGTTGAAGGGAGTGAGGGCACAAGAGGATCCTTCTCCATTGACAGAGGAATGGGAGGTTGCAACACTCTCCAGTGGCTCCTCTTTTGGGCACCATCCCTTAGAGCTGAGGAAGTCTTTTCTGACTGCTCTGCTACCAGTGACCATCAGGCCTTGCCTTGCTGTGTCTCTGCCCACATATGCCCAGAAAGGCAGGAGACCTGAGGGGTCAATAGCCCCCTTATATCTTGAGAAAGGATGTTCCTCTTGCCATGGAAAGAGGTGCACTTGAGTGACAGGGTGTGGATGTGTGGCTCTGGAAGATGATTTGCTTTGCAGAATGGGAAGAGCAGTAAAGCTGCTGGAAAGGAAAGCAGAGGCTGGAAATTGCAGATAAGGATGTGGGAGCTGATGGCATCCAGCACAGAAATGTGGACAATGAAATGGTGCATTTCTGAGGGAGATCAAATTGCTCTGACACGGAGTATGAAGGAGAACATGAAGATGAGCAGACACGAGGATAGTGGGGTCACATGGTGATACAGGGAATTGACAATTAAATAATTAACACTTAAAGAACTAACACTTGACACTTAAAGAACTAACCCTACCCCATATCACTAAAGAGCCAACAGAGAGCTAACCCCTTAACCCACATAGCCTTGCTTAGCTTTGTGTAACTTATTGTATGAGAAACAGGACTTCACTGATGCCTTGCAAAGATAATAATCCTTGGGTGCATCCTTGGGGAATCCTTGGGTGAACTAGATAACAAACTTGGGCACAGGACAGGAGATACACCAGTTTTAACCAACTCAGCAGTCTGAGTCTCAACCAACTCATCGCACTGGACCAAAGGTCCCGTGTACAGAGAAGAGTACTCAGGTTCACGATCACTGCGCAGCTGCAACCAGGAGGAGCTGGAGGTGTAGACTATGGAAATAGTCTCCCAGAAATCATTGCAATAAGAACCGCCTTCTCGGAGACAGTTTATTAATATGTATAGGCGTTCCTAAAAACTTTCATGAATATGTAACACTTTACTGTATTTAATCAAGCTCACAGCTACTGTAATACACACACATCTTGGGTGAAGCTATTCCCTGTGTGTGTCTGACATCGTAAATACATACCGTCCTTACAATCTCAAGGGCTGTAAGGTCATTTCCGTGCCTCAATCACAAGAGAGCTGCAGGTAGGCTCAGAGCTCTTGGTCATTTCATTACTCCCTCCAGAGGTTTTGTGCTCAGGATCTGGCTGCCATTCTGGTTGGAGAGGGTGCTTTTACATTTAAATCTCAGCCTCTTTGTTTGGTGGAAATGTCGCTTGGCAGCCACTACAGTCTCATATATATATATATATATTTTTTTTTTTTTTTTCTTTTTCTACTGTACAGGTGGAAAGATGGAAATCTGTACACTCATGTCCTTCATGCAAAGGGAATTAAGGTTCATGAAGTATATCTCAGAATGACTGAAAGCCAAAAGCTTCACAAAGGCATTTCACTTGCATGTCTGAAATCTTTCCTCCCTAGTTGTGCTCTTAATATCTATCTTTAAAAGCAGAATAGTTGCACTTCCTAACCTTACTGCACTAAATCTTGCAACAACTGCAAGGTACTTCAGGTCCACATTGATGCTACCATTTCTAATTTTCCTTGAAGAAGAGGGAGGAATGACATTATTCCTGACAGACGAGCAAGCCCTTCTGCAAAGCACTGCTAGAGGGCTGCCACTGGCTCTTAGCATGACTCCCAGCTTGGCTGTACAACTGGGGAGACATTGGATTGGTAGGAAAGGGACACAGGATCCATGTAGATTTTACACTTCAAACTGTCGGCATTGTTGCCTGAAGCTGTTTTATTTAATGGTGATTTAAATTACACTGTGGCTCTGCTTTTCAGAATTTAGGCACTGACCTGTCTTACCCTGTACTTTTAATATCATTGTTGTGACCTGTTTCTATGGCCCATATTTCTTCACCTACATGGGAGCTGCCTTGAACCAGGCAGAGCAGTGGCTGTTCTTTACATTGTTCTTAGTCCCCCGGCCAACCCCTTGATGTAGACCCCCAAAAACAAGGATGTGAAAGCTGCTCAGAGCAGGTCCAGGAGCTGGTATTTGTCCTCATGATATAAACAACTGGCAGGGTGCCATCACCCTCAGCCAAAGATCCCCGTACATCAAGGAGTTAATGATCCATGTGACAGATTACTGAGGAGGCTTTCTCCTCTGCTGTGCTGTGCTATATGCAGAGTTTGCCCTTCAGGGCAATGTTGCACTGCACAGATCCCTTGGCCAGAGGCAAAATTGATCCAGTCGATTGTAACTGATGAGCCTGGAGGCAGCTCCTGCTTGGTGCCTGTGGTTACACTCTCTGGGTGTCCTTGCCTGTGTCTCAAATGCAGTAAGAAGTTCTCATGTGAACACTTTTCCTTTTTCATAGCAGAAATTATGAATAGAGATATTTTATTTTATAAAAATCTTCTAAAATCTTGATGGACCAAAAATCACACTTCCATGAGCAGGATCCATGTGTTGTGGTGTGCCCCGATTAGAGCTGTCTGTTTGACAGCACATATTATAGCTTAGGACTCCTGGCATCTGAAGGATATAGGATCATCTCTACTGCCTTCTCTTTCTTCATAGTTGTGCTGATTTGACTGAAAATAAGTTAATTTTCTCCATGCAGTTTTTCTTTTTCATAGTTAGTTAGTGACCTTAGTTAGTGACCTTTCTTTTTCATAGTTAGTACAGTCATAATTTGGACTTAGTTTGAGAACAAGAGATTACTCCCCAGAACAGAGTTAATGTTTTTAATTGCTCTGGTCTGAGAGCCAAGGACATTGTGAGTGCTCTGCCCACAGGTGTGAGGCATCAAGGAAGGCGGGCATAGATGGGGCAGAGCTTGACTGACATCCAAACTCATCAATAAGAGTATTCCATCCCATTAACGTCATACTTCACATTTAAGGAGAGTCAGGTTCTACCTGTCTCTGAGATGCTCTTGGTCTCTCTCTTGGGTATTTGCTTTCTTGCATTCTTCTTTGCTCTTTTATCAGCGCTAGGGGAGTTTAGTTTGGCACATTTAGTTTGGCCTTCTGCCATTTTGCAGAGGCCTCTGGGATTTTCTGCCTTTTTCCTCTTTTATCTCTTCAGGATCTGCTGTTTGTGATCAGGTGCTGCTTCCTGGGATTGGCTGCTTGGTGTGGACAGAGTTTGTGGGGAATTGCCCAGAATATGTTTTATTTCTATTTGATATGTATATTAATAGTAGTCTGTTAATATATTTTTATTTATATTTTTATTAAACTGTGTTCATCTCAATCCAAGTTTCTCCCTTCCCTTTTGATTTGCTCCCCTGTTTGGAGTGGGGTTGAGGAAGAGTGCAAATGAGCTGCTATTGTGATTGTATTGCTAGCTCAGGTTAAACCACAGCAAGAGTCTTAGTTGAAAAAATGGCCTTTTAAACAATAATTAGCAGAGTCTGTGTGCCTTTCTTATAGAAATCAAAAAAAGCAGTAGCTCCTGGTGCAAAACACTTGGTGTAGTCAGCAGGTCCCAGTGGGAAATGCCTTTGCAGAGAAAGGATAGTGAAGAAGAGAGAGACCAAATGCAGCTGGTCCCACACACACAGACATATGGTGGCTGTCATAGGACACTTGGCCAGGTGGTTTTCCTGGTGAATTGAAAGTGAGGAGGAATTAGCTGAATGTCCCAGCCCACTTGAAGAATTAACTTATTTCAGGAAAGACAGGGTAGAATAAAGAAAAAGTAAGGAAAACTCATGCTATGTTTGGCTGTTACTATTATGTTTATAGTAAACATGGGGATGTTTGGAGCTGAAGCAGCAGCCCTGTGTGAGATGCAGACTCAGCATCTCAAAGGGATCTGGACACAAAATGGTGAGGTGGAGCCATGGGGCAGGGGGTGCACAGAGTGGCATCGTCCCTTTCCTGCAAACAAGTCCAGGGAAGGGTTGTCCCCTCTTCAGCATGGGGAGAGGGACAGATACAGGCACAAGCATGGGTGGAAATAAACATGATCCTTATTTTCTGCTTATAACCCTGTGGGCCCAGCACAATAAGCAACAGTTTATGGCTCTGCTGGATACCAGGGCAGAAATCTGCCCCATTACCCCAAGAATAAAATGATGAATGTCTACGAAGTCAGGGTGAAAAAATTGTCCCAGAAAGTCTTTCTAACCTTGCAGCCAGGAAGGTACCAGCTGCTTACAGCTTGGGATGGGCTCCAAGAACACCCTGATATGTCACAGGCCATGATCCATTGGCAGGAAAGACTTAATATCCAGTTGGGGAAAATATTCCTTTCATATCTGCTCAGCTTGCAGTAGGGAGGATTCTGCCGCCCATATTGTGCAGGCCCCTCCCTCCAGGACTGTACCCTCAGGGTAGGACATGCTGACACTTCCTCAACCAGTGAAGGATTGTTATAAGCTGAGGTTGTCCAGCAGACACATTTGCCTTTCAAGAAATCTGCTTGGCCTATAAAGAAAGTAGCTGGGTCCTGGCATCAGACCACAGGTTATTGGGTTTGGGGGTTGCCTGTCCTTGTGGGGCTGTGGTTGCATCCCACAGTGTCACCCTGCCAGAGCAGCCAGAGGCCACTATTATGTATTTGCTGCACTGCCTCAGGGCTGTGGGCATAGCCTCTGCCTTCCCAGGGAAGTATGACCCAGCAATAGGAAGAGTGCAGCCTGTCCCCAAGGTGTGACCTGTCCTGTCACACTGGCAACAACCTGCAGACTGCACCTGCCCAGCAGGATGTTGAGGAGACATTGGGAAAACATTGTGGACACTGCAAAATGGCAGAGCTGGGAAATGAGTCTGTGAAAAACACAACAGTCCAGCACTGCAGAATGGGAGTGCTCTATTTCTATGAAGGCAAAGCTATGTCCCCAGTCAGTGCAGGAGAAACCAGCCTCAATAGGACTGACAGACAGGACAAACCCTCACCTGGAGCTGTTAAGCATGGCCTGGGTTCAGAAAGCCCCAGAATACAAACATCCTAGCCCTGAGCAGCCACACTGTCCCTAGTTCACAGACCTGGATGAGCCAGATATGTAAAGGCAGGGAGGTGTTGGAAGGCTGCAGACTTTCATCCAGTTTAGCAAGATGGGTGAGGAGAGCAGTCAGCTAATGGCTGTATTCAGGGTAGAGGAGACACCTCACTTGAAGCTGTCCAGGAAAATAATTCCTTTGTTTTATCTCATGCGGAACCATTATGTGGAGCCTTACATGACTGCTTCCCTTTGCTGCATGCCACACAGAACCAAGCATGAAGTGCTGGACATTCCTGCCCTCCAGCCACACACACCAAAGCTCCTCCTTGTCTTCTGCAGCACACAAGAAACAGAACAGTTCAGTGATCTCTGCACCATCATTCTCTTATAGGGCATGGGACAAGGGAGACAGGACATATCTGGTACTTCCAGCCATCACACAACCATTATTCTATGCTTACTCTCTTTGCTCTGTTTGTGGTGGGTTGACCTTGACTGGCTGCCATATGCCCACCAAGCTGCTCTCTCACTCCCTCTCTGTCAGGAGGATGGGGGGAGAAAATTATGATGAAAAGCTCACGGGTCAAGATAAGTACAAGAAGATTACTTATCAATTACTGGCATGGATAATACAGGCTTAACATGAGGAAATAAATTAGATTTATTGTCAAGAATAAACCAAAAATATAACCACTTCCTTCAGCCTCTCCCTTCTTCCCAGGCTCAACTTCACTCCTAAATCTTCTACTTCCTCCCTTCCAATAGTGCAGGGGAATGGGGAGTGGGAGTTGGAGTCAGTTCATAATGCTTCATCTCTGTCCTGGTTTTGTTAAAAACAAGTTTCTCTTTCAGTGAATTTTGCCTGTCAGCTAAAGCCTTCATATTAACTGCATTTTCCTGGAGAACCAGACACATGTTTTGGTAAACCTAGCAATGGAATGCAAACTTATTGATAAGCATGGATGGACATCTCGCGAGAGGGGCAATGAGAAACAAGTGACCAAGAAACTGACCAACTGTGTATAACATTCCATTCACGTGAATACTTCATATAAAATGGGAGATCACGAGAATCTCGCTCTCTTGTTCTTATGGCCGACATTAGGTGAGGACCTTGCTAGTCGTCCCTGCAAACTGAGGCCTAGGGAGAGACTGAATCCAGCTCTGGTTGGCTGTAGAGTCTAATCCAGGACTTTGGGTGCTGGCTCTGCAGTTGCTGAGACTTACAAGATTGGTTTTGTATATTTTGTATTATTTTCTCTATTCTTATTAGTAGCATTAGTAAAACATCTTTAATTTTTTCCAACTCTCTTCTCTCTGTTCTTCTTTTCCTCCCAATCGCCTGTCCTTAGTGGAAAGGGGGGAGAGGGAGGGGTAAAAGGGGGAAGTGGGGGGGAAGAGGGGGTTAACAATACACCTGCCAGGGTTTTATTGTCACCCCGCAATCTTAACACTTGACAATCTCTATTGCTCCTTCCTCCTCATGCTTTTCCCGTGCACCAGAGTGGGTGCCACCTGCAGGAGGCAGTCCTTTCCACACTCATCCAATGTAGATCCTTCCAGTGGGCTGCTGTTCTTCATGAGCTGCTCCCCCATGGATCCTTTAAACAGGCTGCAGTCCTTCAGAAACAGGTTGTTCCAGTGTGGTCCCCAGGGAGGACACAGGTCCTGCTAGAAAACCTGCTGCTGTCTGGGCTCCTGTCCAGGGACCAGAGTTTCTGTCAGGAGCCTGCTCCAGGTCTGGTTCTCCACGAGCTGCAACTTCCTTCCAAGTATCTCCACAGGTTGCAGCATGAGGTTCTCCATGGGCTGTAGTGTGGATACCCACTCTATTGTGGTCATCCATGGATTGCAAGGGGTCAGACTGTGTCACCATTGTCTTCTCCATGGCTGCATGGGAGTCTCTGCTCTAGTGCCTGGACCACTTTCTGTTCCTCCTTCTTCACAGACCTGGGTGTCTGCATTGTTGTTTCACGTTTTCTCACTCTTCTCTCCTGGCTGCTGCACACTGAGTTTTACCCCTTTCTTACATGTGTTATCAAAAGCACTACCAGTGTCATTGATCTGGCCAGCAGAGGAGCTGGCTGTTACTGGTTCTGTCTGACATTGGGAGCAGTTTCTGGCATCTTCTCACAGAAGACGTCCCTGTAGCCCCTTCACTACCAAAGCATTGCCAGGTTAACCAAATACATCTTTATTACTCTTGTATTATTATGTGCAGAAACTGTTTTGCATACAGGAGCCTGGGCTGCAAGATAAACTCAGCCAGCTCAAGGTTAACAGAAGAGGCTGCAGGCAGCTCCCTCGTGCTGCAGGCAATTGTGCCGCATGCACCTACATGCAAAACACAAGAAGAAAAAAGGGCAGCACATCTATTACAATGTGGGAAAAAAGGAAAAGAATGTGTGTACGTTCATAGGACAATCAAACCATTTCTTTAGCTGCTCTGTAAATTAATGTGATTCCCACATTTCTCTGCTTTTTGAAGAGAGGGTATTTACCTTGAAGTGAGTGTAGAGACAGGTTCACTACTACCGCCCTTCTGATGTCCCAGCCTCAGTGTCTGTAGCCTCAGGGGAGTCTGGCTTGTCCCAGACACACACCTTTCTACTGCCGCATGAGGCTATGTCCTGGTTTTGTTAAAACAAGTTTCTCTTTCAGTGAATTTTGCCTGTCAGCTAAAGCCTTCATATTAACTGCATTTTCCTGGAGAACCAGACACATGTTTTGGTAAGCCTAGCAATGGAATGCAAACTTATTGATAAGCATGGATGGACATCTCGCGAGAGGGGCAATGAGAAACAAGTGACCAAGAAACTGACCAACTGTGTATAACATTCCATTCATGTGAATACTTCATATAAAATGAGAGATCACGAGAATCTCGTCCCTTTTTCTTCCCTTTTCCCTATGGCCGACATTAGGAGAGGACCTTGCTAGTCGTCTCTGCGAACTGAGGCCTAGGGAGAGACTGAATCCAGCTCTGATTGGCTGTATAGTCTAATCCAGGACTTTGGGTGCTGGCCCTGCAGTTGCTGAGAATTTCAAGATTGGTTTTGTATATTTTGTATTATTTTCTCTATTCTTATTAGTAGCATTAGTAAAACATCTTTAATTTTTTCCAACTCTCTTCTCTCTGTCCTTCTTTTCCTCCCAATCGCCTCTCCTTAGTGGAAAGGGGGGAAAGGGAGGGGCAAAAAAAGGGGGAAGTGGGGGGGAGAGGGGGTTAACAATACACCTGCCAGGGTTTTATTGTCACCCCGCAATCTTAACCCTCGACAGGCTGTCACTGTGGCATCGCTCCCTGTGCAAGGACAGGGGCTGGTTCCAGACCCTTGAGGAGATCAACAAGGTCAGGCAGGAACCTCTAATACTGCAGAATTTTATCTTCTTTGTAATATGGAAATTCTTTGTGGGGCTGCAGCAGTGGGGATGTTCTCTAGTTTTTGTATTATCCATCACACACCTACTTGGGACATGAAGAAGCTCAATGTCTAGAGAGGCCATGACAGCTTTGACTCTGCTCTGGTTTGTCTCTGTCTTACAGTGAGAAAGCAGCTGACTGAACCACTGCCAAACCCTGGAGCTCAGTAAATCTGATGGGGCTGGCCAGTGACTGATTCGTTGCCTTAACTGTAGGCTCTGAAGTACTTGCCTAGATTCATCTAGAGGGGCTGAGAGGTGGTGTTATAAGTCTTAGTTCTCTGTGGTGTGTGTGCATGATGGTGCTCAGGTATGTGCTCCTCTGGCTATGGTCATGTGTGCATTCACATATACATGTATGTGCCTGTGGTAATACACACGCAAACATGGATGTGCACAATTGTTCTGTGTGTGTGTGTGTTTGGGTGTGTCCATGAGAGTATATATGTTTTAGCACACACATGTACCTTCATGCAGGAGAACATGACTGTGTGGCATGACTGTGTGTGACTGGTCCGCATATGGGTAATTGTGTGGACATAGGTGTCTGTAGATGTTTCCTTTTGTGTGTGTACATCTGTGTACAGGAACATGTGTGCAGGAACATATAAATGTGTAAGAAAGTGTGTTTGAATATCTGTGCCTACTTGGTGTGGGAGGTGCCTGTGCATGTATGGACATGGGCTCCTTTGGAAACGCATGTGCATACAAGTCTGTATAAGTACAGATGTATGAGTTGCTCTTTGGATGTGTCTAAGCTCATGTGTGTGGTTGTGCCCCTGTGTGTGAATTTGTGTGTGCACAGAAAGGGAAATTCCAATTGGAACTGCTCAGTAGTGGTAATTCATGACCAAGGAATGCCAGAAATCGGAAGATCCTTGTAAGGGAGTGCAGTTTCCCTTGGAGAGGAGATCAGGGACAGCTGCAACATTGTCTTGCAGCAATCCTGGAATGTGAATGTTCAGTGGCCACCTATGGGGAGCAGAGCTGGTGCTGGGGGATAGACACAATGCCAGGCAGAGCTGCCTCATCCCAGCACTCACAGGGTTGGTGCTGGTGCCAGTGTACATAAGGAACTGGCTTGTGATGTATCTTTGCAGACAGCTTGTAGAACTGCTTATGATGGTAGGTCACTGTCTAATACATTGATAATTTGGTGGGTCTTTTTTTCATACCTAAGCAAAAGCACGTGTTTAATTTGCCTCAGAGTGTACTATAACAATTGTCCAACAGCACACATATTTGTGTGTGTGCATGCTGTGAGTGTGCACAACTCTACGTGCATGTGTGTGCACCCATCAGGGTATGTCAAATGTCTTGCTAAAGTCAAGGTACACCGCAGGCAGTGCCTCTCCCTTTTCCCACAGTGCCAGTCACCTGCTCACAGAAAGCAATGAGGATGGTGAGGCATGATTTGCCCTTAGCAAACCCATGGGAGCTGCTCTCAACTTCCTTCTGGCCTTTCGTGAGTTTAGAAAAGGTTTCTGGAGGTATTTGCTTCATTTTCCTTCCAGGACTGAGTAGAGACTGTCCAGTCAGCTCCTTGAACACACTTGGGTGCATTCCAAGTGACCCCATGAACATGTGTATGTCCAAATAGTAGTAAGAGTTTCTGAGTTATTTCTTCTTCTGCTGTGGGTGCCGCTTCCTTTCCATAGGATCTGCAGGAACTTTCAGGGGTGTTGTAGGCCTGAGGTGAAGCCAGATGAGTAAAACCTGAGGAGAAATAGGCATTGAGTCTTTCAGTCTTTTCCCTATAATTTCTCAGGAGGTTTCCATCTATTCAACCTTCCAAGCAACTCCATCCCATGGCTAAAGCCTATATCCACGTCCAAGGTACTCAAGAACAGACGGACAGCAGATAGAAAGCTTTAATGTGGGTGAATGGGCTCAACCTGGGCATGTTACTCTCATTAATGACACCTCCTCCTCACACCAATTGCAGATCAGTCTCCCCTCAACCACATTGACACAGGACTTGCAGAAGATGACTGTCAAGTCCAACACCTGTGTGCTGGCCCTGGGCAGTGTAAACAACCTTTCTTTCGGTGTGAGTCTTCTCAGCTAACTTTAGATGACTAGACATCAAGACTTGTGTGTGTGTCGCCTAAGTCAGCTGTCTATTCTATCTTGAGTGTCAACAGAAGAGAAATTGGTGATTATAAGGGATGGATTGCCTGATCTATATGAGACAGGATGAACTTAGTCTTGACAGTACCTCTTTCTTTCCACTGATGATCAATGGATCAAAGATGAGTGACTTGCTTGGAGACACCTGTTCTGGAGGCAGAGGAGATCAATGTGCCCCCACTCATGTCTTGTCTGACTTTGCACTTAGATCTTTACTTAGATCTTCACTCCAAGAAAGACTGAAGACTTTGACCTGAACTGCAGTTAGAAGCTTGGAAATGAGGCAGGTGCCTCCCTTACCTTAATCTCTCTGTGTTCATGTGTCCATATTTGCCTTCAGTTACGTTCCACCCTGGAGGTTTCTAAGATCATATTAATAAACAGAACCAATTACTTGACATTACCAGTCTCTTGGGACGTGACTTTTTCAGACACCGCCTGGGTGTCAGCAAGTGGCCACACTTCAGAGAATTGTGTTGCTGTTCTTTAATTGGCCTGTGTGAAGAGAGAACATTATGCACCTTTGAGAAGCCCATGAGATGCCTCAGAGATCAAGCTCCCTAGGGGACACAGAGGGAAAACAAAACCCTCCCTCCTCGATGTGGCCAGTTGGAGCTTCAGTGTGTTAATGAGGTGGGTGTGGGAATGTTCTTATGCTAATGCTAACGACACTGGTGACTCTGATGTATGCTCTCCCTATATGGAGCTAAACTGCAGAGACTGTATCCAGTCTGTGTGTTCACAAGGTCCCCCTTTGTGGGAGTACAGTGGTGGTTGTGAGGGGGGAAGAAAATTGGGAGCAGAGGCTGTCAATACGTACCGGGTGGATGGAGAGGAAACAACGTCAGGTAGTTGCATACAGCTTGATGTTAGTCAGCAAGGTGAGAGCTGTTCATCCACACTTCTTCTGACATCACTGCATCCAGAACTCCTCTGATAAATCAACATCTTTCCAGTATTCTTCCTCAGCCAAGGGGACCACGTCTTCATCTGGAGGATGGTGCATGAAGGACGTCATTTGGGTCATTTCCATTGGCTGAGCTGATGAATGAACCTGCCCAAGACACATAGTATAGACCTTCCATGCTTTTCATGTTTAGGAAGAGCCACATTACAAGGAATTTTTCTACTCTTTAGCCACATGTGATTTCTGGTATATAAATTTGTAAGGAGGAAGAAAGGAGAGAAAGGGATCCTTCAGATGATATTTCAGCTCCATCTGTCTTAGAGACCCAGTTGAGGATGAGAAAACTGAACAAAAATCATTCCCTGTCTACAGGGATGGCATAGATGAAACCCCTTTGTTCACCTGGTTTCTCAACAGAGCAGTCTTGAGGGGGTTTTGCCTTCAATCACTGAGAAAGGGATATTTGTTCCCAAGCTGAGATGTGCAACTTACCCATCCAAGCTGCTTGCGAGACTCCTGCCTTAGTCCTCAAAGACAACCTGGCACATGAGGCAAAATAAACCATGCCTCTCTCTCTTTCAGATTTGTCAGCAGAAATCCTTCCCCTGACTTCAAGATGGCAAAATTACAGAGAGATGGGTCTTACCTCTAGTAGCTGTGCTGAGAAGCAGGTGTCAGTGGGGGTAATGCAGGTATTTGCAAAAGCTTTCTCTGCTGAGGCTGGGAAGAAAGTAAATATACAAGATCATGAGTCCTTGAGTAATGACTGTCATACTAACCTGCTGCCCTGTGCCAGTGACATCTCAGCAGGAAACTGTGGGAAAATAACAGAAGATTGGTGAGAAGGCTTGTAAGCACACACAGGTGACTTGCAGCTGGGGTGCAGAAAAACACAGATATCATACTAATGGTTGTTTAACGTTGTGTGTTGGATAAGTAGAAGCTCTGTGTTTTGATAACATTGTCCTGTAATAGACTTAGAGACATCATATCGAACATGGTTGAGATTCCTACCCTGCTGTGGGCAAGATCAAAGCACAGTGGTAAACCACACCTGTGTGAATCCCTGATAAACAGGCAAAACCAGCAGGTTCATGGATCCTCCAGCAAAGACTGAGTTCCAAGGTGTCTGTCTCCCTGGTTGTTTGCCTCTCCCTGGATGCTGCTTTGGGGAAACAGTGACTGGTGTGGTAATGAAAATGAAATTTCTCTCTGCCTTTCATATGTGGTTTTGTTGGTTGTTCCTGCATCCTGCCTGTGCTGACTCACACAGGAACCCTTGTGATCAGCTGAAGAGTTGAGAAAATTTCTTCCAGTTTCACATTGTCTTGACAGTTTTCAGTTCCCTCAGTGTCATGCGCTGAGATTGCATCTCAGTATTTCCTGCCTTGAAGAGTGCAGGTATGTTATTCCCTTCCTCTGCAACAGACTTTCATTTAACTGGAGACCCCTAGCCCGCCCTCCACGGTTTCCTAAGTGAGATTTTCATTTAATGGAAGCAACTGCATTAACCACGTTTTGAAGGAGATTCTTGTGCTTGATCTCATATAATTTTATATGTCTACTTGATGGTGTAGGTCTAACTTTCAGGGACAGATCTAATTGTCCAAATCTTTTTCTAAAGCAAGTGATTTCCCTGACAAATTAAATTAAGACAGATGCTGTTTCCCTATGCTATGCACCAAACACTTTGTCAGGGATTATGGTTTTGTTTCACTACTAGTAGATTCTGAAGGACCAGCACAGGCATGCAAATGCTCACAGAAATGTTCCTGTCTTTGTGGATAAATATCAACACTTGTGGACACACTGCAAATGGGACAAGTGTGGAAGAATTCATCCTTCTTACCTTCCCAGGCACTTGGCATTTCTGGGTGTCACTAAGTATTTGCACCGATGTACTCCCCGGCAGTAATAGGCAATGGATCCATCATAGCCCTCGTGTGGATGAACAGCAACCTCCATACCCCAATGTACCTTTTCCTCTGTAATTTCTGGAGATCTGGTACACTACAGTTGTCATTCCCAAAGTCATAGAAGTCATGCTTGGGACTAGCCAGACCTATTCCTTCAGTATCTGCATCCTCAAGTTGTTCTTTCTTCTCTCCCTATTTTTTCCTGTTTGCATGGTCTGTGACAGCTACTTAGCCATATGCTACCCCTTGAGATATAGCTCCCTCATGAACAGTGTCCTCTGCTTGGCTGGTGGTCAGCTCCTGGCTGGGAAGTTTTCTGGCCATGTCTCTGCTGGCCTTTTTGATACCCAGGCTGACATTGTGTGGGTCAGATGTCACCAAACATTTCTTCTGTGATATAGATTCTTGTATCCAGATTATGAATGTACTTTTTTTATTTTTAATTAAAAATATACAAATCACTATGCTTCACCAGGCTAGCTGGTAGCAAGTGTCTCTTTATGGTCACTGGCAGGACATTAGCACTTCCAAAGGGCACTTTGATTTTCATTTCAGAACAGCTGAATTGTGTTTTCAAAGCTCTTCTTTCTGCACAGTGAAGATGGAGTCCATGTCACCACTTCATAAGGAGGAGGCATCAACATGGCAGATACACCTTTATCAGCAGTGTGGGACTGATATCACCTGAGTGTAGAGCTCTACAAGTGAGAAGATTGAGTCTGGACTGAATGTCTGCTCCTCCCTTCTGGAAGCAGTGGTGCTTCTGGAGGTGATTCTTCTGTGTCCATCAGTCCTGGGCACTTGGCTCTTAGTCCTGCAGCCAGGCCCAGAAACCAGTGCCCAAGGACAGATTGATACCCACCCTTGTCAGCTGTGCTCTCTTTCTCAGTGACATTTGGGAAAATTCCTGGGACAGCCCAGTGAGGCTGAAGAAAGAGCCTGAGCCTGGATCTGTCCTGCTTGTCCTTCCTTGCTTTTGGGACCTGAGACACAGTGGAGTGCAGGACACTGAGGGCTGTCATCAATGCTGTCTAGGGCCCTCTGAGATAAATAGAGGCACATGAAGCCTTCAACAGGTCTGATAGAGCAGACCCATATCACTTGGGAGAGGTGGGACACACTGTATCAGCAGTAGGACAACAACCAACTATCCTAGTGTTTCTCAGGTGAAGGAGATGGTGCTTCATGAACAACAGATTACAGTTTACTACATGGGATCCCATTTGAAAGTCACCACTCTCTGGATGAGCTTCCACGTGCAGTGCTAGGATGGGATTGTCTGAGCATAGGTTTCCAGAACCAGTCCTGTTGCCTGTGGGAGGAAATAGGACTACAGAGATGTGGTTACCAGCTGTGGGACAGAGAAACCAGCATGGACTCAGGGACAGAGGGGTTCCTTCCAGCCAAGCACTTGTGATTTTCCTTAAAAAGATACATGAAAAAGAGTGGGACCACTCCCCAGCAGTGGATGAGTGTGAGGAGGGTTTCAGCAGAGAATCTTGTATAGCATCTGGCTGAAGGGTCACCACATGATATGCCATTGTACTGTCCTTTTATGGCATTTCAGCTCTTCTTATTTCTTGTTAAATTTCTTGGTTTGTCCTCCAAGGTTTATGACCATCGCTACAGAGATTGGTAGCATTGTATCCAGTACATCTAGGACAGAAGCTCTCGCATGCAACATTGCTCCATTTCTTTGCATCTTTCCACCTTTCAGGCTTTGTATCTATTAGCAGCACATTCAGGAATGCTCAGTACCTGAAAATTTAATGTGACTTCTTATGGCTTCTCTTCTGTCCATTACTCCTGGCAGCTCACAGATTATTTGTCACACTCACCTGCAGCCTCTACTCTCCCTACAGAAACACTCTCAGATGCCCCAGGGAGTTGGGACTCACATCTCACTGCCACCATCAGCAACACAAACTCTTGTTTCATTCTACCCAGGTTGAAAGCTGCATCTCACCAAAGTCTGCCAGTTCCACCAGGGCTGCCAGGAAAATCAGGACCATGTCATGTACTTTCTTCATGGGATGCCCAGGGACCTGCCAGCATGAGGGACCAGATTGTTGCAACTTGAGCTCTTCTGCCTCTGCCAGATCAAAGAGGCTCCCAAACCCCAGTCCAGAGGGGGGAACAAAACTCTCTCCCTGCTGCTTCAGGCAGCTTCTTTGGGTCTGTCCCCCTATCTCTACCACAAGAAGACTCCCCAGAGTGATAACAGACTCATGGATGAGGTACCATCTATCAGAGGGACAGGCATCCCTGGTGAACTTCTCCTGACATCAACCACCTAGGTAGTTGCACAGGCCTGCACCCAGCTCTGCAGGAGATGCAGAAGGCACCTCTGCACCCACCCATGCCCACCCTGTCTCTAGGACTATCTGGATGGAGGAAGGACCAGACACACACTGAAACGCCTAGACCCAGGTCTCACACACTCTCTCCCTTCTCCTCTGGACACAGAAGAAGCAGCTAAAGAGAAACATATCTGTAAAGAGCATCTGCTGCAGAAACCAGACACACAGGGACAGACACAATTCCACACCCTGGCAGGGGGAGGACAGGGAAACACACAAACAGTCCTTCTGTGATCCTTCACCTCTCCACCTTACTCACAACCTTGAGCTCCTGGTCCCACCCTGGGTCCCTGAACCACAATACTCAGATGAGAAAAAGGGCTGCTTGATTTTAATGTGCTCCTATGTCTGGTGCCTGGAGCAGGGCTCCTCTGCCACTTCTCATCCAGGGCTCTTTGCTCACACAGTTGGCAGGGACTGCAGAAAACTGGTTGTTAGCACAAAAGCTCCCATTCACAACCCTGCTCCCACAAGGCCTTCAGGGTCCTGTTGTTCAGTCAAGGCCATGGCAGAAGGATGGTAAGCTGCCCTATGCTCTCCAATGACTTGCAAAGTGCCAGGGGCCCCCCTGTAATACAATAGCTGCCACAACAGTCCTCAGCTGAGGCAGGGGGCAGGGCTGAACCTTCCCTCTCTGCCTCTGAAGCCTGTGGACATGGACTTTCAGAGCTGTGTCAGTTTCTACAGCCACACGGGCTTCCCTGGGGACTGGCTGGGCCCAGAACCCCAGGCTCAGAGGCCTCTTCCCAGCTCTTCCTCACCTCAGACCTTCAGCCCCATAGGGCAACTTAGCAGGTCTTTTTGTGGCTCACTCCTGAGGTCTCAACTTGGGTCTCAGATGTGTCTTTCAACAAGTGCCCAGCTCAAGCTTCTCTCCTATCTCCTGGGTTTCACTTCAACACCAAAGGCTCTCAATCTGAGGTTGAGGGGAATCCTGTGCAACAAGCTTTATATCTCAAACACCAATGTGGGATACACTTGCAGGTGTCTGTGACAATCAGTATCTCCTTCTCATGTTGGTGCCGAGGTAGAATTACTAGCTCTACAGCAGGGGTGTCAAACTCATTTTTACCAGGGGCCACATCCACCCTCTCCTTGTCTTCAAAGGGCCTAATGTAATTTTAGGAGTATATAAACAGGATGATTTTCCAACACCCAAAGGAGCACCTCTAAAGTGGGCTGTTGAGCTGGAGGATTCAATTTGTAACTGTGTATCTGAGCCTATTTACAAAGTTACCAGCAAGAAAGCAGTTCTGGGTGTGGTGTCAAAGCAAAGGCTTGCTTGAGCACTGAATCAGTTGAGTTCTGGAAGCGGTTCTCAGGCCCCACCCGTTGAGCAGCAGCAATGGGCAGTTGGTGCCGCAGGAGCGAGGGCTGTGCGACTGCCCGTGGGCAGTAGGATCTCTGCTGCTCGCCTCCCTCTGCAGAGCAGAAAGTCGCTGCTCTTCGCCGGGAGCCAGCGGCTGCAATCGCTTCTTCCCGGGCACCGCCAGACACTGGCACCGCTCCGCTCGCGATTCCTCCCCTCTGTCGCGGGGTATTTCTGTCTGCGACCCGCTGAGACTGAGGATGGTGCCGATGTCGATGCCGGTGCTGGTGCCGCTCGGGAGGGGGAACCTCCCCGGGGCCAGACAGGGCCGGACGAATCCAGGCCAACCCAGAGAGCGGAGCGGCAGCGCCCTCTGGCGGACTCATCAGGGACTGTCCCCCTGCCCCCGCCACAGCCGCCCGGCCCCGCCCGCGGCGGTTCGTGTCAGGCCGCAGCCCCGGCTCCTCTCCCCGTGTCTCTCACGGCGCAGTAATACACCGCCGCGTCCCCGCGCTGGGGCCGTTCGAGCCACAGGGCGCTGGACCGGCGGTCTGCCGCCACCGACAGCCAACCCGGCGGGTCCTGCACTGTTTTTGTGCCTCGGACACCAGTTGCAACCAGCTCGGGTCGTTGGTCCCTGATCTGACGATACCAATGCGTAAAGTCTGCATCAATTTTAGGGTGCGAGCAGTTGATGCTGATGCCGATGCCCTCGGTGGTCTCTGCTGAGGGCTTCTGCTGTACCTGGGCTCTGCCCAAAGTTACTGCCAAGAAGAAAAAGAACAAATCAAGTTCTCAAAACCTGATTTCTGACCAGCTCTGCCTGCTGTTTCCCAGGACAAATCCCACAGAAGCAGTCAGGAAGAAATAAAGATGGTGAGGAGAAGAGTTTCCAGGCGATGTCAAGATGTGCACTAATGGGAGGGCCCATTCATACTTGGAAAGACAAATGCATGAATGATAGGTGGAAGGGTGAAAACACTGAAGAAAAACGTGAGGGGGGAAAAAAAAAAAGAAAGAAAAAGAAAGAAAGAAAGAAAGAAAGAAAGAAAGAAAGAAAGAAAGAAAGAGAGAAAGAAAGAAAGAGAGAAAGAAAGAAAGAAAGAAAGAAAGAAAGAAAGAAAGAAAGAAAGAAAGAAAGAAAAAAGGAAGGAAGGAAGGAAAGAGAAAAGGTAAGTTACGACTACGTAAGTTATAAGGAAAGACATGGAGAAAAGGAAGGACACATAGATGGTTTTACAAAGAATTTAGTGAAGAGTTTTATGAGAGAACGTGGGATGGAGCAGATGGAGGGATGGATGGGAGGATGTTTCAGGACCAGAGATCCATGAGGAAGCCAGAGGGGATGACAGCATCGAGGGAACTGCGGGGGACACCCCAGGCTTAGCCCCGTCCCCCACTCAGCCCCGCCAGTCCCGCGCACCCAGGAGCACCGCGGCCAGTCCCGCCAGCCCTGCGTCCCGGCACCGCCGCATCCTGCGCCTCAATGACCCCGCCAGCCCCAGCTCTCTGCGCTAGCCGTGCCTCCGCTCCCCTCTCCCCTCTCCCTCGCCAGCTCCGCCCCGGGACTGAGTCGTGCGTCGGCGCCGCTAGGGGTCTCACCAGCTCTCACAGGGCTCCGGGACTCTGTACGGCCACAAGTTTGTCCCCTGGGAAATGGACTCTTCCTCTGCTCCAACAAGGACTCCCCAACAGGAATAAGCCCGCACAGCGCCAGCTGCAGCCTTCGGCAGCTGCAGAACTCTGACCCAGGAGACAGACCAGCTTCCCAGAGCTGTCTCCAAGCTCAGGGCCTGGAAACAGCAGCCACTGGCTTCCTGCTGTTGACAGTGAGGAGGTTGAGAGCCTCCTTTCAGCTGCCTCTGTGTAGTCCCAACGCAATGCCTGAAAGCTGTGTTGTGGCAGAGGGGATGTGAGTATTATTGTGTCCATGGGTGGGAAAGAGTCATAGAGGGTGGGGTGGAGGGAATTACAGAGTCAGAATGTAGGTTAGAAGGGACCTCCAGAGGTCATCTAGAGGTCATCCCCTCTGCTCAGAACATATCCCATTAGGTCATGTTGCTCAAAGTCACATTCAGTCTGCTCTTGAATACCTCTCAGGATGGAAAATGCACAACCTTCTGGGCATTTTTGTTCTGTCTTCTGGGAACTTCATCTTCTTCTATTGCACTGGAAGAGTGTTCATAGAAACCAAGAATGTGTCCTGTGACACTTCCAAGGTGAACAGACCTAGTACTCTCAGTCTCTCTTTGCATGACATGCTCATCAGCCCCCTAATTTACATGGTGGCCTTTCTTGAACTCAGTCCAATGTGTCCACACCCTCTTGGACCAGGGAGCCCCAGCCTGGAGGCAGTACTCCAGATGTGATGTCAGATGTGCCAGAAGGGCAGAATCATTTTCCTGGACCTGCTCTCAACAATTTGAGTAACACAGCTCAGGATGCAATTGGTCCTGTTTGCTACAAGGGCACACTGCTGGTTCATCTTCAGCTGGGTCTCTCTTAAAACCTCACATCATGTTCTGTGAATTTGTGTCGCAGGCAGCCAGCCCCAGTCTGTATGACTGCATCGATTCTTTCTCCCTCATATGCAAAACCTTGCCTTTGCTCTTTTTGGCATTCATGAAGTTCCAGTTAGCCAGTGCCTCTAGCCTGTTCTGGTCCTTTGAACAGGTGTCATGTCTGATAGTTACAACCCATTTTCCTTGCTGGGTGTTTTCCACAGACTTGCTGGGAGTTCCTCACTTCCCACAACTCATGGCATTCATTAAATATTAAACAGCATTGGTCTTACTACTGATCCCTACTATTAGACACCACTAATGTGTTTCAGCCAGTCGGGCTTTGCACCAAGATCACATCTCTCGGAGCCTCGTAGTCGAGCCAAGTTTCCACTCAACATGTCATCCACTTACTAAACCTATTAATCTCACATTTAGTCATGAAGGAAGTACAAGACGGGCTATCAAATGTCTTGCTAAGTTCTAGGTGCATACATGTCCTGTCCTTCCCTTCTCCACAGTGTTTGGAACCTCATGAAAAAGCAGTAACATTGGCTGCCCTCAGATACGCTAGAGCCTTAGCTCAGAAGCAGATTCATGGAGAAGGGAATCAGCCCTGGCTGAGCTCTTCCAGCAGAGCGCCCTGGCATTGATCTCACTGAGGTCACTAAAGGGAATGGAGAAAACCTTCAATTGCACTGCCTGCAAGTGAGATCTGTACTCCAGCTGACAGACATTCAGGAGGGGAGGCTTAGAAAATGTAGCCACTGAGCAGAAACCTTATTAGAAAGAGGGACAGTGGCTGACTTATGAGGATTCATTCCCAAATCCAATGTTGTGGTTTGTGTTCCATCTCAGACACATTCAAAAGTGCATTGGAAGCAGGTCCACTCAGGCATGGCGAGCACATGGTTGGTTCTCCTTGCCCATAGAGCAAACCCCAAGGAAACCATCCTTGTCGTAGCCTGAAATAGGTAGTAGAAGAGCGAGAACTTTGGAGTGGCAGGAAAAGCAGGGCTCAGGAGACAGGGGCTGCATTTCACGGCCTCTCCCCTGGACAGATCTCCACGAGGCTGGTACCATCAGCACTCGGCTGCACTCAGCCTCCTTCTGACCCTGGGAACCTGCTGCTCTGTGGTCACTGAGATAGCAGTAAAGAGTGTCTCTGCCATGAGCAGCACATTCCCTCGTGATGTGTAAAACACAAGAACACACACACACACACACAGACTCATGTACACCAGTTTGCAATTATAGACGAATTTGTGCTTCCACACACATCTGCACAAACCTGGCTGCTTACAAGTACACACAGGAAAAGAACACCCATAGCAACATCATGAACCATGGCCTGGGAGAAGTTCATGAACTCTGCTGAGGACCCTTGGGGACTAGGCAGTGTTGGGCAGGATGGCATCAAAACCAAACAGTACAGCACACACACCTGGGAAGGAAAACCAAGGGAATGTAAGGGGGAGCTGAGGAGGGCAGGAAAGACAAAAACATGGCACATTGTCATGCTTGGGAATTCATGGACACCCAGTTGAGAGCAATCAGAGCTTCTTCCTGACAATGGCATTTCAAAGACCTCCAAGAGAGTGTCCCAGGCTGACTTCATATGCCTGCTCTAGACCCATCCAGCACTTGAGTTGAGTCTTCTGCCTGCACTGCTGCATTCCTGCCTTAGAAATCCTGGGGCCTTTCATCCCAGGGATCAGAAGAAGCTTTCATTGGGGAATGGGAATGGCACAAACCTGGAAATGAAAAGGCAGCAGTGTTGGAAAGTAAAGCACAGCCCATATCATTAGCTGTAGTGATTTGCACTCAAGATGAGCTTGTCCAAAAATTGTTACCTCTGCTAAGGGTGCCTCTGTTCCTGCGGCAGGGAAGGGCAGGTATAAAAGGCAGCTCAAGTCCCTGCTCTCTCATCCACTTCTCTTGCCTCTTTCTGCTTGGGAACCAGGTGAGTCTTCTCCTTTTCCAACTTGACATGTCTTGTTGATGGACACCTCTGCTCATATGGCTATGTTCTGTCCTGGGGTTTAAATCTTCTTCTCATGACAGAAGGGAATGTGGGGAACATCTGCTTAGAGACAGGCTGCGACATGATAGAGGGGGTTTTTGGTTTACACACTAGCAGAGGGACTATTTGTGCCAGGTTGCTCTTTGTGGGGTGATAAAGATGATATGGCTCCTGGGACTTCTTCCAGCTCCCAACTCCCTTGTTGCCTTGGCTGCTTTGTGACAGGGTAACCAGGCTGCTCCTCACCTACCTTCATGCTCTGCTTCCTCTCTGATTCTCTCCCAGGTCCTCCTCCACTCTCAAGACATGTCCTGTTATGACCAGTGTCTGCCCTGCCGGCCCTGCGGCCCAACCCCACTGGCCAACAGCTGCAATGAGCCCTGTGTCAGGCAGTGCCAGGACTCCAGAGTTGTCATCGAACCTCCTGCTGTGGTGGTGACCCTGCCCGGCCCCATCCTCAGCTCTTTCCCACAGAACACCGTTGTGGGCTCCTCCACCTCTGCTGCTGTTGGCAGAATCCTCAGCTGTGATGGAGTGCCCATCAACTCTGGCTGCTGTGACCTGTCTGGCATTTCTGGCCGTTACTTTGGCAGAAGGTACCTGCGCTGATGAAGATACTGAGAAAGGCTCAGGGAGACACCTCGAGGAACTCAAAACATGATGTTAGGTAAAGGATCAAGATGCTGGATATGTTTTCAAGTATAGTTGAATGGCTTTGCCTATCTTTCCTTTTTCTTTGATTGCTTTGGTTCTTCTTGGCAACGAGGTTCCCCCAGGGCCATTCTGCTGGGGACCACCTGTCTCTTTTGGACAGACAGATGAACATTTTACATTAACTTCTTCACAACCATGGATGGCAGACTTTGGGATTCCTCTTTGGATTCCTGCACTGCTGTCCTCCACTTGCAGTGACTTTGTTTCCCTCTTTTGACTCATTAAAGTTCTGCTGCATTCAAGCTTGGCCTCATGTGGTCCTTCCCTCTGTGGATACTCCCCAATTTACCAAAGGAGAATGGTGTTACTCTAGGGTTGAAGGGAGTGAGGGCACAAGAGGATCCTTCTCCATTGACGGAGGAATGGGAGGTTGGGACACTCAACAGTGACTCCTCTTTTGGGCACCATGCTTTGACAACAGCTCTGAGGGTGGACCGAGTGAGCTTGTGTGGAGTAACAGGAAGGTAGAGCATTTATCAGTATGACGTTTGGGTAGTCAGCTAAGAAGAACAGAGTGAATGGTCTTGCAGCGGAGGAGAAGATGAGGTATAATCACTCTTGGGTAATGGTGAAGGTGTTTAGGGTGCAGGTTTTGCTACACTTTGGATGGGCAGATGGTTTCTTTAATAAATAGTTTTACTCTGTCTGCTACTGGTTGTAGTAGCCCAAAGGGTTCTGCAATGTGTGGACCTTTTTGGATTTGCCCATAGATTAAGATCTTCCATTTCACTACTGTATAAGAAGGCTACAGAGATTAGGATTGGTATAGTGTATGATTGGGATATGGTAAGCTAAATTAGGGCAGGAGATTGAGTCATAGACAAGTGAGGAAAGTGAAGGAGAGGACTTGAACCTCTGAGTAAAGGGCTTAAACATGCTTGTAGTATTGGCCTTGCATTTCCAGTCCTTTTGTGAACCCTTAATAACGGCTGCACCATTATGATGTCCTGATCCAAAACTGATGTTGCAAACCCCCTCATCAATAAGGGCTCTTGGAGAGGATTGCATTGTTCTTCCTGGGGAAGCTTAGTCCATTGATCAATTATATTTGGTTTAGTTGCTATTAGAGCACTGAGGCATTGCTCTTGGTTAAGAGGTGTGGTCTTATGTTTGGAGGGTCTGTTTTTCTTCCAGGTCATCCCAACCAAAAAATGCAGGCCGGTGTATTGGTGGGCAGTGAGCCTGGTAGGTTTAACTTCATTGTACAGTGGCCACTGATTTTTAAGTTCTACAGTGTCTTCTCATCCTCTGTGTTTATTCCTGCTTTTGCACAGGAAGACCAATTTCACCGATTATCTCTAAGAGACAATTGAGAGCAATTCATACAAGTCTTGATTTATGGGACAATTGATTGCATAACCCTCACACGGTTAGGATACCATGGCCATTAAACATGATGTCACTGAGCAGGCATCACTTTCAATACTTGGTTTAGCTGAAGGCTATGTTTTTGGTAAACAGTTGAGCCTTGGGCTTACCTAGTCTCTTTCAGGGATTTTAATATTTCTAGCAGGTACTCTAGCAGGTTTAATATCTAATCTTGTTAGAGCTGAAAATTGGCTGGAGTCCACCGTCTTCTCCCAGAGGCCTCCTGACAGCTCTCACTCAAATCAGATCTCCAGCCTCTTAGGGCAACTT
Source organism: Nesoenas mayeri (assembly GCF_963082525.1). Classification (NCBI taxonomy): domain Eukaryota; kingdom Metazoa; phylum Chordata; class Aves; order Columbiformes; family Columbidae; genus Nesoenas; species Nesoenas mayeri. The sequence continues at coordinate 853,364 of NC_137552.1, forward strand.
AGTCAATCTCTTTCTGACTCACTCTCTGTAATCTGGCATCCCTTTGGGCTGTGGTCAGCGTGACCAGTCCAAATTTTACTCTCTCTCCTTGGCCTCAACTCCAAAGCTTACGACTCCTGTCAAACAAGCTCATGGTCTCAACACTGAGCCACTGTGGAGAGTGCTTGTAGTGCCTGTGATCTCGACATTCCCTTCTGCTGTCGGTGTGGAGCTTGAACTCCTGAACTCCATGTGTGAGGCAGATCCCAGTAAGAATGAGACACTGGCTCCACAGTGTTGATTAAAATGATATTAATTGAAGATAAGAAGGTAAAAGGGAATGGCACAGGTGATGTTATGCACATTTTGATGCTGGGAACCCTGAGTTATGGAGCATGAGGTCAATCTTGAGCTGGGGTTTAGGGCACAGTGCAAATCCTGCCCATGCTGAGACTTGCTGGCATTGCTATATTTTGCATTGCTGTATTTTATGTTTTTATGAGATATTCCTGGAAATAACAGTTGTCCTCACTCCTGATTTCTACTCTTGAGCAGAAGGACATTTATATGCACAGTGCTCACTCCCAGATCAACACAAGGATGTGTTTGCAGCAACTTTGCCAAGTTTGCCAAGTGATCTACACAGCTCAGCACAAAATGGGTCTGTGCCTGCTCAGGTCAGATTAACTTAACGGTAATGAACAGTTTGTTAACTCTGCCATGACTGGTGCACTGGATCACTCTGGAGATCATCTGGAAAGAGGGTGGGAGTAGAGGTCATCATCTGCAGTACCCCACCCCTTCACATGCCCTTTCCGCTCTGGGGTGCATGGCTACCTATCCCCACCCCTCTCAGTGCAGCACTCCAATGGGTGCCCCATGTGCTCCACGGGGGTAGGGGAAGACCCACTGGTCCCTCATCCTGTTCCCTGATGATCGCTCCCCCTTTACCCTAGACTGGGAGTATGTTGTCCTTGTCATCTCTGGGTTTGTGGCACCCAGCAACCCCACTAGAGCCAGGTTCCTCTCTCACACTGTGGGTTATCCCAGCAGAAAAGGACACAGCCAGAACTCCTGGGCAGATCCACAGCAAATTCATGTCCTGTTTGGGGGGATTTGAGGGAGAGGTGTTGTCCCCAGGCAGCTGAGGAAATAAAGGGGAGAAGAGACAAAACCAGAAGAGATTTCTTTTCCTAAAATAACAGAGTCCCCAGAGAGCTGAGGCTCCCAGGGAAAGATGTGAAGCCTCAGTGGGGAAAGAAACCTCTGACCTCCCAAATGGCCCAGCAGTGTTTGTGCAGAAGAGCAGGCTGTGAGGACAACATGCACATCCCAGACCCCCACCTTTCAAGGTTTGTTCTGACACCAGCAGAGGAAAGGCCAAGCTCCCCAGCTGGTCTCATGTCACGCATGATCTGGCCTCAAGCATGACAGTCATCTCAGCACATCACTGAACACCACGGGGAAATACAGCGTCCTGCAGGTGGAGGAAGTTGAGGTGTCTGACAGTGTCTTGTACCTCCGTGCTGTGCAAGACGCCCTGGTGCAGGGAGCTTCCTTGGCTGTGCAAGAACCATGGGGAGGGAGGGGATGTGTCTGTGCAAGGCTGAGCTTGTGGGAAGGGGCCCTGAGCTGTGTCCTGGCTGTGCTGCTTCCCCTGTGCCCCCAGGGATCTGCAGAACAGGATCCTCTTTCTGGAAGGGACCAGTGTTAGTGGCTCTGAAGGTGGCTGACCCTGACTGTAGGGCAGAGCCTGCTGGGAACCAGGATGCCAGGGGCTTAGTCTCAGACCCCCAGACTCAGTAAATTCCTGCAAGCTCATGACCAATTTGATACATCAAGCACCAACCAGGCCCACCCAGACTCCGCAAGGGCATTTTGACAGAGATCTTTGGACTTGTTTGCTCTCTTTAATAAGAATGCAGGTGGATTAGAGTCAATTAATCAGATTATTTCCAGATGTTCAGCCACTCCAAGTGCAAAGCCTTTGCTGAGGGGAAAAGCAAACCACACAGAATTGCCCCAATTGCCAAAGCTCTCCATGTTCATAACCATTAAGCAAAGAGAACAACATACAAATGAAGCCTTACAGCCCCCTGGGCTCCTTAAAATCTCCTCAGAGGAGTTAGAGGGATCTATGATCATCCACAGCTCCTGCACAGGGAATGGTGTCATAGTGATGACCTCCCACAGCAGCGGGGGACTCCACGTCTGGGAGAAGCCAGACTTGCAGCAGGCAAGCAGTAGGGGAATATTTACGTTACCCCTTGAGGCAAATCAATCACATTTGTGCTTAAAGCATAAAAATTAGAAAAAAAAAATGCAAAAAGAACAATGTATTGGGCAGAGTCCTACTACCAAAAGTGGTTCTACAAGGGGTATGCAAAAATGCATCACAACAGGTTCCTTATTTATATTTCTATTATCACCAATCCTATGAGCTGTTGCATGGGGCACTTAGCCCACCCATGTGCCCATCCCTCAATCCATTTCTCCTGCTCAGAGGTGTGTCCTCAGCACTCCCATTCTAGGATGGCTACAAGACTATGCTTTGGGTGTTTCTTATCTCCTCAACCAGGGAAGCTGTACTTCTGTACAGGAGTCTTTCTGCATCTGACATCCCTCCTTCCAGCCGGTTTAACCCTTTCTGAAGTTGGGCCTTCTTGCCCTCCATGGTAGATCATTCCTTTGTCACAGATTACCACTTCTGAGCAGTTACAATTTGAATTCCCATTTAACTGCAAACGCTGAAGCTGGGCATGAGAAACATCCAGACATTGATTTATGCAAACAGGGTCTTAAATGTTCCAACAGCACATGGCATTAAGGTGCAGTCTTATTATCAGTGATAAAAACACGCACAAAATGTTCTGCTCTCTGGTAAAGCGCACGCTGCACATACGTGAGCCATTACATTTACATATTACTGATTTTTCATCTTGACCTCTAGTAATAATCACAGACACATCTGTCCTCCCTGACAGCAACAGGATTTCTCTTGTCTCAAGGCAGAGACGCAGTAAAACTGGTTCCACTATGTTATTTCCCTCTAGAACTTCAGTTATGGCAGAGGGTGTACTTTTTTCTTCTGCTATCTATTGGCATGACAATAAACCAAAACAAACACCGACAAAGAAAAGCTCCACCCAGGCAGCATGGAACATCCATGGGCCCTCTGTTCTCTCTGGGGACACAGCCCCAGCCTCAACCTTGTTATCAGCAAGTGGCTCATCTACCCCACTGGTAGCAACAAAGAATGCATGACAATCACCTCCCTGGTGCTCTTTGTGATCTTCTTCATGGAGACATGGGGGTCTGGAACGAGCACCCCCAGTTCCTATGTGAGAAACAATTCCACAGCAGAGGATTGTGTGTCTGCTACCAGCACGGCTTCCTGCAGATTGTAAATGCTGAGGTCTGCACATAGACATGAGGTTGAACTAATGAAGTTGCTCCCAAGTTTATTTGCAGGTAAATGCATTCCCTTCAAAAGCCAAACATAAACCCTAAGTAGCAGCTGAGAGGAAAAGGAGATTTTGAATTAGCGTATCAGAACTTTGGTTCACGTGTCTCTCTTGAAAAAGTTACCTCCCTTCTCTACAGCTTTTCTTCCCTTCCCTCCTGGGTTTTGCTTGTGAGGATTTTGAAGATCTGTAGGGTCAGAGAGTGAGTCTGGTGTCTGCTGCCAAGCTAACACTTGAGCAAGGCCTTGAGCTGAGTTGTTTTAGCAAGCCAAACACTTTCTTGCAGTTGAGTAGTTCCCTACCCACAGGGGAGTGACTCGTTCCAACTCCTCTGTGGACAAAACCAGTAATTTGGAAAGATTCTGGCCACCCTCGGGACAGGCAGCAGCCTCAGCCTCTCTTCCTGCTGTGCCTTTCTCCTGCTTCTCTCTCTCCTCTGCACAGGAATTTGTGCTGACCTTCAAGGTGATCTTCTGTCCAGCTACCTCCCAGCAGAGCTCCATGCAGACTAGGAGGAAGATCTGTCCTCAGGAGGAGGCCACAGGCCTCCCACTGGTCTGCTACAGTCCACAGGCTGCTTACTCAAGGACACCAGTGCTCAGGCTCCCCAACCACAGGACATGCTCCGGAGGGCATTTCTAGGAAGGGGCAAAGCATGGCAGGTCACTTGGTCTGCAGCAGCCTTCCTCACTTTCCGGGAACAGTGCCTTGAAAGGGCCCACAGCACTGTGTCCCACACTCCACGTACTCTGCAAACAGTCAAGAATCCCCTTTTGGCTCCACTCTTATCACCCTAGACCAATACCTTGCTCACTGAACACCTGAGTGTCAACAGAGGGAAGGATAACACAGAGAAAGAGGCTGGTATGGCACACTAACACCTGCATGTTGATACATATGGAAGCTCATGTACAAACACAGACATCTCCATGTGCATCTGCACACATGTGCCCACACATGTCCACGAACATTGACACCACACACACTTACTTACCTGCAAAAAAGTGCACTAATTTAGGCAAGTCCTTGAAAGCCCGGTGCTAAGAAGCTGAATCAGGCACCAGCCATTCCTGGTGGATTTAATGACAGCAGAGGGCTTTAGGACTTTTGTGACTTGGACAGAAGTTTGATTGTGTTCTCATTACAGGGAAGAGAGAAAGTGCATTGGGGTACAAGCTGCAGTGGTTTTTTTGGGCATTTAGCCTGATCTCATGCCAAGTGTGTGCATGAGAGACAAAGGCAAAGCTTGAGAACATCCATATTGCTGCAGATCCAGGGGTTCTGCACCTAATAAGGCAAAGTAATACGAACGTCTAACAAGATCCAGCCCATCCCTGGTGATCACCGTAGGGTGTTTATGGAGGTCTGGGACCAGTTCCAACTTCAAAGCAGGGAGGGGTTCTGCCCTGACATGCTCACACGGCAGCAAAAGGTCTGGGTTGAGCCAGGTGCCCTGAAGCTGCAAATGCTGAGGCTGGGACAGCAAAGCAGCAGTTGGCCAGAGGAAAATGCCTTAAGATAAATACCATGTCATCAAAAGACAACTAAATATTAAATAGTGGGTGGCATCAAGAGGGGATTTCCACTGCCTGAGCCAAGCCCTTATGTCTCTCAGTTAATATGATTCATCAGAGCTCATGGAGTTCCACTGCTGGAGATGTCCATCTCCTCAATTGCTTTTAACACTGGGGCAGTCTCCACAACCACAGGAGTGGTGGGAAGAGGGTGTGCCCAGCACTGTACAGGCAGCAGGAGGACGAACCTTGTGGCCTGAGAGCCCCTCAGCAGGGCTGGCATGTGCCCAGGGCCTGAAAGCCTCTGATTCAGATCTCCTCCTATTGTGAGCTGCCTCCCTTGGAAGGCATCCAGCTCCTTGCTATGCTTTGCAAGTGTAACATCAGGAAGCGAGGCGCCAGTCAGATGGGTATGTTAGAATTCTTCTCAGAAGGAGCATGCAGAATTGCTAAATCAGCTGCTGGCACTGTTAGCCAGCAGGCAGCCATAATAAGTGTGTATCGTGTGTAAAAAGCAAGCCAGTGTCAGGATTTTGTGTCTTCAGCTGCCCCTCTCTGCAGTTAGAGAACAATGCCTAAAAGTTCTGCTGAGGCAAAGGCATTGTGAGGACAAATGTGCCCATGGGTATGCAGGGGTCAAGGAGAGCAGGGGTAAAGTGTGAATTGCATAGTTAGAATGTAAGTGGAAAGGGACCTCCAGAGGCCATATGGATTAACTCCTTGCTTGGAGCATATCCCATTAGACCAGGTTGTGCAAGATCACATTCAGTCCAGCCTTGAACAGCTCCCAGGATAAATAATTGCACAAGCTCCCTGGGAAACCTGCTCCAGTTGTTATTTCTTTTAGTCTTTTGCTTAGTCAGATTTATTCATGTCTCAGTTGCTGGTGTCTACTCGTCTTTCTGAGCACTTCCAGAATCTTTGCCCATCTTCTCTCCCTCCTCTGATTAAGTAGTTGTAGAAAGCAAGAAGGTCTTCCTGAGACATCTCAAAGATAAGCAGGCCCAGTTCTCTCAGCTTCTCCTCACTTGTCAGGTTTGACAACGTACCCCTTGATGGCTCTTGTTGGACTCTCCAGTATGTTGGTATCATTCTTTGACCAGGGAGCCCCAGCCTGGCAGCTGTACTCCAGATATGATCTCAAATAGACAGAGGGACAGGCACATTTTCCTGTACCTGCTGGTGGTCACAGCACAGATCTGGTTGGTCTTTGCTGCAAGGTCACTCTGCTGTCTTGTGTTCAGCTAAGTGTCTCCTAAAAACACAAATCACCTTCTGTGAACTGGCTTCCCAGCAGCAAATCCCCAACCTGTGTCACTGCATGGTCTGTTTTCTACCCCAGATACAAAACCTTGCCCTTGCTCTTTTTGGTCATCATGAGGTACTGGTCAGCCTGTTTCTTCAAGTTAACAACTCCTTGAGCCTGGTAGTCCAGCCAATTTTCCACCCACCTTATCAGCCTCCTAATTAAGCCATTCATCATCAGCCAGTATAGAGGAGGGTGTCAAAGGTCCTTTCAGACTGCAGGTACACACCTCCCCTGCTCTTCCCTTCTCCACAGCGTCTCTTACCTTATGAGAAAGCAATAAGGTTGGCTCTTGGTTACACTAGATCTTCAGCTCAGAAGCAGTTCCGCAGAGAGGGGAATCGGCCCTGGCTCTCCCAGCAGAGCTCCCCTGGCACTGGTTTCACTGTGGTCATTAAAGGGAAGGAGGGAAGCTCTCAACTGCACTGTCTCCAAGTTGGACCTCAGCTCAGGCAGACAAATATTCAGGAGGGGAGATGGGCTCAGAAATTTTATTCACTATTCAGAGCCCTTCTTGGAAAGAAGGTCTCTTCTTGACATCCTTGTAAGACAACATCAGGCTTTGGAGGATGCGACCTCAAATCCAATGTCCCTTCCAGAAGCAGTTGCTGGGCACTCAGACTGAGATTCCAGTGTGGGACATGATGGTGCTGGGGGCTGAATATCAAAGCAGCCATCGGTTCTTTGGCTATCCCTGTGGAAGTCACAGAGTCTTTCCTTCCACTCACAGCATAGCAACATCAGACTCCATGTTCTTTTCATTCAGTACCTGTTTATTCCTATCTCAGCCCCTGCCTGACACAGCACTTGATCCATGGGCTGCAAAAGTACATTTGGCATTCATCTGTGCACAGGAGGTGCCTGTGTCCCATCCCAGACACCATGTACACTGCATTGGATGCAGATCAGCTCAAGGATGGCCTGCATGAGGTCCACAGGATTCCTCAGACTTTCTCCTTGCAAACGCCATCCCTTTGAACTCTCTAGCAGCTGTGTCATGGCCTGGAGAGGCAGGCAGATGGGGACTGCATGCCATGCTAAGGCACTTCCAATACTGTTACATTTAATTGACTAAAGGATCTGAACTTTAGTGAAACCATCCTTGTTGTGACCTGAAATCAGCAGCAAAGGACTAAGACCTTTAGAGGAGCAGGAAAAGGAGGGCTCAGGAGGCAGAGGCAGAACTTCTGAAAGGATCTCTAGCAGGCTCATATACACAAGGCAAGAACACATGTAGGAGCATGACCAACCATGGACTCTGCAGAGGACACTTCGGGACAACCACAGCAGGTGATTATTCTGGGGAAGGACAAGGCCCCAGGCAAGTCCATGGCACTATTTTGTGTACTGACAGACTGCACAGAGAGGAGACAAATCAAAATAGGTCAATTGTTTTTCCTGAGGGTAGGGTTAAGCAAGATGTGGTCAAAAACAGCAGCACAATGCATACACCTGGGGAGGCAACAACAAGTGACAATTGGGGTGAGCTGAGGAAGGAAGGAAAGAGAAGGACATGGCACATCCCCATGCATAGGATTCTTTGGGAATCCAGCTGAGGATGTCCTGGAGCTTCTTCCTGAAGGCGACATTTCAGCCCCAACTGAGTGTCCCAGGCTGACACCACTTTCCAGTTCTGGGCCCATTCAACACTAGAGCTGAGTCGTCTGCCTGCACTGCTTCATTCCTGCCCTAGAAATTCTGGGGCCTTTAATCCCAGGGATCAGAAGAAGTTTTTATTGAGGAGCAGACATGGCACAAACCTGGAAATGAAAAGGCAGCAGTGCTGGAAACAAAACCACAGCCCATATAATTAGCTGTGATGGTTTGAATTCAAGATGAGCTTGTCAGAAAATTGTTACCTCTGCTAAGGTGCCTCTGGTCCTGCAGTAAGGAAGGGCAGATATAAAAGCCAGCCAAATTCTCTGCTTTTCCTCCTGAAGCCCCTTCTCCTCCTCCTCTTCCAAAGTGAGTCCTCTCCACAATTCATCTTTCAGATGATGTCACCTCTGTCCTCTGCTTGTGCTGACCATGGAAGAGGAATGAGGGATGAGGGCTCTGAAAACCCAGCTATGCAAACAAAAATGTCACAAAATGTCTTTCCTCTGTACATCCCTGAACCAAACCACCAATTTTCAGCCAACTCTCCACAGTTTACAGATGGTGTTCCTATAGAAAGTTGTGCTCTCTAGGGTCTCACAGACTGCAGAGCTCGAAATTCTTGCTCAGGCATACAGGGCCTAACAGACCAGGCAAGGTTCCATGCACATTCCTCCTACTTGAGACCTGGGGCAGAGCCATTGACTCTCTCTATCTATTTGGCCACAGGACACATTCTCACCATGCCCAGGGCCCCACCTCCTCCCACACAAGACCTGCACCACTACTACTGGGGTGAATTGCCAGTACCTGGGCAATCCAGCTCCTCACCCTGCCTGGGCCTCCCAGAGTCCTCCACTCTCTCCCTGCCCCACAGGCAGCCCCATGGCACAAGCACCAATCCTGCCCTGGGGACATAGTAGAACCTGCAGACACCAGCCCAACCACAGAGTACACGCTGGGACATCCCCCACCAGCACTCAGCTACCCAGCACCTCTAGCACCCCTGAGCCAGGCCAGGCTACAGCTCTGCTTGTGGAACACTTGTCCCAGCACAGGTGTGGTGGGTTGAAAGAAACCACTTGACTACAGAAATGGTAGTCCTCATGCCATAAAAAGTCTCCAGCATTTTGGGAACAAGGGTGGTGATGCAGATCTCTGGGAAGGAAAGTCTGCCAAGGAAGAACTACACCAGCATCCTCAGAGGCTGCTCCCCGCAGTCATAAGCATGAGGCCATTCCCACCATGGTTAGGAGACCCATGGACAAGACAAAGACAAGCAGAGCCATGTGCTACTTGGCGAGGTCACCCTGTTTAAATATGTTTGTGCTTCACTCAGGGCAATGTACTGCTCTGTTTGAAACAGCTTTGTCATGTCCGGAAGGAATCAACTACCTAGGCTAGAGAGAGGAACCAGAGGTGTGCTGGGGTAAATCCCTTGTATCTGTTGGTGCCAGAGGAATAAAAGCAACCATGGCTGCAAGGCAAGGTAACCACTTGAGCGCAGATCACAGTCTGGCCTTGCCAGGGCTGTGGAGCAGGTGGTAGACCACAGTAAAGAGAACATGGCAGAGCTCTGACAATAATTTCTGGTTTGTTGGAATGGACCCTTGCCATGTAAGGGCTGACTCCCATTGCAACTCTGGTAACTCCTGAGGGCATTGGTTTCATAAGTGCATAATTTGTAATTGTATAATTGGAATGACCACAGAACCTTTTAGTGTCAATAAAAATGTTGTGTTGAGATCCTTGTATGTGTCCTTGGGAAGGGAAAAAACACCGGGTGGGAAATGCTGGTGTATTTTCACAAGGCAGATAAGCTCTGATGAGACACCCATTAGGCTGAGCAACCCTCTGGAGTATTTGGGATCAATTTGCTTGTGACACCATGAACTGCCTGTGCTGTGTCTTCATGTGAAGGACCTACAGCTGTCACATTGTCTTCCTAAAAGGCAGAAAGAGCTCAGCATCCTTGGTGAGAGAAGAATGGAGGGAACAGGAGGACCAGGCTGCCACGGACTGGATGGGAATCGATGACCTCTGTGAGGCATTTCTGAGACAATGCTGCAGGTCTTTACGGACAGGACAGAGAATGCCATATTTCCCAGAACACTCTGAGCCGTTTCTGGGGAGGCAAGAGAGCCTTGTGGTAAACACCCTATTTCCCTCTCTGCCTTGCACAGACCATCTCAGTCTCCACATGTAGCGCTGCCCAAGTGCACCTCTTTGCTGCTTTCAGGAGCACCGACCCGCAGCAGCCGTCGATGAGAAGAGGTGCAGAGCCCAGACAGCAACTGTAAGGAGGACCCCGAGATGCCAGTGCCGGTGTTGATACTGCCGGTCGGGCGGGGCCGGTGGGGCGAAGAGGCCACGGCTGTCTGAGCGGTAGCGCCCCCTGGCGGGAATACCAGGACTGTCTCCCCGCCCGCGGCGGTTCGTACCCGGCTCCGGCCCCGGCTCCTCTCCCCGTGTCTCCCGCGACGCAGTAATACACCGCCGCGTCCCCGCGTCGGGACCGGGCGAGCCACAGGGCGCTGGACCAGCGGTCTGCCGCCACTGACAGCCAACCTGTCGGGTTCAGCACTGGTTTATTACCAGTGAAGCCTGTTAAACGTGATGTGGAGCCTGGTCTGAAAGCTGACGGTTCCACTGAATATTCACAGTCCCCTGAACGTCCAGGTGTGAGCAGTTGATGCTGATGCCAATGTCCTTGGTGATGTCTGCTGACAGCTCCTGCCGCACCTGGGCTCTGCCTGCAGTCACTACCGAGGAGAAAAAGAACAAAAAGTTCCTCAGTCCTGGTTTCTGCCCAGGCCTTCCTGCTGTTTCCTAGAACGAATCCTGCAGAAGGAGAGAGGAAATCTTGAACAAGTAATGGTGGGGAGGGAGGAAAGCAAAGAAGAAAGGAAGAAAGAAAGGGGAAAAAAGAAAGAAAAGAGAGAAAGAGAAGAAAGAGAAAGAGAGAAAGAAACAAACAAAGAAGACATAAAGAAGAAAGAGAGAAAGAGAGAAAGAAAAAAGAGAGAAAGGGAGAAAGGAAGGAAGGAAGAAAGAAAGAAAGAAAGAAGACAGAAAGAGAGAAAGAAAAAAGAGAGAAAGGGAGAAAGGAAGAAAGAAACAAAGAAAGAGAGAAAGAAAGAAGAAAGAGAGAAAGAAAAAAGAGAGAAAGGAAGAAAGAAAGAAACAAAGGAAGAAAGAAAAGAAGGAAGAGAGAAAGGAAGTAAGAAAGGAAGAAAGAAAGAAGGAAAGAAGACAAACAGAGGATGGAATGTCTCCATGAATTATATGGAAAGACACAGGCGAAAAGAAAGGGAGTTTGATGAATAACAGAGATAAGAGTTTTCTGATGGAATATGGAATGGGAAAAGAAGGATGGGAGGACGCTTGGAGGACAGAGATCCATGAGGAAGCCAGAGGGGAAGACAGCATCAGGGGACCTCTGAGAACACCCCAGGCTCAGCCTCGTTCCCCACGCACCCAGGAGCACCTCAGCCAGTCCTGCCAGCCCTGCACCCCAGCACCGCCACATCCCGCTGCTCCGCCGCCCGTGCCTCACTGCCCTCTGCCAGCCCCGGCTCTCCTCTCCTCTCCTCTCCTCTCCTCTCCTCTCCTCTCCTCTCCTCTCCTCTCCTCTCCTCTCCTCTCCTCTCCTCTCCTCTCCCCACAAGCTCCATCCCGGGGCTGAGTCCTGCGCCGGCACCACTTGGGGTCTCACCAGGGTCACAGGACTCTGGGGCTCTGCATGGCCACAACTTTGGCTTCTGGGAAATGGACTCTGCCTGTCCTCCAGCAAGATGAAGCTCACACAGTGCCAACTGCAAGGCCCTGACCCAGGAGATGGACCAGCTTCTGAGAGCTGTCTCTGAGCTCAGGGGCTGGAAACAGCAGCCACTGATTTCCTGTGCTTTGCAGTGAGGAGCCTGAAAGCCTCCCTTCAGCTGCCTCTGCGTAGCCCCAGCACAATGACTGAAAGTTGTGTTGTGGCAGAGGGGATATGAGTATTATTGTGTCTATGGATGTGAAGGGGTCAGGGTGGGAAGGGAAGGGGGTAAATCACCAGGTCAGAATGCAGGTGAGAAGGGACCTCCGAAGGTCATCTGGATCACCCCTCTTCTCAAAACACACCCCATTAGATCATGTTGCTCACAGTCACATTCAATCCATTATTTAGTACCTCTCACGATGGAATTGTACAAACTCTTGGGTACTTTCATTGATTAGATCCATCTTCTTCTGTTTGTCTGAAAAAAAGTAGGTGCAGAAAGAAGGAATTTTTCCTCTGACACCTCTATTGTTCAAGATGGGCAGGACCAGTTCTCTTAGTCTCTCCTTGCATGTCATGCTCATCAGCCCCCTAATTTACACAGTGGTCTGTGTTGAACTCCGTTCAGTTTGGTGATATCATTCTTGGACCAGGGACCACTCCCCAGATGCAGTACTCCAGATGTGATCTTAGATGTGCCAAAGGGGCAGGATCATTTTCCTGGACCTGCTCACAAGAATTTGAGTAACACAGTTCAGGATGAAGTTGGTCCTGTTTGCTGCAAGGACACACTGCTGTTTCATCTTCAGCTGAGTCTCTCTTAAAACCCCACATTATGTTCCATGGATCTGCTTCTCAGGTAGCCAGTCCCAGCCTGTATGAAAAAACTATCTGTTTTTTTCCTCATATGCAAAGCTTTGTCCTTGCTCTTTTTGGCATTCATGTTGCTCCAGTAAGCCAGTTTCTCCAGCCTGTCCAGGTTTTTTTAGACAGCAGGTGTATTTGTCAGTTAGTCTGTTCCCCACTTCCCATGACTCATGGCACTCATGAAAACATCAAACAGTATTGCTCCTACGACTGACCCCAACCACTTGACCTCACTAATACGTTTGGGGCAGCCAGGCCGCTGTGATCACAACTGTCTGAGCCTGGTAGTCCAAGCAATTTTTTACCCAACTTATCATCCTTCCACTGAACCCATTCATCTCATATTTGGTCATGAAGGAAGAACAGGAGAGGACGCTAAAGGTCTTGCTAGGCTCTAGGTACACAAATCCCCCACCCTTCCCATTGTCCACAGTGCCTGTTACTTTGTGAGAAAGCAATGGGTTTGTCCCTCAGATGCACTCAAGCCTCAGCTCAAAGCAGCTTCATGGAGAGGGGAATCAGCCCTGGCTGAGCTCTTCCAGCAGAGCTCCCTGGCATTGATCTCAATGAGGTCACTAAAGGGAAGGAGGAAAGCCCTCAACTGCACTGCCTGCAAGTTGGATCTGAGCTCCAAATGAGAGTCATTCAGGAGCGGAGGCTTAAAAAAACTACCCATCAAGCACAAACCTTTTCAGAAAGAAGGACAGCAGCTGGCTTTTGGGGATTCATTCCCTAATCCAGTGTCATGGGCTGTGTTCCATTCCAGACACATTCAAGAGTGCATTGGAAGCAGATCCACTCAGGGATGGTCAGCACAAGGTAGACAGGATTCTTCAGCCTTCCTCCTTGCCCACAGAGCAAACTCCATCCTTTTGAACTCTACCACTGGGGAGAGCAGCTGCTTCCTGTCCTGGAAGATGCAGGGAGGGGAGACTGCCAGCCATGCTGAGATACTCCCAACGTTTTTACACTGAATTAAACCAAGGATACAAACTACAGTGAAACCATCCCTGTTTAGCCTGAAATCAGCAGCAGAAGATTGAGAGCTTTGAAAAGACAGGAAAATGATGGCTCGGGCTACAGGGGCTGCATTTCAGGGCCTCTCCCCTGGACGGATCTCCAGCAGGCTTGTACCATCACCACTCAGCTGCACTCAGCCTCTTTCTGACTCTGGGAACCTGCTGCTCTGTGCTGCTCATGGACAGAGCAGTGGACTGTCCTGTTCATGAGCAGCACATTCCCTCATGGTGTATAACACACAAGGACACACACATACACGCAGGCTCATGCACACTAGCAAGGAGTTATACACAAATTTATGCTCCCACATGCATCAGCACAAACCTGGCTGCTTACAAGTATACAAGAGAAAAGAACACCCATAGCAACACCATAAACCATGTTCCTGGAGAAGTTAATGGACTCTGCTGAGGACCCATATGGTCTGAGCAGTGTTGGGTAGGATGGGGTCAGAAACCAAGCAGCACAACACTCACACCTTGGAAGGAAAAAAAAAAAGGACCATAAGGGTGAGCTGAGGAGGGCAGGAAAGAGAAGAACTTGACACCTTCTGATATGCAGGAGCCCTGGGCATCCAAATGAGGATGGTTAGAACTTCTTCTTGACAACAACATTTCAAAGAGCCCCAAGAGAGTGTCCCAGGCTGACTTCTTGTGCCTGTTGTAGACACATTCAGTACTTGAGTGAAGTCTTCTGCTGTACTGCTGACTTCCTGCCCTAGAAATCCTGGGGCCTTTCATCCCACAGATCAGAAGAAGCTTTCATTGGAGAATGGGCATGACACAAACCTGGAAATGAAAAGGCAGCAGTGTTGGAAAGTAAAGCACAGCCCATATCATTAGCTGTGATGGTTTGCATTCAAGATGAGCTTGTACAAAAATTATTACCTCTGCCAAGGGTGCCTCTGGTCCTATGGCGGAGAAGGGCAGGTATAAAAGGCAGCTCAAGTCCCTGCTCTCTCATCCACTTCTCTTGCCTCTTTCTGCTTGGGAACCAGGTGAGTCTGAACCCCCTTCTCCTCCTTATTAAACTTGTCATCTCTTATCAATGGACATCTCTGCTCATATTTGATGTGTCCTGTCCTGGGGTTTGCATGTTCTTGTCATGGAAGAGGGAGGCAAGGAGAAGGTCTGCTGCTTAGAGGGATGCTGGGACATGGCAGAGGGGGATTTTGGTTTACACACTAGGAGAGAGTCTCCCAGTTCCAGGCCGCTCCTTGTAGGATGATGAAGACCACAGCTTCTGGCTCCCCACTCAGTAGTGGCCTTGGTTCCTTTTTGCAGGGTAACCAGGCTGCTCCTCACCCTCTCTTGTGCTCTGCTTCTCTCCAAGTTTCATCTCCACTCTCAAGACATGTCCTGCTACAACCAGTGCCTGCCCTGCCGGCCCTGTGGCCCAATCCCACTGGCCAACAGCTGCAATGAGCCCTGTTGCAGGCAGTGCCAGGACTCCAGAGTTGTCATCGAGCCTCCTGCTGTGGTGGTGACCCTGCCTGGCCCCATCCTCAGCTCTTTCCCACAGAACACCATTGTGGGCTCTTCCATCTCCGCTGCTATTGGCAGAATCCTCAGCTGTGATGGAGTGCCCATCAACTCTGGCTGCTGTGACCTGTCTGGCATTTCCGGCCGCTACTTTGGCAGAAGGTACCTGCGCTGACGAAGATTCTGGGAAAGGCCCAGGGAGACATCTTGAGGAACTCAAAACATGGTGCTGGGCAAAGGATGAAGATTTTGGATGTGTTTTCAAGTATAGCTGAATGGCTTTGCCTATCTTTCCTTTTTCTTTGATTGCTTCAGTTCCCCTTGGCAATGAGCTTCCTTCAGGGCCAGTCTGGTGGGGAGCATCTGTCTCCTCTCCCTCTATGAGGCAGGCAGATGAACATTATGTATGAACTTCTTCACAACCATGGATGGCAGACTTTTGGATTCCTCTGGGGATTCCTGCACTGCTGTCCTCCACTTGCAGTGACTTTGTTTCCCTCTTTTGACTCATTAAAGTTCTGCTGCATTCAAGCTTGGCCTTGTGTGGTCCTTCCCTCTCTAAACACTCCCCAGATGACCAAAGGAGAAGGGTTTTGCTCTGAGGTGGAAGGGGGTGAGGGCAGAATCATAGAATCATAGTATCATAAAATAGTTTGGGTTGGAAGGGATATTCAAAGTTCTTCTTGTCCAACCCCTCTAGAATGAGCAGGCATATCTTCAACTGCATCAGGTTGCTCGGAGCCTTGTCCAGTCTGGCCTCGAATGTTTCCAGGGATGGGGCATTGACTACCTCCCTGGGCAACCTGTTCTAGTATTTTACCACCCACATTGTAAAAAATTTCTTCCTTATGTCTAGTCTGAATCTCCCCTCTTTTAGTTTAAAGCCATTCTGTTGTATCATGCCCTTCTAAAAAGTCTGTGTCCATCTTTCTTTTTGGTCCCTTTTAGGTACCGAGAGGCTGTAATAAGGTCTCCCCAGATCCTTCCCTTTTCCAGGCTGAGCAACCCCAACTCCCTCAGCCTGTCCTCACAGGAGAGGTGTTCCATCCCTCATGATCATCTTAGTGGGCCTCTCTGCACACTCTCCCACAGGTCCATGTCTTTCCTGTACTGAGGGCTCTGGAGCTGGACGCAGTGCTGCAGGGAGTATCTCATGAGAGTAGAATAGAGTAGAGGGGCAGAATCATCTCCCTTGACCTGCTAGTCACACTTGTTTTGATGCAGCCTACGATACAATTTGCCTTCCAGGTTGCAAGCACACATTACTGGCTCGTGTCCTGTCTTTCCTCTACTAGTACCAAGTCCTTCTTGGCAGGGCTGATCTCATTCCCTTCATCCTCCAGCCTGTATTGATAACAGGTGTTTCCCCAACCCAGGTGCAGGACCTTGCACTTGACCTTGTTGAATATGAGTATTTCCCACATCTCCTGTGTGCCTGCAGATGGCTACACAAGACAGCACTGCGTTTCTCACAGTGTTCACATATCACAGCTGCAGGCAGGAGACAAACACGCAGCCTGACAACCACTTTTGAGAATTGCATTGCTGTTCTTTAATTGGTCTCTGTAAAGAGAGAGCTTTATTTGTCTGCAACTGTTCTGTGAGATTCCTCGGAGATTAAACTCCCTGTGGTATGCAGAGGGAAAACAGAAAAACTCCCCAGTGTGGCCAGCTGGAACTTCAGTGTGGTAATGAGGTGAGAGTGATGATGTTTTTGTCCTAATGATGCTGGTGACACTCTGATGTGTGCTCTCCCCATAATCAGATAAACTGCAGAGACTTTACACTGTGTCACAGTGTTACACACAAGGCCCCACTTTATGGAAGCACAGTGGTAGCTGTGAGGGGAAAGAAAATGGGGAGCACAGGCTGTCAATACCTGCTAGGTGGATGGAGATGAAACAACATCAGGCAGTTGTGTACAGCTTGAAGTGAGTCAGCAAGGTGAGAGCTGTTCATCCACACCTCTCCTGACATCACTGCATCCACAGCTCCTCCAACAAATCAACCTCCTTCCAATGTTCTCCTTTGGCCAAGGAGACTAAGTCTTCATCTGGAGGATGGTGCATGAAGAGATGTTTGGATCTTTTGCATTGGCTCAGCTGGTGAGTGAAGCCTGCCCAAGATACATAGCACAGACCTCCAATGCCTTGCATGTTTAAGGAGAGACACATTAAGAAAGATTTCTCTGCTCTTTAGCCACATGCAATTTGTGGTATGTAAATTCCTAAGGAGTAAGAAAGGAGAGAAAGAGATCCTTCAGGTGGTGGTCCAGCTCCATCTGAGACACCCACCTGAGGATGAGATCTGTTCTCCCTAGAGAACAGATCAAGAACTCTCCTTTGTCTTCAAGGAGAGCATAGATTATACCTTGCATTTCAGCTGGCTCAGCCGAGCTACCCTGAATGGGATTCAACTCACAGGATTTTGCCTTCAGTTGCTAATTCAGTTACTGCCCAAGTTGAGATGTCTAACTTATTCATCTGAGCCTCTCGCTAGACTCCTGCCTTAGTCCTCAGAGACAACTTGGCACTTCTTTATATTGGCTTTTGGCAATGTATATAAAATAAGATGAGTCATCTCTCCTTCCTGCCTATTGTCTGTCCACTGACAAAGAAAGAGGGTAAGCTGAGATAGGAATATTTAATTGAAGGTCTTTCCACTTGGTTATCAGAAGTCCTTCCCTTGATGCTGAGATGGCAAAATTACAGAGAGATGAGTCTTCTCCCCAGTAGCTGTGCTGAGAAGCAAGTGTCAGTGGAGGTAATGGAGGTATTTGCAAAAGCTTCCTCCACTGAGGCTTGGAAGAAAGCAAATATACAAGATCATGAGTCCTTGAGACATACTGACATACTGGCAGTCTGTGTCAGTGCCATCTCAGTCAGAAGCCATTGTGATAAACTGACTAGCAGAGGTGAGAGAATATCTTCCAGAGCCACATTATCACAGCAGCTTTCTGTTCTCTCAGTCTCATTTGCTGAAATCACAACTCAGTGCTGCCTGCCATGAAGAGTGCAGGTATGTAATTCCTTTTCCTCACTGCAACAGCCTTTCACATAGCTGGAAACCCTCAGCCTGCTGTCCACAGTTTTCTAAATGAGATTTTTGTCTCACAGAAGTGAATGCAATCCCCATGTTCTAAAGGAGTTGTCTGTACTTTATTTGATAAATTATTCTCCATGTTCACTTGATGGTTGAGGCCTGACTTTCAGGGTCAGATCTAACTGTCCAAACCTGTTCCTGCAGCACATGATTTCCCTGATTATTTAACTTAGGGTAGATGCCTCATAACCTTTTATGAGAATGTAACAAGGTGGATGGATGATGGCAGAGCAGTGGATGTGGTCTACCTGGACTTCAGTAAAGCCTTTGATACAGTCTCCCACAGCATCCTCACAGCTAAGTTGAAGAGGTGTGGTCTAGACAATAGAGTAGTGAGGTGGGTTGCAAACTGGCTTAAGGAGAGAAGCCAGAGAGTGATAGTCAATGGTGCGGAGTCTAGTTGGAGGCCAGTATCTAGTGGAGTGCCTCAGGGGTCAGTACTGGGGTCAATATTATTCAATATATTCATTAACGATTTAGACGAGGGAATAGAGTGTACTATCAGCAAGTTTGCTGATGACACTAAGCTGGGAGGAGTGGCTGACGTGCCAGAAGGCTGTGCTGCCATCCAGAGACCTGGACAGGCTGGAGAGTTGGGCAGGGAATAACCTGATGAAATTTAACAAGGGCAAGTGTAGAGTCCTGCATCTGGGCAGGAACAACCCCAGGTTCCAGTATAGGTTGGGAAATTACATATTAGAGAGCAGTGTAGGAGAAAGGGACCTGGGGGTCCTAGTGGACAACAGGATGACCATGAGCCAGCACTGTTCCCTTGTGGCCAGGAAGCCAATGGCATCCTGGGGTGTATTACAAGGGGGTGGTTAGTAGATCGAGAGAGGTTCTCCTTCCCCTCTAGACCACCCTGGTGAAACCTCATCTGGAATATTGTGTCCAGTTCTGGCCCCTCAGTTCCAGCAGGACAGGGAACTGCTGGAGAGGGTCCAGCGTAGAGCCACAAAGATGATTAAGGGAGTGGAGCACCTCCCTTATGAAGAAAGGCTGAGGGAGCTGGGACTCTTTAGTTTCAAGAAGAGGAGACTGAGGGGTGTTCTTATTAATTCTTATAAATATATAAAGAGTGAGCGCCACAAGGATGGAGCCAGGCTCTTCTCGGTGGCAAACAATGATAGGACAAGGGGTAATGGGATCAAGCTGGAACACAAGAGGTTCCACTTAAATTTGAGAAAAAACTTCTTCTCAGTGAGGGTGACAGACACTGGAACAGGCTGCCCAGGGCGGTTGTGGAGTCTCCTTCTCTGGAGACATTCAAAACCCGCCTGGACATGTTCCTGTGTGACCTCACCTAGATGTTCCTGCTCCAGCAGGGGGATTGGACTAGATGATCTTTTGAGGTCCCTTCCAATCCCAAACATACTGTGATATTGTGATACTGTGTGATACTGTTTTCCCATGCTATGCATCAATGACTTTGTCGGGGATTATGGTTTTGTTTCACTACTAGTAACATTTGAAGAACCAGCACAGGCATGCAAATGCTCACAGAAACTTTCCTGTCTTTGCAGAAGGTCGTTGATACTTGGAAGGACATGGCAAATGGGACAAGTGTGGAAGAATTCATCCTTCTTGGCTTCCCAGGCACTTGGCATTTCCGAGTGTCACTAGCGGTGGTATTTGCACTGATGTACTCCCTGGCAGTAATAGGCAATGCATCCATCATAGCCCTCGTGTGGATGAGCAGCAACCTCCATACCCCAATGTATTTTTTCCTCTGTAATCTCTCCTTTCTGGAGATCTGGTACACTACTGGTGCTGTTCCCAAAGCCATAGGAGTCATGCTGGGGACTAGCCAGACCATCTCCTTCAATTCTTGCATCCTCCAGTTGTTCTTTCTTCTCTCCCTAGGCTCCACTGAGTGTTTTCTTCTGTCTGTCATGGCCTATGATCGGTTCATAGCCATATGCTACCCCCTGAGATACAGCTCCCTCATGAACAGTGTCCTCTCTGCTCAGCTGGTGCTCAGCTCCTGGCTGGGAGGTTTTCTGACCATCTCTCTGCTGGCCTTTCTGACATCAAGACTGACGTTCTGTGGGCCAGATATCATCAATCATTTCCTCTGTGATATAGATTCCTGCCTTGCCCTCTCCTGCAGTGACACGTGGTCTGTAGAGCTAGCAACCTTCCTTGTCTCCATTATTGTTGTACTGGCCTCCTGTGTGGTAACCTTGGTCTCCTACATGTATATCATCTCTTCTATCCTGAGAATCCAGTCAGTCCATAGCAGAAAAAAGGCCTTTTCTACTTGCTCTGCCCATCTCAGTGTCGTCACGATCTGGTATGGCTCTACCATCTTCCTGTATGTCAAGCCATCAGCCCAGAACTCCCTGGATCTGAACAAACTCGTAAATACCTTTAATACAATTGTAACTCCTTTGTTGAACCCTTTCATTTACACACTCAGGAACAAAGAAGTGAAGAAAGCTCTGGAGTGGGCTTTCCAGAAAAAGTGAAGTGGCTTTTCAAAGGGTCTCAGTGGGAGCAAACAGATTCACCCCCTCTCTCCTATAACTTCTATCCTGCAGAAGTTCCTCATCAAAACATAGGTACTCCTGGACATCACAAGCAGTGAGAAGGCACCATTTCCCCAGTGAGCTCATCTCACTCACCTTACAGCCACCTTAGGCTGGGCTGAGCCTAGATCCTAATGCTTCCACCTCCCTCTGTTCACTCCTGGGTAAACCCAGAATACCTCACTGTGCTCTGGAGATCAGCACTTGGAAGGGGTCACAAACCCCAACTGGCAACAATTCTCCAATGGAACACTGCAGGGGTGGTCCTCCCACAGGTTTTTATTCTAGTTTTTTGGATGCTTCATTTTATCAGGGACTCATATGAGTCCCCTAAAAAGTCTCACTACCTGGCTTACTGCTTTAGGAAATGGACATGTATTTCTCTGTTTAATCTGACATTTTCTGGATGCATCTGAGCCCCATTCTTGTGGCTTTTTCACAGAATCATGCTCTGGTTCAAGAGAAAATTTGGCAATGTCTGGTATGCCTACCTACAGCCATCATTCCTTGCAGAAGACAGTCCTTCCCCCTGTCCAATATCTGAATGTATTTTTTAAGTTTTAATTAAAAATATGTAAATCACTATGCTTCATGCTAGATGTGTCAGGGTATTTCCACATCTAAAACCCCACATCACTTTTCAACAGTTCATCATTTCACCTGTTTTGGACTTTGTTGTGGAAACACTTTAATGTGATTGGCAAAGTCCTCAAACTGCAGAGCTGTGGAAGGCTGGCTGGCAGCAAGTTTCTCTTTACACTCACTGGCAGGACATTAGCACTTCCAAAGGACACTTGCTTTTCCCCTCCTGATTTTCATTTCAGAACAGACAAATTGTGTTCTCAAAGCTCTTCTTTCTGCACACTGACAGTGAAGGGAGTCCATGTCACCACTTCATAAGGAGGCATCAACACAGCAGATACATCTTTATGAGGAGTGTGGGACTGATTTCACCTCAGTGTAGAGCTCTTCAGGTGAAAAGATTGAGTCTGGACTGAATGTCTGCTCCTCCCTTCTGGAAGCAGTGGTGCTTCTAGGGGCAATTCTCCTGTGTCCACCAGTCCTAGGCACTTGGCTCTTAGTCCTGCAGCCAGGCCCAGGAACCAGTGCCCAAGGACAGACTGATACCCACCCTTGTCAGCTGTGCCCTCTTTCTCAGTGGCATTTGGGAAAATCCCTGGGACAGCCCAGTGAGGCTGAAGAAAGAGCCTGAGCCTGGATCTGTCCTCAGGTAGCTATCACTGCTGTTCAGTATTGCTTAGGGATTATGTTGATTTTGATGGAGAATTGTGTCTGTGGAGTGCTGAATCCCTCTGCAGCCTGGAGAGCAACCAAAATCAGGGTCTGATGTCCAAGGGACCCTAGACACAGCAGACTACAGGAAACTGGGGACTACTGTCAATTCCCCATCAACCCTGTCTATGGTGCTCTGAGATAAATAAGAGTGCGCAAAACCTCCAATAGGGCTTGTAGAGCAAACCCACATCAACTGGGAAAGGCAGGCCACCATGGAACAGCAGTAGGATAACAACCAAGTACCTTCAGCTTTCTCAGGTGAAGTGCATGATTCACTGTCTGGTATTCAGCTGGAAAGTCAGCACCCTCCAGCTGAGCTTTGACATGCAGTGCTGCGATGGGATTGCTGGAGGACAGCATCACAGAATCTTAGAATCATAAAATAATTTACATTGGAAAAGACCTTTAAGATTATCAAGTCCAACCATTATCCTTGCACTGCCAAGTCCATCACTAAACAATGTCCCTATGCAGCATACCTATATGTGACTCAGCCACTTCCTGGGCAGCTTGTTCCAATGCTTGATAACCCTTTCTGTGAATAAATTTTTGCTAATATCCAATCTAAACCTCCCCTGGCACATCTTGAGGACATTTCTGCTGTTGTTTACTACTTAGGAGAAGAGACCAACACCCATCTTGCTATAACGTCCTTTCAGGTGTTTGTGGAGAATGAAAAGATCTCCTTTGAGCTTCCTTTTCTCCAGGCTAAACAGCCCCAAGTCCCTCAGCCGCTCCCCATCACACTTGTGCTCCAGCCCCTTCACCAGCTTTGTTGCCCTTCTCTGAACTCACTCCATCACCTTAAGTTCTTTCTTGTCATGAGGGGCCCAAAACTGGCCCCAGGATTTGAGGTGTGGCCTCAGCAGTATCCAGTCTGGGAGATGGTCACTGTCCTTGTCCTGCTTGCCACACTATTCCTGATACAAGCCAGGATGCTGTTGGCCTTCTTGGCCACCTGGGCACACACACTGGCTCATATTTAGCTGCTGCTGATCAACACCTCCAGGTCCTTTTCCATCAAGCAGCTTCCCAGCCACTTTTCCCTGAGCCTGTAGTGTTCATGTGTTTGTTGTGACCCAAGTGCAGGATGCAGCACTTGGCTTTGTTAAACCTCATACAACTAGCCTCAGCCCAATGATCCAGCCAGTCCAGATCTCTCTGTATGGCCATCCTACCCTTCAACACTCCCTCCCAATTTGGTGTAATCTGCAAACTAACTAAGGGTGCAGTCAATCCTCTCATCCACATCATTGATAAAGAGATTAAACAGAACTGACCCCAATACCGAGCCCTGGGGAACATTGCTTGTCACTGGCCACCAACTGGATTTGACTCTGTTCTCGAGAACTCTTTGGGCCTGGCCATCCAACCAGCTATTTACCCAGCAAAGAGTAGAATCAGAGAATCATACAATCATAGAATGTCCTGAGTTGGAAGGGACCCACAAGGATCATCGAGTCCAACTCCTGTCCCTGCATATGACAACTCCACAGTTCACATCATGTGTCTGAGGGTCTCCAGTCTCTTCTTGGAATACTGTCAGGCTTGGGGCCATGACACCTTCCTGTGGAGCTTGTTCCAGTGCTTCACCACCCTTTGGTCAAGGCATGAGCAGCCTGTTTCTGCAGAAGAATGCTTTGGGAAACAGTGTTAAAGGCTTTACTGAAGTCCAGGTAGACAGCATGCACAGCCTTTCCCTCATCCACTAAGTGGATTACCTTGTCATAGAAGGAGATCAGGTTGGTCAAGCAGGACCTGCCTTTCGTAAACCCATGCTGACTGAGCCTGATCACTTCTTTTTCTTGTACATGCCATATGATGGTACTAGGAAGATCTGATCCATAATCTTCCCTGTCACTGAAGTTGGACTTAGAGGCCTGTAATTACCCCACACCTTCTTCCAACCCCTCTTGAAGATGGGCTTTACATTTGCCAACTGGGATCTCCCCAGTTAGCCAAGACTGCTGATAAATGACAGAAAGTGGCTTGGTGGCACTTCTGCCAGTTCCTTCAGTACTCTTGGGTGGATCCCATCTGGCCCCATAGACTTATACATGTCTAAGTGGTGTAACAGGTTGCTAACCATTTCCCCTTGGATTACTGGGGCTTCATTCTGCTCCCTGTCTTCCATCTGGGTCCCCAGAACCATCCCTGTTTCCTATGGGAGGAAAAAAGGTCACTGTGTTGTGGTTACCAGCTGTTGGATGGAAAATTATCATGGACTCAGGGACACTGGGGTTCCTCCCAGCCAAGCATTGGTGATTTCTCTGAGAAGGAGGAGAGATGTGAAAAAGAGTGGTACTACTCTTCAGCGCTGCATGAATGCAGGGAAGGGTTTGAAGAGAGAATCTAATCCAGCATCTGGCTGATAGGCCTTTTTTACTTGCTGATGCCCAAATGCAGGGCAAGGAAGGGCTATTCAGTCCTTGGGATACTATGGGCACATGGCAAAAACATAAGACCCGTTGTGCCTCCTTCCATAAGCTTCATTCTCCAGCCATGACCATCAGTGGAGGCACAAGGAAAGGGAATAAGAAGACAAACTGATAAGACACCTTCCTATATTCCAGTGAGTCGTTTCAAACAAAGGGCATTTACAAGTCAGGTTTGGCTCGTTTATGGTGTAGCCTCCAATGGATCTGCCACAAGTCAGGTTTCTTGGACTCTTTTCATCATCAAAGACCCTGGGTCTAGACACAGCTGTCAAGTCACACTGGTGTGTGCTTCACAGCAGCAGAGGCTGGGGAGGCAGAGACTCAGCCTCACCACAGCCCCCAGGTGCCAGCTCTAGGCAGGCTGAGCTCAGAGCTACAAGCAAGCAGTGGCAGGGAAGGAATGAACCTTAGAGCACACACCACATTTCTGTGCTGTGCTATAAATTGTGAGCAACAGTGTGGGCCCAGTGCACAGAAATAGGCAGCGCTGTCTTGGAGCTTGGCATCCCACACATGCAGAATCACCTGGGAGGTCTCCACAGACATTGCAGAGGAGAATTTCCCTGAATCTTTGTGAGCTCTGTACTTGCTCACCCACAGCAGCATCTGAGGGGACTGGATCTGGCGCTGCTGGTACCAGTAGATGTAGGGATTGGAATCGCCAGTGGAGAAATTGCAGTGCAGAGCTGTGCTGTGTCCCACCTGGATGGTCATTTCTACTGGGAACTGGAGCACAGAGTCCTTTTGGGCATGACCTGTAAAGCCAGAAAGGGATCTCAGCTTTGCTTGCCTGTGTACCCATCAGTTTATTGCTTCATTAGCTTGCTCACGGTCCCCACATTCCATCTCACTTTCTCTAAACTCTGAAATGCTGAGCTCTTTGGCCCTGTACATTTATTTCTTCAGTTTCTTGCCACATCTTACACCCACAGGTCATCCTACTTTTCAGCCATAGTGACTGATCTTCTAGTCCACTGATTCTCTCCATATCTGCCTCTGAGCTGTGTTAGCTGATGGTTCTCTTTCAGCAGCAGATGACATGAGCTTTTCCTCTCCCACCTCTGACCATATCTTCTTGCTATAACTGTGTCTCCATATAACACAACACAGTCTCTGCCCATGCCCTGCTGTGTATGGCATTTCAGCTCTTCTTGAACTGAGTTTGCCTTCTCTGTTTTTCCCCCAAGGTTTATGACCATCCCTGCAGAGACTGGTAGCATTTTATTCAATACATTAGGATAGAAGCTCCTATAAGCTGCATCAATCCATTCTCTAGTGGGGGAATATAAAGGAAGATTGGCAAGAAGAACTGTAAATACACTCAAGCAACTGTGGCTGTGGTGTAGAAAACCATATATAATAAATCACAGTAAATGTTATTTAGCCTTGTGTGCTTGACAAGTAAAACCTCTATGTTTACATAACATAGGCCTGTGAAAGACCTAGAAGTAACTTGTCTAACATGTTTGAGATAGCTCTTGAGAGGATCACAACACAGCAAAAAAACTATGTCAGCATGAATCCTTGAAATACAGGTGGAAACAGAACATTTGTTGATCTTCCAGCAGAGACTGAGCTCTGCAGTGCCTGCGTTCCCACTTGTGTACCTCTACTCAGGTACATTTTTGGGGATCCCCTGGTTAGTGAGGTAAGGAAAATAAATTCACTCTTTGCATTTCATCCATAGTTTGTGATTGTTCCTGCAACCTGACCGTGTCAGCTCACACACAATAGCATCTTTCCCTCTTTCAGACTTCATATATTTTAATAGCACAGCCATGAATGCTCAGTACCTCAAAATTTAAAGTGAGTTATTGTTCCTCCTTTGATGCTTATTACACCACGACATCTCCTACATTATTTGGCACACCCATCTGCAGCCCCTGCTCTCCCTACAGAAACACTCCCAGATGCCCCAGGGAGTTGGGACTCATGTCCTTCTCCCTTCGAGCACCAGCAGCACAAACTCTTGATTCATTCTACCCATCCCAAAAGTCACATCTCACCAAAGTCTGCCAGTTCCACCAGGGCTGCCAGGAAAATCAGGATCATGTCATGTACTTTCTTCATGGGATGCCCAGGGACCTGCCAGCATGAGGACCAGATCTTGCAACTTGAGCTCTTCTGCCTCTGCCAGATCAAAGAGGCCTCCAAACCACAGCCCAGAGGGTGGAGCAAAATTCTCTCCCTGCTGCTTCAGTCAACATCTTTGGGTCTTTTCCCCTGTTTCTACCACAAGAAGACTCCTCAGAGAGATAACAGACTCATGGATGAAGTACCATCTATCAGAGGGACAGGCATCCCTGGTGAACTTCTCCTGACATCAGCCACCTAGATAATTGCACAGGCCTGCACCCAGCTCTTCAGGAGATGGAGAAGGCACCCATGCACCCACCCATGCGCACCCTGTCCCTGGGACTATCTGGATGGAGGGAGGATCAGACACACACTGAAATGCCTGGACTCAGGTCTCACACACTCTCTCCATACTCCTCTGGCCATAGGAGGAGAAACCTTATTCTGGCAGGGGGAGGACACGGCAACACACTCTCTGTTGTACAGGCATTACTTCCATGTCTCTTCACCTCCCCACATTACTCACAACCTTCAGGCACTTGTCCCACTCTGACCCCCAAAACCCGAATACCCAGGCAAGCAAAAGGGCTACTTGATTTTAATGTATTCTGATGTCTGATGCCTGGAGTAGGGCTCCATTGCCTCTTGTCACCCAGGGCCCTTTGCTCACACAGTTGGCAGGGACCACAGAAAACTGGTTATTAGCACAACAGCTCCCATTCCCAACTCTGCTCCCACAAGGCCTTCAGGGTCCTGTTGGTCAGTCGAGGCCATGGTAGGCAGAGCAGCAGCGCCCCTAGGTGGTCCCGGCTGGAACTGTCCCCTGCCCCCACTCCCCTCTGCCACACACCCAGCGCTGCCTGCAACGGTGTGTGCTCCCCTCCCGCTGTGTCCTGGGGTGCAGTAAAACACCATCACTTCCCCATGTCAAGGCCAGTTTCACCACTGACAGCGATTCCAGTGAGTCCAGCAGCACTTTGAAACCTTTTAGATCGCTCACGAGAAACATGGGATGCCAGGCAGGGAGCAGAGGGTACCAGTGGGTGAACTTAGTGTATTGTGATTGCGTTGTGAGCAGTTGATGCTGATGCCTGAGCCCTCCATGGTCTCTTCCAACAGCTCCTGCTGCACCTGGGCTCTGCTAGCATCTACTGCCAAGAAAGCAGAAGGAAAGATCAAAAAATCACCCAAGATAGAAGCAAAATTAACCCATGATAAGTTGTTATTGCAGCCTATAGCCAATAGCAAAAAGACACATGTTCTGATAAAGAGCATATAAGAAAATGTCTGCTGTAATAAAGTTAGACTGCTGTTTGCATGTAAAAAGAACTTTGTGTGGTTTGTCTGTTTCAACAGCGACACGTAGGGACAGGGACAGAGATTGATTCGGGTGTGGTTTTGAGGAGCAAGAAGCAATGACTGAGAAGGAATTTGAAATAGATGCATGGAGAGCTGGCATGAATGTCAGATGCATGGACAGCTGGATGGATGAAGACATGTAGACAGGAGAGTTATGAGTATTATAGTGTAGGAGAGAAGGCTTAATTCAGAATAAGAATAAATGCTGAATGTAGAAGGGGATGCATGGATGAATGGAATCATTGTAAGGTGCAGGAAAGCAAACTTGTGCTTATAGATATGAAGAAGGCAGAGGAAAAGATCAGGGAGGGCTCTCAGAGAGTAGAAAGAGATGGTAGATGCATGGAGAGATGAGTCAAAAGAGAGAGCAATGATTAGATGAATGGAGGGATGATGAAGAGAGAGAGGAAAACTGGCAGGGAGAGTGAGTGTCATAGTGAAGTACGCTTGGCTAAATTCAGGACAATAAGTGCTGAATGAACAAGGGAAAGAGTTGGTATATCTGAAAGACATCCATGAATGCAAGCAAACTCATACCAATAGACTTAATGGAGACAAGAATACTGAGCAGGACTCAGAGCTGAGAAAGATTGAAGTGAGGTGGAAGAGAGGCAGGAGAAATGCCTTGCAGAATGAGCACAGCCCTGGCCACCCAACAGCTCATGCCTACCCTGAACACCCAGTAGCACTGAAGCCAGACTCAGCAGCCCTGCTCATCCCACCCTCTGCTGACCACACCTCACTGACCATTGCCAGCCAGGGCTGTCTGCTCTGGCACCAGCATGTCCTCTCTTCTGCCATTGCCCATTGTCACCAGCACTGCCCTGGGGCTGTGCCACATGCTAGCATAGCTATTCTCTGTCTTCTCTGAACAAGTAGTTGTAGAAAGCAAGAAGTTCTACCCTGAGACATCTCCAAGATGAGCAGTCCCAGTTCTCTCAGCCTCTCCTTGCATGTCATGTTTGCCAGCACCCTAATCAACTTGGTGGTCTTTGTTGGACTCACTTTAGTATGCCAATGTCCCTCCTGGACTGGGGACCCCAACCTGGAAGCAGCACCTGGAAGCATGTGGTCTGAAATGGGACAGAGGGGCAGGGATGCTTTCCTGGGCCTGCTGGTACCACATGACTAACTCATCTCAGGATACATTTGGACTTTTCTGCAAGGACATACTGTAGTCTCATGTTCAGCTATGTGTCTTCTAAAACCCCACATTATTTTATGTGGATCTACTTCCTACACAGAAAGTACCCAGCCTGCAGGACTGCATGGACTGGTTCTTTCCTCAGACTCAAAACTTTCCCTTGCTATTTTTGGCCTTCATGGCATTTCTGACAGCCCATTCCTTCATGGTCATAACTCTTCGTGCCTGGTAGTCTAGCCAATTTTCCACCTACCTTATCATCCTCTAACTGCATTCATCCATCTCCAGTTTTGTCATAAAGGAAGTATGGAAGAAGGTGTCAAGGGTGTTGCTAAACTCTAGGTACACATATGCCCTGCATTTCCTTGTCTACAGTGTCTGTTAATTCCTTAGAAAGCAATGAGGTTGGTCTTTGCCTGCACTAAAGCCTCAGCTCAGAAACAGCAGCTCCATGTAGAGGGGAATCTTCCCTGGCTGAGCTCTTCCAGAGGAGCTCCCTGGCAGTGTTCACATCAAGGTCACCGAAGGGAAGGGAGAAACCATTGTGCTCACTCCAAGTGGGACCTGAGCCAAGGCAAACAAATATTCAGACAGGAAGATGGACTCAGTGCACTGACTTTGGCAGGAAGAGGGTCTGTTCTGGACATTCCTGTGTGATAGCAGCAGGGATTGCATGGTTTGGCCTCAAATCCAATGTCGTTTTCTTCCTAGGGGCAGTTGCTGCCATCCCACCTGACCTGAAACACTTCCAGGGAGGGGATATCTGCAACTTCTCTGGGCAACCTGTTCATGTCTCATGACTCTCAAAGTAAATAATTTCTTCCTAATATCTAGTCTAAATCTGCCCTCTTTTGATTTAGAACCATTACCCATCCTATCACTACAGTCCCTGATAGAGAATCCCTCCCTGTCTTTCCTGTAGGCTCCCTTAAAGTAGTGAAAGTCCACTGTAAGGTCTTATGGAGCCTTCCCTTCTTTAGGCTAAACAACTCCAGTTCTCTCAGCTTGTCCTCATAGGGGAGGTACTCCAGCCTCCTAATCATCTTTGTGGTCCTCCTCTGGACCTGCTTGAGCAGGTCCATGTCTTTCTTATGCTGGGGACTCCAGCAGAGAGAGGGGGACAGAAGAGTAGAGGGGGAGAATCACCTCTCTTTGTCTGCTGGGCACACTTCTTTTGATGCTGCCCAGGATATGATTTGCCTTCTGGGCTGAAAGCACACGTTGCCACAACATTTTCAGTTTTTCATCCACCAATATGCCCAAGACCTTCTCCATAGGGCTCCTCTCAATCACTTATCACACAGATTGTATTTGTGTTTGGGATTGCATCAGCCCAGATGCAGGACCTTGCATTTAGTCTTGTGAACCTCCATAAGGTTCACAAGAGGCCACCCCTCTAGCCTGTCAAGGTTGTAGGAACACAAACAACTTTAGACTATGCCATGGACAACTGTGGCAGGGATAGGGCATTCTGGGGAAGGACAAGCCTAAGCAAACCCATGGCCTTAGTTGTGTACTCACAGATTGCACAGGGAGGACAAGTCAAAAAAGGCCAATAATTATTCTTGAAGGCAGTGTTAGGTAGGATGGGGGCAAAACCAGCAGCATGATGCACATACATCAGAGGCAACAAGAAATTACCATTGGGAGGGAAAGAGAAGTGTAGGGTACATTCTCATGCACAAGTGTCCTTGGGCATCCAGGCAAATTCTTCCTGACAACGACACTGGAGTGACCCAGGCTGACATAATTTGCCTGCTCTGGAACCATCTAGAACTTGAGATGAGTCTTCTGGCAACATTGCTGCATTCCTGCCCTAGAAATCCTGGAGCCTTTCATCCCACAGATCAGAAGAAGCCTTCATTGGAGAATGGGCATGGCACAAATCTGGAAATGAAAAGGTAGCAGTGATGGAAACTGAAACAGCACCCTTATCATTAGCTGTGATGGTTTGCATTCAAGATGAGCTTGTCAGAAAATTATTACTTCTGACAAGGGTGTCTGTGGTCCTGAGTCAATGAAGGGCAGATATAAAAGGCAGCCCAAGTCCCTACTCCCTCATCCACTTCTCTTGCCTCTTTCTGCCTGGAACTGGGTGAGTCTGAAGCCTCTTCTCCTTCTCTTCCAAACTGAGATCTCTACTTGATGGGCATCTCATCTGCTGTTGGCTTTGTCATATGCTGAGGCTTGAAGTGCCTTTCATGACAGAGAGGAGTGGGAAGAAAGTCTGCTTAGAGAGAGGCTGGGATGTGGCTGGGTGAGGTTTTGGTTTTGGAGCTTCCTTGGGACAGGCTGCTCTTTGTAGGGCCCTGGCCAGGCAAGACAGTGAAGATCATGTCACTTCTGGCTCACCCTCCAGCTTTCCACTCAGTGGTACCCTTGTTTCCTTTGTGAACCTGGGTTACCAGAGTAACCAGGCTACTTCTAACCCAGACCTGTGCTGTTTCCTTTCTGCCCTCTCTCTCAGGTGAACTATCAGCCCCACAACATGTCCTGCTACAACCCGTGCCTGCCCTGCCAGCCCTGTGGCCCGACTCCGCTGGCCAACAGCTGCAATGAGCCCTGTGTCAGGCAGTGCCAGGACTCCAGAGTTGTCATTGAACCCTCTCCTGTGGTGGTGACACTACCTGGCCCCATCCTCAGCTCCTTCCCTCAGAACACCGTTGTGGGCTCCTCCACCTCTGCTGCTGTTGGCAGAATCCTCAGCTGCGATGGAGTGCCCATCAACTCTGGGTGCTGTGACCTCTCTGGCATTACCAGTCGCTATTATGGCAGAAGGTACCTCCGCTGATGAAGATTCTGAGAAAGCCCTTGGGAGACACCTTGAGGACTCAGAACACGGTGATGAGTAGATGATCGATCTTGTGGATGTTGTTTTCAGGATAGATGAATACATTTGTTTTCCCATTTTCTTTGTATGCTTTGATTCCCCTGGGTTGCAATATGTCCCCAAGGCCAGCCTGGTGGGGACTATATGGTTTGTCCCTCTCTGTGGGACAGGCAGACAAACGTCATACAGGAATGTCTTCACAGCCAAGAAGTGCAGACTCTGTTCTGTCCCCAGTGCTCCCTGGGCACTGCTGACCTCCATTTGCAATGACTTTCCCTCTTTTGAGTCATTAAAGTTGTGCTGCATTCAAACCTGGCCTCCATGTGGTCCTTCCCTTTATGGACACTCCCCAAGCTGCCAAAGTAGAAGGGTGTTAGTCTGGGCTGCCAGCTTTTTCTCTACCCACAAATGCCCAGAAAGGTAGAAGACCCTGAAGGTTCAGGAGCCCCATGAGCTCTTGAGGAAGGGATGTTCCTCTTGCTATGACTGGAGATGCACTAGGGTGGTGAGGGTGTGTGAGCAGCTCTGGAAGGTGATTTGTTTTGCAGAATTACAGGAGTCATAATGCAGGTAACAGCCCTTGAGATGTCCTGTAGCTGCTATTCCATCTTCCTCTCCTCTTCATCATGCAATCTAGAGGCCATGGGCAGGAGTAGCAGGGATATGCTACTACAAGGAGTAGCTGTTGAATGCATCGAGGCATCAAGGCAGTCAGTACAGAAATGGGAACAGCGAAACAGTGCATTTCTGAGGGACATTTAATTGCTCTGACGCAGAGCATGCAGAAGAATGTGAAGATCAGCAAGTATGAGGGTACTGGGTGCACATCCCAAGAGAGCTGGAGACAGGCTCCTGGTTCATTGGTCCCTCCAGAGAATTTGTGCTCAGGAATTGGCTGCCATTCTAGGGAGAAAGATTTTTTTTACATGGAAATCTCACCACTCCTGATTTGTGAAAATGCCTTTTGGCACCCACTACAGCCCCATGTTTTATTTCCTGCATGAAGATCCAGATGTCTTGACAAAAGTGTACAAGTGGAGGAACAGAAATCCCCACACCCGTGTCCTATACCAAGAGGGAATTGTGACTCATGAATCATATCTCAGAACCACTGCTGTTCTATATGTGCTGTCATAACTAATGCTTATTTAAACTGCCTGTGGTAGGTTGACCTTGACTGGCTGCCAGGTATTCATCAAGCCATTTTATCACCCCCCTTTCATCAACAAGATACGGGGAGAAAATATGATGAAAAGCTTGTGAGTGAAGGTAAGGACATAGAGATTCATAACACATTCATAATGCTTCATCTCTGCTACTTTTTCCTCCTTATGCTCTTCCTCTGCTTTAGCATTGAGTCCCAACCACAGGATGCAATCCTTCACAAACTTCTCCAGTGTGTGTCCTTCCAATTGACTTCATTTGTTCAAGACTGTTGGCATGTATTACAGTCCTTCAGGAACAGACTGCTCCAGCGGAGGTCCCTGAGGGGTCAAAGGTCCCACCAGGAGCCTGCTCCAGTGAGCACTCTCTATGGATTATGGCTTCCTTCAGGACATGTCTGCCTGCTCCATCATGGGGTCCTCCACGTGCTGCAGTGTGGAAGGCTAATCCACCCTGTCTGCAGGGAGACAAATTGCATCATCATGGTCTTCAACACAGGCTGCAGGGAATCTCTGTTCTGGCAACTGGAGGACCTCATTCTCCTCCATCTTAATTGATCCTGAGTATCTACATAGTTTTTTCTCTCACATTTTCTCACTCCTCTCACAGCTGCTGTACAGCACTTTTTACCCCTTCTTAAATACATTTTCCCAGGGATGCCACCAGCTTCACTGATTAGCTCAGCTTTGGCAGCAATGAGTCAATCTTGGAGCCAGCTGGAAGTGGTTCTGTCTGATATGGGTGCAGCTTCTGGTGTCTTCTCCCACAAGCCATCCCTGCAGGCTCCCCATGATGAAAACCTTGGCACATAAACACAATACGCTGTCTTTATTCCTATGATACGATGTGCAGAAACTGTTTTGTATATAAGAACTTTGGCTGCATGATAAACTCAGCAGGTTAGAGGGAACAGAGAAGGCTGCAGGCAGCTCCCACTTCCTACAGGCAATTACACCACCTGCACCTGCATGCAAAACACAAGAGAAAAAAGGACTCACACAATAACCAAAGCCAGAGAAACAACATCAATAAAGAATACAGGAACATGCTCAGGGCAGCCAAACCATTTTTTTAGCAGTTCTGTAAATTAATTTTGCTCCTGCATTTCTCTGCTACTTGAAGAGAAAGTGTTTAACCTTAATTTGGTCTAGAGACAAGTTCACTACTACAAATCACTTCTGGTGTCCCAGACTCAATGTCTGTAGCTCAAGGGAAGTTTGGCTTGTCCCAGGCACACAACCCTCTGATGCCACACAGTTGTATCACTGCTGCTCCTTTTGCAAGAGTGAGGGCTGGTCTCAGACCCTTGAGAAGATCAGTAGGACAGGTGGAGAACTTCTAAGGGTGTAAGATCTTTTTTTTTTTTTGTTGCTTCTAAAATGGGCACTTGCTGGGTGGGGAGGGGGGCGGGGGTGGGGCTAAGGCAATAAGGATGTTCTGTAGCTTTTACATTATCTTTCACACACAGACTTGGGACTCGGGTAGATTCTATGTCTACAAAGGCCATGACAGCTTGGACTCTGCTGTGATTTCTCTCTGTCAGTGGGTAAACATTTGACCAAACCACTGTCAAATCCTTGAGGTCACTAAGCTGATGGGGCTGGCTGGTAACTGATTTCTTGCCTTAACTCTAGGGTCTGCAAGTCTTGCTAGAATCATCCCAAAGGCTAAGAGCTGGTGTCTGATGCCCTGGTTCTCAGTGTTCTGTATGTTCATGATCACATGAATGTTCATTTGGTTGTACTAATGTGTGCGTTCACATTTACATGTGTGTACCTGGGGTAATGCACATGCAAGCATGACTGTCTACAATAGTGTGTGTGTGTTCGGGTACACCTATATGTGTTTTAGCACGTGTATGTACCTTCATACAGGTGAATATGCACATATGTGACATTGATCTGCACATATATAAGTGTCTGGGCACAGGTGTGTAAATGTGTGTTTTTAGGTATTATCATTTGTGTACAGAAGTGTACATATATGTGTGTAAGCATGTATGTTTGAGCATCTGTGCATACACATTGGCATGATGGGTGGCTATGCATGTGTCTGCACATGGACTCCTTTTGAAGCATGTATACATACATCTGTGTGTTCACATGTATAAGTTGATCTTTGGGTGCATGCAAACTCATGTGTGTGTTTGTGCCCATGTGTGTGGGACGGTGTGTATGCATGCCTGTGACTGTGCATACCTCTGTGTGTGTATAGGTGTGCCTGTGTGTGTGCCCACGAGGGGGTGCACGTATGCATCTTTTTGCATGAGTCTATGTAGGTGGGTGTGCACTTCACTCACTTCAGATATCATGAATGATCTCATTATGACATCAAGGGGCAAACTGGGAATTTATTGAAACAGTGATCTGTCACAGGCATCCTACCAGCTTTCCTGGACTCTTTTGTCCTTCAGGGCTGCCTTACCAAGGCTCTGCCAAACAGCCTCCTAAACAGACCAAAGTCCGTCTTTTGCAAGTCCGAGGTAGTAGTTCTGCTGACTGTTCTCCTTACTTCTCCAAGAATAGAAAACTCGATCATTTCGTGATTTGTATGCCCAAGATGACCTCTGATCATCCGATTACCCATGAGTCCTCCTCTGTTTGCAAACAACAGGTCCACAGGGCGTCTTCCCTAGTTAGCTCACTGATGAACTGTGTCAGGAAGTTATCTTCCACACACTCCAGCAGCCTCCTAGACTGTTTCTTCTCTACTGTGTTGTATTTCCAGCAGATGTCTGGTAAGTTGAAGCCCCCCACAAGAAGAAGGACTAGCAATCATGAGAATTGTCCCAGATGCCTGCAGAACGTTTCATCTGCCTCTTCATCCTGGTGTGAAACAGTCCTTGTTGGGGCCTGGAATCAGCAGCAGCAGCAGAGCATGAGCTTTACAGGAACAGTTAAGGGAGAACTGAAGATACAGAAATGGTATTTTAATGCCTGTGCTGAGGACAATTCTCTGCTAAGTTGGTTCTGTTGTTGTTCAGCTGCAACCAAGCTGCTTCTGATTCTGGCTGCTCTGTGTACCTCATTGACAGAACAGTGGACAGTGCTGCTGCCACAAGCAGAAGAATTCCTCATGAAGAGGGCTACACACACACATTCTTGTGCACATCAGTTCATAATCATGGACAAATGTTTGCACGCACATGCATCCACACAGACTCAGCTGCACACAAGTGCACACAAGACAAAAACACATGTAGAAACACAACCAGCTATAGACTCTGCTGAGGACATCTGGGGATAACCACAACAGGGACAGAGCATTCTGGGGAAGGACAAGGCCCTAGATATGGGGCCCACATGCCTCTCCTTAGTGAAGAAAAGGAGGAGGTAAAACAGGACAGTCGAATATTCCCGGGATCATTGCTGGACAGGATAACTTAAAACTCAGGAGCCAAGAAACTTCTAGCCAACAGGGCCACAAAGATCCCCAGACCGACATAATTTGCCTCTACTGAACACCTCCAGCATGGGAGCCGAGTCGTCTGCCCATATTTATGTGTTTTGTTCTGGAAATGCTAGGGTCCCTCATCCTGTAATGCAAAAGATGCCTTCACTGGGGAATGTGCTTGGCATTAAGCAGGAAATGAAAAGACAGCAGTTGAGGAAGCCAAAACACAGCCCATAGCATTAGCTGGGATGTTTTGCATTCAAGATGAGTTTGTCACTAAATTGTCTCCTCCACAAGGCATGCCTCTGTCAGCCTGGGGCAGTAAAGGTTCATGATAAAAGCCAGCCCAGCTCCTCACTCTCCCATCCACTTCTCTTGCCTCCTTCTCCTTGGGAGTCAGATGAGTCTGAAGCCTCTTCTCTTTCTCTGCTTTCTCTAAAAGGAAGTCTCACTTCAATGGACTTCTCAGCTGATACCAGCTTTCTTTTATGTTGGATCTTGGGGCTGCTTGTCACAAGAGAGGGAAGTGGGGAGAAGGTTGAGCATAGATTGAGTCTGTAAATGTACTGAGGTGGCTTCTGGGCTATAAGTGAGGCAGTAGCTCTTTTGGGTGGCTTTTTTGAGACTAAGGCAGGATGAGTCCCAAAAGCTCTCGTACATCTCTGCACAGACTCCACCTTCTGGCCCTGTATGTTCTTTGGCTCCCTCACAGTGTGGTGACAGGCTGCTTCTCACGCATTGCCATGTTTTGCTTCTTCCCTGTCCTGTCTCCCAGGTGAACTATCAGCCCCACAACATGTCCTGCTACAACCCGTGCCTGCCCTGCCAGCCCTGTGGTCCGACCCCGCTGGCCAACAGCTGCAATGAGCCCTGTGTCAGGCAGTGCCAGAACTCTAATGTTGTCATTGAGCCCTCCCCTGTGGTGGTGACCCTGCTTGGTCCCATCCTCAGCTCCTTCCCACAGAACACTGTTGTGGGCTCTTCCACCTCTGCTGCTGTTGGCAGCATCCTCAGCTGTGAGGGAGTGCCCATCAACTCTGGGGGCTTTGACCTCTCCTGCATTACCAGCCGCTACTGTGGCAGCAGATGCCGACCCTGCTAATGGTGCTGGCAACAGCCTCAGACAAGGACTCCAAGAACTCATACTATGGTGCTGGACAGAGGATCAAACTTTCTGCTGTTGTTTTAAGAGCAGCTGACCATCTCTGTTTTGCCCTTCAAGGGTGGGCTGAAAGGTGCCAACCTGGGCTTTTTGAAAATACAGCCAATGTGTACCTCTCTTCCTCTCACTCTTCTTCTCTCTTTGTTTTATGCTTCCCTGAAATCCTGCTGTGAGGACCCCAGAAATCTGCCTGGAGTGACCTGCTAGCCTGTCTCCTTTTGTGGAGCAGGTTAACACATGTCCTGTGGGAACTCTGCCAGAAGAAATGGGGAACAGATTCTTGGTAGTTCCTGTGCCTTCCATCGTCGTGGGCCTCCACTTGTAGTGTGACCTTATTTCCCTCTTTAGACTCATTAAAAAATTCATGTAACCCTGCCTGTGCCTCTTTGTTTTCTTCCCATCTGCATACTGCCTGCCAAGGGAGAAAGCCGTTGCTCTGGAGGGAAAATAGATGGGGGCACAAGGTAACCCTTTATCACCCCCAGAGTCATTGGACTGCTCAGATATAACCCCCTTGGCCCTGGAGCATGTCATGTGAACAGGAATGCTGATAACTGCTGTTTTCCAGAGAGGAATTGTGGATGTGTGGTGGCCCCAAGTGGGTCAACCACCCCACAAGCTCTTGGGGAAGAGCACTCTTCTTGCTTTGGGTGGAGCTGTGCTGGGGAAGGTGGCTCAGTAGAAGAAATTGCCAAAGAATCCCTGGAATTGGGAATGGGTAAGTAGGCCTGGGGATGGCCCACAGTCTCAAGTCTGCCTGCCCTCCCATCCATCAATCAATCAGGGGCTATGGTCAGCACAGCTGGACATGGGCAGAAGGGAAAACCTCCCCATGCAGTCATATGACCCTTCAGCACAGCATCTGGCATGGCCCAGCTGTTGACTACACATGAAGGGCTGAGGTGTTCACAAGTCAGTATTGGTATCAGTTACCAATAGGTTATGTGTAGATGGGGTTCTTAGGGACAAAGTTTAGAGGTGGACTTGTCAGCATTAGGTTGATGGGTAGACTTGATGGTCTTAACGGTCTTTTCCAACCAAAATTATTCTATGATTCTATAATTCTACAGCAGGCCATATATTAGAGTGCCCTGTCCCTGTGAACCCAACAACCCTTGGGTGAAGGCAGCCTCAGACCAGTGCCTGGTCCCCAAATATACAACATTGCTCTGTGCTGCCCTGTCTTCTCCAAGTATGGAGTAGCTTTTCTCAGGCCCAGGAGCTCTACAGCTCCACAAATGTGAGAGACCAGGTACCCCCATGTGGAGATATGACAGTGACAATCAAATCTGATTCTGTGCTCAGCAGGATCTGTGAGCTGCCCCTGAATGGCACAGGGCATGCACCAGCCCGAACACAGGGGACACATTGGGGTGTCCTCCCCCAGGCACCAAGCTCCTCCAGTATTCCCAGATCCTTGAGACTGAAGTGGCCCTTGTGCTCCATGAGGCATCACTGCTCCACCCACACAGGCCAAGGCCTTCCCACTTATTTAGAACCTGGGCCCTGTGGTGCAGTGGATTTTCCCTCACACAGACCCCACACATCACCAGAACCACAGGACCAGGATGGAGGATAGGGTCATTTCTCTGTGCTGGGGACTGGTTACCTGGAAAGCTTTGTAGAAAATTACCTGGGTCATCCTGGTAGACAACAAATTTATCATGAAGCAGAAATGTGCCCTTTGTTCAAAGAAGGCCAATGGTGACCCAGGCTACATTAAAAGGAGTTTTACTAGCAGGTAGAAGCAGGTCGTCCTTTCCCTCAGCATTAGTGAGGTGACACTTGGAGTACTGGTTCCAGTTCTGGGCTCCTTAGTACAAGGGAGATATGAAAGCAGTGTGAAGAGTCCAATGAAGAGTCACAAAAAAATTAAGGGGCTGGACCTTCTCACTTATGAGGTAAGGCTGAGAGAACTGGAACTGGTTACCCTAGAGAGGAGAGGCTTACTGTGGAGTCCAGCTCGGGACTTCCAGGTACCTACCCTGCAGCTACCGGAGCAACGCTGCTGCAGGCAACGCTACACTGCCCTGTGAAATTCAATATTGGTTTTGTATATTTTGTATTGTTTTCTGTATTTATTAGTAGCATTAGTAAGACATTTTTAACTTTTTCCAACTTGCAAGCCTCTCTCCTTTTTCCCCCTATTACCTTTCCTTATTGTGGAGGGTGCGGGATTAACAGAGAGAATCTGTCACAGTTTATTGTCACCCTGCAGTAAACGGTGACAAACCTGTAAACCCTCCACCTGCAAAACAGTTCCCTGCACAACCCAGCAGCTGCACAGATTTTCAGGGCTACGGCAACTCACAGATTGATGTAGAAATCAGCTTGGCCAGACTCCTGTAAGTCTTCTGGGAGTCTATCACTGCAGAGCTGGCTGTGGCTTTTCTTTCTATGCACCCAAGCTGGACAGGAAGGGGACATAACACTCTCTCATCCTATGCTACATAACAGTGGAAAAACTAATGCAGAAAGAGTAAGACTTCTGACTCTCTAAAGTGAGGAGTAAAAAAAAAGGATAGACCAGCTTCTGTGACACATGCTCCTGTGGAACATCTTGGGAATCTCTACTTCCTTGATGCCTGTGTCTCCTCTCTCATCAGCCTCAAACCCTTGACTGATTGGCCTCTCCTGGCTCCTGCATGGTGTCTAGCCCCAGGCTCCTGTCAGCACACCCTAAGGCTGCAACTCTCACAAACATCATGGTCAACACCACCAAATCCTGCTGATACCAACTGTCCCACTCAGCTTCTCTGGTATTGTGGACTTTTCTCACTCTGTCCAAAAGGAGATATCTCAGGAGTCAATAAATGAAGTTTCCTGCCATATCATCCCTTTCAATTTTATAAATCAGTTTCTTAAAAGCTCACTGAAAAACAAAACAAAACAAAACAAAACCAAACAATAAAGCAAACCAAAACCAAACCAGCCTTTCCACTTTATAATAACCCTTCCATTCTCAGTTTATTCAAAACAAATTTGATCTGCATTTATATTCTCCTTTAAGAAAAAAATAAACCAAAGTACTTTTACTTTTTTCTGTACAATAATTTGGGTTGGACAGGACCTCTGGAGAACACCTATTCCAAGTCCCTACTCAGAGCAGGTCTCATTAGATCAGGCTGGTCAGGGCTGTGCCCAAGCCCTGAAAATTTCCAAGACCAGAGCATCTCTAGAAAACCTTTTATAGTGTTCGAGAGTTTTCAAGGTAAAACAAACAAACAAAATGCAAAAAACAACAAGAATGACAAAAGAAGTTTATAATATCTAAATAGAGTTTCTCAGGTTCCAAATTGTGTCCATTGCCTTTTGTTCTTCCACTGTGCTCTTTGAGAAGAGTCTGGATCCATATTTTCCACATCCTCAGGGTACAGCCACAGACATCCAGGTGTTCCTTGAGCCTTCTTTTCCTAAGGTACCGTTCCTTCAGGCTCGCTTAGTGCCTCATGTCCTCAAGGCCCCTGACATGTCAATATCTTTTCTACATACCGAGGAGCCACACGCTGACCACAGGACCCCAGGCATGGTCTTGTGAGTGACAAACAGAGAAGGATCACTTCCTTGGGTCTGGTGGCTACACTGAAGCTAAGACATCTCAGAGTGCAGTACGTCTGCTGTACCATAAGGGCACACTGGTTACTCACCTTCAGCCACTGGCCAACAGCCATCCCCTGCCTTCCCAGGTTCCTACAGCACAGTTCAAGCTACGTGAAGAAATTGAAAGATGCCTATGTCCAGAGGAAATGTTTGCTCGTGACTCAGGTTTTTGGAGGGAGATCCCATGGTGAGCAGTCTCCTCCTTTCTTTGAGGACTGGGACAAAGGCAACAAGCAGCCAGCAATTTTCTCTCCTGACCTGAGGTAAGGTCTCAGCAAGGTGAGCCATTCATGGCATAAAGCTGTGCTAGAAGTCATACTGATGAGCACATGAAGGACTCTTCCCTGCAGCTACAGAGTGCATCCAACTCTCCAACCCCAACTGTGGTCAAAGAAGCAAAGAAATGGTGAGCATGTTAAGTAAGCAGGTTATTTCATGCTATCTGCCTGCACTTCTCCATGACTGCTCAAAGTCCAGAGCAGTGACATTGGATATAGTAGAGGATAAGGAAGAAGAAAGAAGTTATTGGACTAATGATTATAAATTATAAAAATCTAATTAAAAATCTGATTAAAAATCTAGAGGCAAGAATGGGTGATGGGACAGCCTGACCCATGCAGTGATGAATCCTGAGTTCTCAAGAGTCATGAGTAGGATGTCCACAGCCCTACTATCATATTCTTTAAGAGAATCTACCATATCTTTAAGAGAAAGTGTGGTCCAAATGGCAATGAAGTCTGACAACCACATAAAACTAATTTTATCGAGGCACTAAGAAAGATAAGCAACAACATGTCTATATGGTGACTCACTGATCACAAATAGCAAACACATAAGCAATGCAATGGATCTGGCAGGCTGTCAGAGACACTGAATGTACTGGTCGTCTGACAGCAACAGCAAATCATGCAAATATCTTTTGAATGTAAGAGTCCCACAACCCCTTGCCTCCATCAATAGTAGTGTGACTTGAGTCATACCTTACATGGATAAAGTGGGCAACATCCCGCCTACCCTGCCAATGCTGGTTAAGTGCAGGATGTCAGAAGGCACACTGTCAGAAAAAT
Source organism: Nesoenas mayeri (assembly GCF_963082525.1). Classification (NCBI taxonomy): domain Eukaryota; kingdom Metazoa; phylum Chordata; class Aves; order Columbiformes; family Columbidae; genus Nesoenas; species Nesoenas mayeri. The sequence goes on from NC_137552.1 coordinate 895,513, forward strand.
AGAATGGAATAGAAATTTTCATTTGGAAGGGACCTATAATGATCATCTAGTCCCACTGCCTGACCACTTCAGGGCTCAAGAAAAGTTAAAGCATGTTATTAATGGTGTCATCCAAATGACTCTTAAACACTAATAGGTGTGAGGCATCAAACACCTCTCTAGGAAGCCTGTTTCAGTGTTTGACACTCTTTCAGAAAGAAATGCTTTATAATGTCAAGACTGAACCTATCCTGATACACCTTTGAACTGTTCCTATGTGTCCTACCCAGAGTGAAGAGATCATCACCTCCCGCTTTACTTCTCCTCCTCAGGAATTTGTAGAGAGCAATTAAATCACCACTCAGCCTCCTTTTCTTCAAACTAGACAAACCAAAGTCCTCAGCTGGTCCTCATAGGACATTCCTTCCAGCCCTTTCATCAGCTTTGTTGTCATCGTCTGGACACATTGAAATGTCTTAAAATCCTTCTTAAATTGCAAGGCCCAGAACTGCACACAGTATTCAAGGTGAGGCTACACAAAAAGTGGAATAATCACCTCTCTTGACTGGCTTGTTGTAGTGTGTTGATACAGCCCAAGGTGGGGTTTGCCATCTTGGACACTGGGGCTTACTGCTGCCTCCTACTGAGCTGCTGCCAACCAGCAATGCCAGATTCCTTTCTGAAGGGCTGCTCTTCAGCTACTCCTCTCCCAATCTATATTGTGTCTGGTACTAATCTGTCAGAGGTGCAGAATCCAGCATTTAGTCTTTTCAAATTCCATGTCATTAATGATTGTCAAATGATCCAATGTTATCTTGGAGCATGGCATCCTTCATACAGAGAAGCACCAGGGAGTCCTCTGCAGACAGTGCAGAGGAGAATTTCCCTGAATCCACCTGCAGTAGCACTATAAGGCAGGGGTGTCAAACTCATTTTCACTGTGCCCACATCAACCTCGTGGTTGCCTTCAAAGGTCCAAATGTAATTTTAGAATTCAGCATGCAGGCCTTGTGTTTGCCCTTTGGTTATGTGCATTATACTCCTTTATCATCAATACTGTCTCATAAGACAAAAGACATACTGTTTTTTCTCCTTGAAACACAAACATGTATTTGCCTTCCCATCTATCATTACATCGCCTTCCTTCTGCATCAATGTTTCTCTTACTGGACATTTTGGGATTCAGATTGTTCCACCAGAGATGGTATGGTGTGCCACCTAAGTAAAAGACCAAGATGTCCTTTAGGACCAGGTTAAATAATAGTCAGGACCTCTCACACAGGCTCACCTTTCCTTCAACCCTCCTTCCCCATAAACAGCAGCCATGCTTTCTCCATCGCTTCTCCCCCTCTGTCTGTTCCAATAACATTCTCTTTATTCTCCCATTGGCAGTTCCTTGGACAGCAACATTATCCTTAATGCCATTCCCCTGCATGAACATTTTCCTCATTCTTCATGGTAGAATAAGGACAATGTTCCTTTGGGGGTGGACATGCATACTGATATTCTCCTTTTATCACCCCCCATGAGGAGCATTCACCTTATTTCACACCTCCCCAGTAGAGACATTTACTTTATTTCACCATTACAAATTCTAGCAGGCACTTTCCTTCTTACCCCATTTGCTCAAGGCATCCCCTCTTAAAGGGGTATTCCCACCTCGGCAGTCACATTTCATTTGATGAATTAGCCAGATGCATGAACTTTAGCAAGTGGCCATGACTGTGGGACTATGCCTCACTACCGCTTGTGTGCCAGAGCTGTCCTGTTATTAAATGACATATTGTTAAATGACATCAGCATGTCATTATGCAAGCACGGCCATGACTGCTGGACCACAGGGATGGCCTTATCCATGGAAAACAATGTAGAATTATGTAGTGGGACCCTGGCTTCTGGTTACAAAATATCTTTTTACAGGTACTTTTAAAAATAACATATAGTTGATAAAGCTCATGTATCTGGCTAATTTATTAAAAAATTAAATGAGAGTTGAGAGTATGCCTTTAAGCACCTCCATCCTCCCCATAATTCTTGTCTGTCTTGTTTTTCAGTGCCCCAAGGCAGTTACTAGTGTCCCACTTCAGTCTCACCTGTTACTCTTCTTACACAGGCTCACCACTCTCCTGTAGCTACAACTGCAGCTCCTGCTCTTCTCCTGCTCCTGCAGCACAACACGTGTCACACACGTTGCACATGGGATGGCAGGAGCCTGGGGTTAAGGAGCTTGGCACTGCCACTGAGTAGAAACAAAGTGCCAGGCTGGATAAAACAAGGTGGAGGGCCGAATTCGGCCCGCAAGTCGTGTGTTTCACATCTGTGTCATAAGAGCTTTGGTATCTAGGGGACTGACAGCATATTAGAAGATGTAGGAATAAGACCTTCTGGTAGAGAAATCACATTTCAGCATTATGCTGTGTTCCATTTGAATGGGTGTTTCTGGTGGGAATTGCAGCACAGACACCTTCTGTGCTTGATCTGTGCAGTCAAAACCTCATTTTTATGCTGTAGGATTGTGTATCCAGTTATGTGTCACTTTATCAGCTCACTCATTCAGCTTTGTCCATCTCACTTTCTATAATCTAAAAAATGCTGATCCATGTATCTGTACAATCTTATACCGCAGGATCATGTAAATCCTGATACTCAAATCTGACAGCGCATACTGCTTTCCACAGTCTCTCACAAGGGTTTGAATCAACAAAGTTTTTTCTATATTACCTAATGACCTGTAGTAACAGAAGGAGGAACCTGTAGTTCAGAAGGAGGAGATCTAATCTTTGTTACTTCTCATTCTGCTTGAGCTTCTTAACAAATATTTATTGCGTAATTCATGCCGCACAACCTACCCATGTCTAGTACTTGAACATTTCATCTCTTCTAGCATTGAACTATCATTCTTTCTGTGGCTTCAAGGACTTTATCCATTCCTATGGATGTAGACCTCACTTTTTCAGAATGATAGAATCGTATAATGGTTTGGGTTGGAAAGGAACTTTAAAGATCACATTATCCAACCCCTCTCCCACAAGCAGTAATGTCTTTCATTGGATGAGTCATTCAAAGCCTCATCCAACCTGACTTTATTTTAAAAATAATTCTAGAAGAGAAGGACTATATTGTCTCTCTTTCTTTCTTCCTTTAAACATCTATGTAAGCACAATACATCAAGAGGAACTTGCAGATATTAACAAATCAAACCAAACCAAACCAAACCAAGCCAAACCAAACCAAACCAAGCAGCATCAACAACAAAAAAGCAAACAAAAGTGTAGAGCCTTAGTGCTGTATTTCTTAAATGGGAACAATATCAGGTCAAAGCAGACGAAGCAAGTGTGCAAGACTGGGAGCAGCTGAGGCCCTTCCTGTCAACAAGATGATAAAAAAAAAGATTACCCCAGCTGACATCACCTGCCTCCACTGGACCCCTCTGGGCTATCTTTTCTAGCAGAACTGACGCATCCATGCCCCGGAAATCCTGGGACCTCTCATCCCAGCACTCAAAAGAAGCATCTGTGAGGGAATGGGCATGACATAATCAAGGAAATACACAGGCAGCATAGAGGGAAACAGCAGCACATGCCATGTCATTACATGGGATGTTTCCATTCATTAGGAGGAAAATTGTGGTTTAAACAGTGACTGCCTAGGGCCTGAGGCCCTGTGAATATAATATAAAAGCCAGATCAACTTGTCGCTCTCTCAAACACTTCAGTCACCTCCTTCTGCTTGGGAACCAGGTGAGTTGGAGGTCCCTTTTCTACTTCCCCTCCTCCTATAGGTCAGGGTCCAGTCATCAATAACAGTTGAGCTGATACCAGCTCCTTGGTCTTATGTTAGTCCTCTGAAATTGTGATTGTGGGACAGGACTGAAGAGAGACAGACTGTTACAGAGAGATTCTGAGGCTGGGCTGAGGTCTCTGTTTGACATAGCCCAGGCAAAAGGATCCCTGAGTTTGACTTCTATCCAAGGGATCCTGTTGAGCTTTTGTTCCCCACAGCACAGCTGGCACCTCCCTACCCAGCAGGTGCCTTGCTTGGCTTCCTTTTGGCTAGATTTCAGGTGGTTCCTAAGGTGTCCCTGTGCTTTCCTTCCTCCCTGAAATCTCTCCCAGGTGAACTAGCAGCTCCACACCATGTCCTGCTGCAACCCGTGCCTGCCCTGCCAGCCCTGCAGTCCAACCCCGCTGGCCAACAGCTGCAATGAGCCCTGTGTCAGGCAGTGCCAGAGCTCCAATGTCATCATTGAGCCCTCTTCTGTGGTGGTGATTCTTCCTGGCCCCATCCTCGGCTCCTTCCCACAGAACACTGTTGTGGGCTCCTCCACCTCTGCTGCTGTTGGCAACATCCTCAGCTGTGAGGGAGTGCCCATCAACTCTGGGGGCTTTGACCTCTCCTGCATTACCAGCCGCTACTGTGGCAGCAGATGCCGACCCTGCTAAAGATGCTGGCAACGTCCTTGGGCAAGAACCTCTCAAGACCTTGGAACATGGTTCTTGAAAGCAGATAGAGCTTCACAGCATTGCATTCAGAGCTTTGAACTCTTGTTTCCTTCTTCGACTCGTGTCTCTCTCTCTTGCTTTTGCCTATTCTGTCTCCCAAGGGCAGTGTGGCAGGGACCTGTTTTTGTCCCTCCCTCTGCAGGGCAGGCAGACTGACACTCTGTAGGAGTTTCACTGCAATCTTATGGCTGTCCATGATGCTCCCTCTGAGCCACCTCCTTTTCTTCTTGAGTCTCATTAAACTTGTGTTGCATCTGAGTCTGGGCCTCTGAGTCCTCATTTGTTCTGAGGCAACTCTTCCAGTCTGCTCAGGGAAAACATGGAGGAAGGGGAGGGTTGGACTCCCTGCAATGGATTGTTTTATGGCCTTTCCTTTGGAACTGAAGAACACTTTCATGGCTAAAGCTACAGGCAATGGCCTTAAGTGAGTAAAGGGTTCCAAAGTGTGGCAGGTGTGGGGCTGGGAAACAGCAAGTCCTGGGGACAATCCACACTCTTATCTATCTCATTCCTTCCCCTTCATTACCTGTCAACACACATGGGCACAGACAGCAAGACAGAGGAACCTCATGTAGTCCTTCAGCATCTGGCAGGGCCCAGTTGCTCTCCAGATATGGGTCTGCATCTTGATCATAGAATACCAGGATAAAAGGGACCACAAGGATGACCTGGACCAACCTTTCTTTTCTAAAGTGCAGGCTAGCCAAGATGGTCCAGCACCCTGTTTAACTGCATGTTGTACGTGTCCAATGTTTCAGAACCCACCACTTCCTTGGAGAGATTAATCCAACATGTCCTTGTTCTCATCATGAATAATTTTGTTCTGGTGTTCAATCAGATACCTCCCAGGAGTGGTTTGTACCTATTGCCCCTCGTCTTTTCCATGTGACTTCTGGCAAAAAAGGAGTCTCCATTTTCTGTCTAGGCTCCCATGAAATACTGGAGCATACTGCTGAGGTCTCACCTATGCTTCTCCAAGCTGAACAACCCCAGTTCTCTCAGCCTTTCCTTATGCTGCAGATTCTTATTCCATTGATCATCTTTGTGAACCTTCTTTGGAACATTTCTAGTCTGTCCACATGTTTTTCTGTATAGCAGTGACCAAAATTGAACACAATATTTGAGATTTGGCCTGACAAGCTCTGAGTAGAGTGTGATAATGACTTATTTGTTTCCACTGGTGATGCCCTTGCTAATATAACCGGCATCTTGTTGGCCTTCTCTGCTGCAGCAGGACATTGTTCACTCCTATCGAGCTGCCTGTCCACCAGGACCCCCAGATTCCTTTCCACAGAGCTGCTCCCCAGCCAGCTAGGTCCCAGCCTGTGCTGGGATGATGTTTTCCCTTGGGCAGCACCTTACACTTGGCTGAGATGATTCCCCAGTTAGGATTGGTATGAGTCCACCTCAAGCCACATAATAGAGACCCCTCTTGCTGTGAACCCTATGGTCGTAATGGCCACCGCAAGCCCCAGGACAGCACTGAGTGTTCAAAGGTGCATTTTCTGACCATTATCCTGTCATGATTACACAGAGGGTGAGTAGGTAAGTGGCGTGCATGACAGAGTCTTCCCAGCAGTACAGTCCCTGGTCGTTGGAGAGCTGTCCTGTAAGAGACCCTGCAGACTCCTGGGAACCCCATGGGCACACCAAAGTGCAGGCCTGTGCCCTCATGGTAGGACACCTGTCCCCCCACCGAGCTCTGCAGTAAACAATACCAGTCTTGGCAGTTCTACTGAGAGAAAAAGTACTGGTCCTTAACCCAGGAAGACAAGCATGGTGCCATCGACCCTCTCTGCCCTGGGGCCCAGATGCTCCCGTATTGAGCATCTCCATGTACAGCAAAGCTGTCACCTACAAGAATTAGGCAATCAAGACAGTCTTCTAGGTACATGCATCTGCTAATCTAGATGGAAGTCTCTTATAGACCTGCTGACACAGCTTTGGGGGTTCTCATTTCTCTTCATTGTGACTATTCTTCTAGAGCAGAAGAACAAAAGTTCCTGTTCCTCTTTGCTATTCCCTGCCTGCTTCACTGTCTTTTACAGTGAAGAAGTCTTGGAAATTAAGAGAACAACAGCCATACACTATCCTATTTTCTCTGCAAGAAAAAAGGGAATCTCAATTGCAATAAACTCTTTTGGAATGAGGATTTTCTTTGTGATGACAGTGGTGCAGTAGAGTGGATGGCATATTGTGACATCACAATTGAAGGGTATTACTGGGAGGGACAGGGAATCATAGAATATTGAATATTGAAGTGACCTTGAATGATCACCTGGTCCAATCTTTCATGGGAAAGAGAGACAAGATGAGATTGGCTACCACCCTGTCCAATCACATCGTGGAAATTTGCAGCGATGGAAACCCTACCACATCCCTGGGAGGTCATTCCAGTGAAGGACTGGTCTTAATGTATAAAAGGTATTTCTTCTGTCAAACTGAAACCTCTCCCATTGACGCTTGGACTCATTGTCGCTTGTCTTCTCCACGTGGCTACTTTGAATGAGAGACTGCCATGCTCTTTTTCGATATTATTTAAGTACTACAATATGTTGAGGAGGTCTGCCCAAGCCTTCTATTCATCCAGCAGAACAAGACCTATCTCCTTCAGGCTTTCCTCAGAGAACAGGTTCTCCCACCCTTTGGTCTAATTAGATGCATAGACGAGAGTGGTGGTGGCTGTCAGATCAGGATCAGGGAAGGCTGAGTCAGGGGACTTGGATCCCAGCAGTGGCTTTTTTGATGCAGAAGGGCCAGCCAGCAGAAGTGGCAATGGTGTGAAGATGACCAGAATCCCAATGCCATTGCTACCAAGGCTTGCAGGAAAGAGGTTTTACATATGGTGACGTTACAATTCCAGGACATAAGTGAGAGGATCATGAACTCAAATGGATCATGAACTTAAATGACCACAGTGCCTCTCAGGTTTAATGTAGACCATGGTTGGTGATTACATCCGGTGTGACTGGAAAGAGCAGAAAATGCTGGATAAGAAATGCCTATGTCTTTGCTCAAGGGAGCAAAGCAAGGGTGAGACACCCACTAAGTTGACTGTCCCTCATGACCAGCTCCACTCAATTTATTTATGAAAACATGGAACTGATTTAATGTGTTGCAAAATGACAAAATCCACTGCAAGTAGTCCCACCCTCCCCTTCATCCACCTTTTTCCCTGACAAGAATGGAAGAGTTGCCAAAGAGCAAAACAGGACTCAGAGGCCCAGGCTTGGATGCAGCACAACTTTAATGAGTCTCAAGAAGGAAAGGAGGTGGTTCAGAGGGAGCACCACAGACAGCCCCAAGGACGTGGTGAAACTCCTGAAGGGTGAGAGAGAAACAGATCACTGCTAGGCTGGCCTTGGAGACAGAATTGGCAAAGGAAAAAGACAGAGACACAAGTGGAAGAAGGAAACAATGGTTCAAAGGTCTGAATGCAATGCCATGAAGCTCTATTTCCTTGCAAGGACCATGTTCAAAGGTCTTAGCAGGTTCTTGCCCAAGGACGTTGCCAGCAGCTTTAGCAGGGGCGACATCTGTTGCCACAGTAGCGGCTGGTAATGCAGGAGAGGTCAAAGCCCCCAGAGTTGATGGGCACTCCCTCACAGCTGAGGATGCTGCCAACAGCAGCAGAGGTGGAGGAGCCCACAACGGTGTTCTGAGGGAAGGAGCTGAGGATGGGGCCAGGCAGGGTCACCACAACAGGGGAGGGCTCAATGACAACGGTGGAGCTCTGGCACTGCCTGCAACAGGGCTCATTGCAGCTGTTGGCCAGCGGGGTTGGGCCACAGGGCTGGCAGGGCACGCATGGGTTGCAGCAGGACATGTCTCTGGGACAGAGGTTCACCTGAGAGAGAGGGCAGGAGGAAATAAAGCATGAGGGGTTGCTCTTGAGAAGCAGCACTGCACCAAAACACCGTGGAGCCAAGGCACCTCCTGGCCCAGCATACGCTGCCCACATCAAATCCGAGAAGCCTCCTCCACTAAGTCCCAAACCCTCGCTGTGGAAGACCTTCTGTCCACTTCCCTCTCCCACAGGAAAAAGCTCCCATCAGGACAGACCCTTTCAGATGACACACACATTGAAAAAAGACACTGCATCCAGAAGCAGGAGAAGAAGAGACCTCAGACTCACCTGATTCCCAAGGAGAAAGAGGCAAAAGAAGTGGATGAGAGAGCAGAGAGTTGGGCTGCCTTTTGTAGGAGTCCTGCACTGCCTCAGGCCCAGGCACCCTTTGTGGAAGTAATAATTTTCTGACAAGCTGGTGGTGAATGCAAAACACACCAGCTAATGGTATGGGCTGTCTCCTGGTTTCCTGCACTGCTGCCTTTCCATTTCCTGGTATCTCCACATATTTTCCTACGTGAAGGCTTTCTCTTTATCTGCCGGGATTAGAGGCCTGACGATTTCTGGGTTGGACACATGTTGACATGTATTTCTTTTTAGTTCATGTCCCTTCTGTCACGGACGCTTCTTTAGAAGGCTTGATGAGAAATCCCAGGATTTCTGGGGCAAGAATGAATCATTGTGTTCAGAAGACAGGGACTCAGAGCAGGAGGGTCAAGTGGACGCCAGTTGGTGTCAGCCTGGGAAACTCTGGTGGGTTCTTTTGTATGATCTTAATGACAGCAAGGGCCCCAGCTGCTCCCAGCACTGCAATCCTTGACTTGTCCCCAAGCACTCCTGTGACTGTGTGCACTGCCCTCTGTCGTTCTTCCTTGCCTCTCTCCACCAGTCTCTGGCTCTCATATTCCTAGGAGGGTGGGCTGCGCTTCATGTTTTCATCCCTCTTTCGCTCTAAGCTGCCCTCAGGAGGAAACTGCAACCTATTTGGTCTCCTCCTGTCTCTGGGCAGTCCATGGATCCCTGAGACTCCCCAAGCAATACTGCCCGTGCATCTGTTCTGCTTAGAGTGCCCCATCCCTGCTCTGGAGGGGAGGTCCCTGGCAGCTCCTCAGTCCCGTCCATTTCTATGTGCTCATCTGTAAGAATGTGCCTGTTAGCGTGCCTGTGTACCAGTCTGTTTGATTCCCTACATGCTCATCCATGTGCTTGTCTGCCTGGCCGTGCACACACCTGTGTGCATCTGGTGAGACTGTGTTTCTATTTCCCTGTATAATTCTTTGTGCGTCTCCGGCCTCGTGCATATTTGCCTGTGTCTGTGCATCTCTGAGATTCCTTTTGCACACGTGAGCACATTGGATACGTGTTTAGTGCATGTGTGTGTGTACATAGTTGTGCCTGACCATTCCGAGTCCCACGTTGACACCCCTCTGTGTCAGTACCAGGCACTAACACAGTCTCAGCCCCTCATGTGAGAGGTCAGGGACAGTGCCACAGCCCTCTGGTCTCAGTGAGGAGAAAGCCCAACCCTGGACAACTCATTTTATCTTGGCTCCAGGCAGCTTCAAAGGGCTGAGCTGTTTCCCAAGTTCTTTGCATCTGACGCTTGTAAATGCTTTGGTGTTACAGGATTCACCTGGCGTTGTGAATGAAGCTTGCCCATGGCCAGAAGCTATTGGGAAAAGATTGAGAGCCTGGGGAGGCTGAGAGGAGGGAGATGGTGAACATGAGGCATGTAGCCAACGGCACCAGTAAAGAGCACCAACGCTGGACAGAGCCAAGCATCCCAAGTGCCAGCAATACTAGATAAGTCCAGCAGTGCTTTAAGGTTTCTTTCCAAGCCTCTAATGAGACACTGACTCCAAACTGCTCTTACAAACTATTTGGCTGTGGCTGAGATGCAGGAGATGTAGCTTCGGGGTCCTACAGCCTGGAGAAGGAGAGTGGGATTCAACCACCAGCTAACATCACCACACGGAGGAAAGCAGCCTGTCTCCAGAGAAGGAGACTCCACAACCTCTCTAGGCAGCCTGTTCCTGTGCTCTGTCACCCTAGAAGAAGTTATTCCTCATGTTCAGGTGGAAGCTCCTGTGCTTCAGCCTGTGCCCGTTGCTCATCATCCTATCACTTGCCAGCCCTGAATGGATTCTGGTACCATCATTTTGACATCCACTCTTAAGATACTTATAAACATTGATAAGATCACCTCTCAGCCTTCTCTTCTCCAGGCTAAACTGACACAGCTGTCTCAGTCTCTCCTCTTAAGAAAGATGCTCTAGGCTCTGATTGTCATCCTAGCCTGCCACTGGACTCCATCCGGTAATTCCTTGTCCCGCTTAAACCGGAGGCCCAGAACTGGGTGCTTTTCCTTAAATGCAGGCATTCTGGCCCACACCACAGTGCCTTTCCTCCTTCCCAAATGATGGAGAGAAAGACCCTTCTCAGGGTTCTCAAAGTGTTCTGGGAGATGGCGCATTCCCTGCATAGGACACCCCTCAGCAGTAGACAGAAGAGGGCACCTCTGGACTAGATGTGCACTGCTCCACACCTGCCTCCCAACAGGCCACTGTGGGGAAAGTCCTCTTCCCTTGTGGGATTTGGGGTCCACTGAGACACCCCAGTGAGTTAGGAACTCTGCAGTGAGTGACCAGTGGTGGAAAGCTGCATGGGGGCTCTGCTTGCCTTGAAGAACCCTTCCCATCCCACTTGTACATCCACTGCTCCAAATAAAAGCATTGTCACTGTGGAGGTGTTCAAACACTGGAAGAGGTAGTTCAAAGAGATTGTGGAGTCTTAGCTGTGGAGATAGTCCAGTCCTGTCTTGATAGAGTTCTTAGGCAATGTGCTCTAGCTGACCCTACTGCAGCAGAGGCATTGGGCGAGGTGATCTGCAGAGGTGCCCTCCAACCTCAACAATTCCAAGATTCTGTGAAATGTAGAGTTCAAGGTGCAGCAGCAATACCAGGAAATTTAGGTTTCTCTCTGGGTCAACACACAGGGGCCCTGAATTCAATTGTCCCCTATCACTGCAGTGTTCTTCTGTCCAAATACGCACCAGGCCCATGCTGAAGTCCAGCAAAGCTCCTGCGCCCACCCCTTCAGGAGACACCGCTGCAGCCCAGCCCTGTCCAAAATGTCTCTCCAGAGCTACTCTCACTTCTTAGCCAAGCACTCTTGTTGAGGCACTCAGATCGGGAATTCAAAGGCAACATAAAGAGAAACAGCAGCACGTGTGATGTCATTACCTGCAAAATTACCATTCTTTAGGAGCATGCAGGAAAATTGTAGTTTATGCACTGTGTGCCTTTTAGCCCGAGGCCATGTGAAAACAAAAGAAAAACTAGTTCAACTGGTCACTCCCTCAAAAAGTTCATTCAACTCCTTCACATTAGGAACCAAGTGAATGAGAACTCCCTTGTCTCCTTGCCTTCCTCTTATAGGAAGGGGTCCAGCCTTCAAGGACAACTCCATTGATACCTTTCCTTGGTCCCATGTCAGTGCTCTGAAATCGTGATTATGGGAGAGAGCAGAGGAGAACTGGTTTGTCATGAAGAGGGGTTGAGGCTGGGCTGAGGTGGCTTTGTGGCTACAGGCCATGCAAGAGGATCCCTGGCTTCAGGAATATAAACCCTTGCTCCCGCTGCACAGCATCTACCTCCCCTCCCATCAGTTGCCCAGGGTCTTTTTTGGCAATTTCAGCCCTTCCCTTGCTATGTCTCTGCTCAGAAACATTCCCCTTGGCCTTTGAGAATGCCTTAAGCATGGTGGTCCCAACTTGTGCTGTGTCCATGGGAAGATCCCAGTGCAGCAGGAGACCCTGGGATGACAGTAGCATCATAAGCACTCGAGGCCATTCCTCTTGGTCTGGGTGGAGGTGGTCTTGGGCAGGAGGCTCAGACACAGAAGATGGCTACGGGAATGTAAGGAGAGGATTGCAGGAGAAATTGTGTTGGCCAGAGAGACTCAACTTAGGCTTCCCAGCATCTCCAGAAACAGGGGGCATGGCATGCAAAGGGGTGGTATGTCCCAGGTACACGAGCACAAATATCAATTGACATTATCACTGTAATGGATATGTAATGGTATGCCTGGTATGGTATGGTATGGTAATGGATAGTATCAGACACTCCCAGCAGAGGCCCACCTGCATCCAACAATGAACAACCATCAGACAGGTGGAGGAAACAAGAGAAAAGGATATGGCATGTTGTCCCAAATGTCAGCCTTTGGTCAGCGGATGGGAAACGTTACAGCGTTGCCCTTTTCCGGACAATTTTGCCACACAGTAGCCCACAGTAATGACCCAGCTAAAAATCACCTACCTGCACCGGATGCCACCAGCACTTGGCCTGAGTCTTCTGCCCGTTCTGACGTATGTCTGCCCTGGAAATCCTCAGGCCTTTCATCCTGGCACTTACAGAAAAGCCTTCATAGGGGAAAGCACGTGGCAGAAAACAGGAAATGAAAAGACGGCAGTGCATGAAATCAGGACACAGCCCATGCCATTACCCGATGTGTTTTACATTCATCATGAGCTTGTCAGAAAATTATTGCTTCCACAAAGGGTGCCGGAGCCTGAGGCAGTGCAGGACTCCTATAAATGGCAGCCCAAGTCCCTGCTCTCTCATCCACTTCTCTTGCTTCTTTCTCCTGGGGAATCAGGTGAGTGTGAAGCCCCTTGTCCTCCTGCTTCAGAATCTGGTGTCTTTTTTCAATGTGTGTCTCAGCTGATAGGAACTGTCCTTGCCCTGGGGTGAGAGTTGCTTCTCATGGGAGAGGGAAGGGGAGAGAAGGTCTTCTGCTGAGAGAGGCAGGGACTTAGTGGGGGTGGCTGCTGGGATTTGAGGTGGGCAGCGTATGCTGGTCCAGGAGGTGCCTTGTGTCCTCTGTGGTTGGGTGCAGTGCTGCTTTTCATGTGCACGTCATGCTCTGTTTCATCCTGTCCTCTCAGGTGAGCCTCTATCCCAGAGACATGTCCTGCTGCAACCCATGCGTGCCCTGCCAGCCCTGTGGCCCAACCCCACTGGCCAACAGCTGCAATGAGCCCTGTTGCAGGCAGTGCCAGAGCTCCAATGTGGTCATCCAGCCCTCTGCAGTGATTGTGACCCTGCCTGGCCCCATCCTCAGCTCCTTCCCTCAGAACACCGTTGTGGGCTCCTCCACCTCTGCTGCTGTTGGCAACATTCTCAGCTGTGAGGGAGTGCCCATCAACTCTGGGGGCTTTGACCTCTCCTGCATTACCAGCCGCTACTGTGGCAGCAGATGCCGACCCTGCTAAAGGTGCTGGCAATGTCCTTGGGCAAGTACCTCTCAAGGCCTTGGAACATGGTCCTTGAAAGGAGGTAGAGCTTCATGGCATTGCATTCAGAGCTTTGAACTCTTGTTTCCTTCTTCAACTCGTGTCTCTCTCTCTGGCTTTTGCCGATTCTGTCACTCAAGGGCAGTGTGGCAGGGACCTGTTTTTGTCCCTCCCTCAGCAGGGCAGGCAGACTGACACTCTGCAGGAGTTTCACTGCAATCTTATGGCTGTCCATGGTGCTCCCTCTGAGCCACCTCCTGTTCTTCTTGAGTCTCATTAAACTTGTGTTGCATCTGAGTCTGGGTCTCTGAGTCCTCCTTTGTTCTGAGGCAACTCTTCCAGTCTGCTCAGGGAAAACGTGGAGGAAGGGGAGGGTTGGACTCCCTGCAGTGGATTGTTTTATGGCCTTTCCTTTGGAGCTGAAGAACACGTTCATGGCTAATGCTACAGGCAATGGCCTTAAGTGAGTAAAGGGTTCCAAAATGTGGCAGATGTGGGGCTGGGAAACAGCAAGTCCTGGGGACAATCCACACTCTCATCTCCCTCAATCCTTCCCCTCTGTTACCTGATCTAGTGTGCACGGTCAACACACATGGGCACAGACAGCGAGACAGAGGAACTTCATGCCGTCCTTCAGCATCTGGCAGGGCCCAGTTGCTCTCCACACACTGGGTGCATCCAGATCATACAATAGCATAGAATAATTTTGCTCAGGGGTTCAATCAGATACCTTCCAGGAATAGCTTGCACCTATGGCCCCTCATCCTTTCCATGTGATTGCTTGTAACAAGGGAGTCTCCATCTTCTTTCCAGGCACTTTTATAGTCCTGGAGCATAGTGCTGAGCTCTCCCCTATGCTTCTCCAAGCTGAACAACCCCAGTTCTCTCAGCCTTTCCTTATGCTGCAGATTCTTAGTCCGTTGATCATCTTTGTGAGCCTTCTCTGGAATATTTCCAGTCCATGCACATATTTGTTGTACAGTAGTGACCACAATTGAACACAAATTTAAGATTTGGCCTGACAAGCTCTGAGGAGAGTGTGATAATGACGTATTTTGTCTCCACTAGTCATGCCCTTGCTAATGCAACCAGGCATCCTGTTGGCCTTCTTTGCTGCAGCAGGACGTTGTTCACTCCCATTGAGCTGCTTGTCCAGTAGGACCACCAGGTTCATTTCCACAGAGCTGCTCCTCAGCCAGCTAGGTCTCAGCCTGTGCTGGGATTATGCTTTCCCTTGGGCAGCACCTTACACTTGGCTAAGATAATTCCCGAGTTGGGATTTGTATCAGCCACGCTCAGGCCACATATTGGAGTCTCCGCTTGCTGTCAATCTAATGACCGTAAGATCCACCCAGCACTGCAATCATTAACTTGTCCCCAAGCACTCTTGTGACTGTGTGCACTGCCCTCTGTTGTTCTTCCTTGGCTCTCTCCACCAGTATCTGGTTCTCATATTCCTAGGAGGGTGGGCTGCGCTTCATGTTTTCATCTCTCTTTCACTCTAAGCTGCCCTCAGGAGGAAACTGCAACCTATTTGGTCTCCTCCTGTCTCTGGGCAGTCCATGGATCCCTGAGACTCCCCAAGCAATGCTGCCCGTGCATCTGTTCTGCTTAGAGTGCCCCATCCCTGCTCTGGAGGGGAGGTCCCTGGCAGCTCCTCAGTCCCGTCCATTTCTATGTGCTCATCTGTAAGAATGTGCCTGTTAGCGTGTCTGTGTACCAGTCTGTTTGATTCCCTACATGCACATCCACGTGCTTGTCTGCCTGGCCGTGCACACACCTGTGTGCCTCTGGTGAGACTGTGTTTCTATTTTCCTGTACAATTCTTTGCACGTCTCTGGCCTCGTGCATATTTGCTTGTGTCTGTACATCTCTGAGATTTCTGTTGCACACGTGAGCACGTTGGATACGTGTTTAGTGCATGTGTGTGTGTACATAGTTGTGCCTGACCATTCCGAGTCCCACGTTGACACCCCTCTGTGTCAGTACCAGGCACTATCACAGTCTCAGCCCCTCATGTGAGAGGTCAGGGACAGTGCCACAGCCCTCTGGTCTCAGTGAGGAGAAAGCCCAACCCTGGACAACTCATTTTATCTTGGCTCCAGGCAGCTTCAAAGAGCTGAGCTGTTTCACAAGGTCTTTGCATCTGACGCTTGTAAATGCTTTGGTGTTACAGGATTCACCGGGCTCTGTGAATGAGGCTTGTCCACGGCCAGGAGTTATTGGGAAAAGATTGAGAGCCTGGGGAGGCTGAGAGGAGGAAGATGGTGAACATGAGGCGTGTAGCCAATGGCACCACAACCCCGGGACAGCACTGAGTGTTCAAAGGCGCATTTTCTGGCCGTTAATCTGTCATGATTGCACAGGGGGTGACTGGGCAGATGGCTTCCATGTCAGGGTCTTCCCAGCAGTGTAGTCCCTGGTTATTGGAGATCTGTCCTGCAAGATACCCTGCACACCCCTGGGAACCCCATGGCCACCCCAAAGTGCAGGCCTGTGCCCTCATGATAGGTCACCTCTCCCCCCACCAAGCTCTGCAGTAAACAACACCAGTGTTGGTGGTTATACTGGGAGGAAACGTACTGGTCCTCAACCCAGGAAGACAAGCCCCCCGCATGCTGCCACGGGCCTACTCTGCCCTGGGGCCCAGGCAATGGACGCCAGCATGGAGCGTCTCCATGCACATGGAAGCTGTTGCCTACAAGACCTATCAAATCAAGACAGTCCTCTGGATACATGCATCTGCCACTCGAGATGGAAGTCTCAGATGGACCTGCTGACTCATAGTTTGGGGATTCTCAATTCTCTTGACTGTAACTATTCTTCTAGAGAAGAAGATCGAAGGTTCTTGTTTCTCTTTGCTATTCCCTGCCTGCAGAGTATGTCTTTTAGAGTGAAGAAGTCTTGGAAATGAAGAGGACAACAGCCATGCACTATCCTATTTTTTCTTAAAAAAAAAAAAAAAAAAAAAAAAAAAAAAGTGTAACTCAAATGCAATAAACTCTTTTGGAATGAGGATTTTCTTGTGATGACAGTGGTGCAGTAGAGTGGATGGCATATTGTGACATCACGACTGAAGGCTATTACTGGGAGGGACAGGGAATCATAGAATATTGAATAGTGGAAGTGACCTTGAATTATCACCTGGTCCAATCTTTCATGGGAAAGAGAGACAAGATGAGATTGGCTACCACCCTGTCCAATCACATCGTGGAAATTTGCAGTGATGGGAACCCTACCACATCCCTGGGAGGTCATTCCAGTGAAGGACTGGTCCTACTGTAAAAAAGGTATTTCTTCTGTCAAACTGAAACCTCTCCCAGTGACGCTTGGACTCATTGTCGCTTTTCTTCTCCATGTGGCTCCTTTGAATGAGAGAGCTGCCATGCTCTTTTTCGATATTATTTAAGTACTACAATATGTTGAGGAGGTCTGCCCAAGCCTTCTATTCATCCAGCAGAAAAAGACCTATCTCCTTCAGGCTTTCCTCAGAGAACAGGTTCTCCCTCCCTTTGGTCCAATTAGATGCATACACGAGAGTGGTGGTGGCTGTCAGATCAGGATCAGGGAAGGCTGAGTCAGGGGACTTGGAACTCAGCAGTGGCTTTCTTGATGCAGAAGGGCCACTCAGCAGAAGTGACAATGGTGTGAAGATGACCAGAATCCCAATGCCATTGCTACCAAGGCTAACAGGAAAGAGGTTTTGCATATGGTGACGTTACAATTCCAGGACATAAGTGGGAGGATCATGAGCTCAGTGATAGCCAGGAAGACTGGAATACATCAGAATCACTGTGCCCAGAAGGAGGCAACGTAGATGATTTTCCTCAAAGCAAGGAAAGTGTCCGTCATTTTTGACACAACGGTGGTAGTTTTTCCAGTCTCCACCAAGGAAATACAAGGAGACAGAAGAATGGAGGTCATTCTCTTCCAGGATTCAAAGATACATGGAGAAGAGAATGGCACATGGGGCCATGTGCCCACCCTGGGAGGCATTAAAGGCCCAGGGCAATGAGATCAATTACAGGTGTCTTCTTCTCCATTGCCATCGTCCCGTACATGACCAGAAGGAATCAGTTGTCCAGACAAAAGGGAAGGAGGAAAGCCGTGGTGGATTAAATCTACTATTTTAGTTACTTTCAGAAGGACAAACCACCTTTGTTTCTGACTGAGAGAAACCACTTACCCCAGATAAGGGTCTGACCATGCCAGGGCTCAGGTGTGAAAGTGGACCAGAGCAGAAAGGACCTGGCAGAGTTTTGACCAACATTCCTGCTCTGCTGGAACTCACCATTGCCATGAAATGGCTGATTCCCGTTGCATGTAATTGCATGTGTGACAGTTCCTGGGTGCATTGGTTTCTTAATTACCTCATTCTTAATTGTTTAATTTAAATGACCAAAGTGCCCTCTAGGTCTAATGTGGACCATGGCTGGAGATTATATCAGGTGTGACTGGGAAGAGCAGAGAATGTTGGTTAAGAAATGCCTATGTCTTTGCTCAAGGGAGCAAAGCAAGGGTGAGACACCCACTAAGTTGACTGTCCCTCACGACCAACTCCACTCAATTTATTTATGAAAACATGAAATTAATGCATTGCAAAATGACCAAATCCACTGCAAGGAGTCCCACCCTCCCCTTCATCCACCTTTTTCCCTGACAAGAATGGAAGAGTTGCCAAAGAGCAAAACAGGACTCAGAGGCCCAGGCTTGGATGCAGCACAACTTTAATGAGTCTCAAGAAGGAAAGGAGGTGGCTCAGAGGGAGCACCACAGACAGCCCCAAGGATGTGGTGAAACTCCTGAAGGGTGAGAGAGAAACAGATCACTGCTAGGCTGGCCTTTGAAACAGAATCGGCAAAGGAAAAAGGCAGAGACACAAGTGGAAGAAGGAAACAATGGTTCAAAGGTCTGAATGCAATGCCATGAAGCTCTATTTCCTTGCAAGGACCATGTTCAAAGGTCTTAGCAGGTTCTTGCCCAAGGAAGTTGCCAGCAGCTTTAGCAGGGGCGACACCTGTTGCCACAGTAGCGGCTGGTAATGCAGGAGAGGTCAAAGCCCCCAGAGTTGATGGGCACTCCCTCACAGCTGAGGATGCTGCCAACAGCAGCAGAGGTGGAGGAGCCCACAACGGTGTTCTGAGGGAAGGAGCTGAGGATGGGGCCGGGCAGGGTCACCACCACGGGGGAGGGCTCAATGACAACGGTGGAGCTCTGGCACTGCCTGACACAGGGCTCATTGCAGCTGTTGGCCAGTGGGGTTGGGCCACAGGGCTGGCAGGGCACGCATGGGTTGCAGCAGGACATGTCTCTGGGACAGAGGTTCACCTGAGAGAGAGGGCAGGAGGAAATAAAGCATGAGGGGTTGCTCTTGAGAAGCAGCACTGCACCAAAACACCGTGGAGCCAAGGCACCTCCTGGCCCAGCATACGCTGCCCACAATACATCCGAGAAGTCTCCTCCACTAAGTCCCAAACCCTCGCTGTGGAAGACCTTTTGTCCACTTCCCTCTCCCACAGGAAAAAGCTCCCATCAGGACAGACCCTTTCAGATGACACACACATTGAAGAAAGACACTGCATCCAGAAGCAGGAGAAGAAGAGACCTCAGACTCACCTGATTCCCAAGGAGAAAGAGGCAAAAGAAGTGGATGAGAGAGCAGAGAGTTGGGCTGCCTTTTATAGGAGTCCTGCAATGCCTCAGGCCCAGGCTCCCTTTGTGGAAGTAATAATTTTCTGACAAGCTGGTGGTGAATGCAAAACACACCAGCTAATGGTATGGGCTGTGTCCTGGTTTCCTGCACTGCTGCCTTTCCATTTCCTGGTATCTCCACATATTTTCCTACGTGAAGGCTTCCTCTTTAACTGCCGGGATTAGAGGCCTGACGATTTCTGGGTTGGACACATGTTGGAACGTATTTCTTTTTAGTTCATGTCCCTTCTGTCACGGACGCTTCTTTAGAAGGCTTGATGAGAAATCCCAGGATTTCTGGGGCAAGAATGAATCATTGTGTTCAGAAGACAGGGACTCAGAACAGGAGGGTCAAGTGGAGGCAGGTGGTGTCAGCCTGGGAAACTCTGGTGGGTTCTTTTGTATGATCTTAACGACAGCAAGGGCCCCAGCTGCTCCCAGCACTGCAATCCTTGACTTGTCCCCAAGCACTCCTGTGACTGTGTGCACTGCCCTCTGCCGTTCTTCCTTGCCTCTCTCCACCAGTCTCTGGCTCTCATATTCCGAGGAGGGTGGGCTGCACTTCATGTTTTCATCTCCCTTTCGCTCTAAGCTGCCCTCAGGAGGAAGCTGCAACCTATTTGGCCTCCTCCTGTCTCTGGGCAGTCCGTGGGTCCCTGAGACTCCCCAAGCAATGCTGCTCGTGCATCTGTTCTGCTTAGAGTGCCCCATCCCTGCTCTGGAGGGGAGGTCCCTGGCAGCTCCTCAGTCCCGTCCATTTCTATGTGCTCATCTGTAAGAATGTGCCTGTTAGCGTGCCTGTGTACCAGTCTGTTTGATTCCCTACATGCTCATCCATGTGCTTGTCTGCCTGGCCGTGCACACACCTGTGTGCATCTGGTGAGACTGTGTTTCTATTTTCCTGTACAATTCTTTGCACGTCTCTGGTCTCGTGCATATTTGCTTGTGTCTGTACATCTCTGAGATTCCTGATGCACACGTGAGCTGACACAGTCTCAATCCCTCATGTGAGAGGTCAGGGACAGTGCCACAGCCCTCTGGTCTCAGTGAGGAGAAAGCCCAACCCTGGACAACTCATTTTATCTTGGCTCCAGGCAGCTTCAAAGGGCTGAGCTGTTTCCCAGGGTCTTTGCATCTGATGCTTGTAAATGCTTTGGTGTTACAGGATTCACCTGGCTCTGTGAATGAGGCTTGTCCATAGCCAGGAGTTACTGGAAAAAGATTGAGAGCCTGGGGAGGCTGAGAGGACGTGATGATGAACATGAGCTGTGTAGCCAACGGCACCAGTAAAGAGTACCAACGCTGGACAGAGCCAAGCATCCCAAGTGCTCTCAGGGTTCTCAAAGTGTTCTGGGAGATGGCGCATTCCCTGCATAGGACACCCCTCAGCAGTAGACAGAAGAGGGCACCTCTGGACTAGATGTGCACTGCTCCACACCTGCCTCCCAACAGGCCACTGTGGGGAAAGTCCTCTTCCCTTGTGGGATTTGGGGTCCACTGAGACACCCCAGTGAGTTGGGAACTCTGCAGTGAGTGACCAGTGGTGGAAAGCTGCATGGGGGCTCTGCTTGCCTTGAAGAACCCTTCCCATCCCGCTTGTACATCCACTGCTCCAAATAAAAGCATTGTCACTGTGGAGGTGTTCAAACACTGGAAGAGGTAGTTCAAAGAGATTGTGGAGTCTTAGCTGTGGAGATAGTCCAGTCCTGTCTTGATAGAGTTCTTAGGAAATGTGCTCCAGCGGACCCTACTGCAGCAGAGGCATTGGGCGAGGTGATCTGCAGAGGTGCCTTCCAACCTCAACAATTCCAAGATTCTGTGAAATGCAGAGCTCAAGGTGCAGCAGCAATACCAGGAAATTCAGGTTTCTCTCCGGGTCAAAACACAGGGACCGTGAATTTAATGGTCCCCTATCACTGCAGTGTTCTTCTGTCCAAATACGCACCAGGCCCATGCTGAAGTCCAGCAAAGCTCCTGCGCCCACCCCTTCAGGAGTAACCGTTGCAGTCCAGCCCTGTCCAAAATGTCTCTCCAGAGCTACTCTCGCTTCTTAGACAAGTACCCTTGTTGGGGCACTCAGAGCGGGAATTCAAAGGCAACATAAAGAGAAACAGCAGCACGTGTGATGTCATTACCTGCAAAATTACCATTCTTTAGGAGCATGCAGGAAAATTGTAGCTTATGCACTGTGTGCCTTTTAGCCCGAGGCCATGTGAAGACAACAGAAAAACTAGTTCAACTGGTCACTCCCTCAAAAAGTTCATTCAACTCCTTCACATTAGGAACCAAGTGAATGAGAACTCTCTTGTCTCCTTGCCCTCCTCTTATAGGAAGGGGTCCAGCCTTCAAGGACAACTCCACTGATACTTTTCCCTTGGTCCCATGTTAGTGCTCTGAGATCGTGATTATGGGAGAGGGCAGAGGAGAACTGGATTGTCATGAAGAGGGGTTGAGGCTGGGCTGAGGTGGCTTTGTGGCTACAGGCCATGCAGGAGGATCCCTGGCCTCAGGAAAATAAACCCTTGCTCCCCGCTGCACAGCATCTACCTCCCCTCCCATCAGTTGCCCAGGGTCTTTTTTGGCAATTTCAGCCCTTCCCTTGCTATGTCTCTGCTCAGAAACATTCCCCTTGGCCTTTGAGAATGCCTTAAGCATGGTGGTCCCAACTTGTGCTGTGTCCATGGGAAGACCCCAGTGCTGCAGGAGACCCTGGGATGACAGCAGCATCATAAACACTCGAGGCCATTCCTCTTGGTCTGGGTGGAGGTGGTCTTGGGCAGGAGGCTCAGACACAGAAGATGGCTACGGGGATGTAAGGAGAGGATTGCAGGAGAAATTGCTTTGGCCAGAGAGACTCATCTTAGACTTCCCAGCATCTCCAGAACCAGGGGGCATGGCATGCAAAGGGATTGTATGTCCCGGGCACACGAGCACAAATATCAATTGACATTACCGCTGATCAAGCCCACAGCAGAGCAAGAGCAAGAGCAGGAGAAACAGGCTGGTTGTGATGGCACAGATAGAAAGTAAAAATAAAGCATGGAAATAACAGACACTCCTGGTCCCTTTTAACTGCCATAACTGTTGCAAATCCAAGAAGACCTTGGTTGGCTTCCAGGCACCCACCCACCTGGCTACTGTCTCCTTCATCTACGGGACAGGTGGAAAACATAAGGTGAAAACCGTCATGGGTCCTGGTAAAGACAGGGGTATTACTCACCAATGATCATTAGGGGCAAAATAGGCCTGACTTGGAGAAGAATAATTTAAATTGCTAACAATAAGAAATGCAGCGGGATGGTAAAAGCCATCCAAAATAGCCTTAAGAATTTCCCCACATTCCTTAACTCTTTTTTAAAAGATTCAACTTCAATCCTTCATTGCAGGCTTATCTATTTGATTCACTCTTAAACAATATAGTGGGATGCAGAATATGGGGTTGTGGTCAATACACAACAGACCCTTTCTGATCCAACACAGACTTCGACTGACCTACCTGTGAAAACCATCAGAGTGTTTGTGGCTTTCCCTACTACACAGGTCCCTGCATTCTCAGACACAGCTGATGGGCCCTCCGACTCAGTTCTTTTATGGGGACGTGGAAGCCCTGGTGCTTGAAAAGCAAAGGAGTTTGACTGAAAAGTCTTGGACTCTCCCTAATGCACCCAGAGATTTGGTCCTCCATCTCACAGCAGAGCTACACCTGGACCCCGGTCTAATACACATCTGATGAGAGCTGACAGCTACTGCCTCACTCAGCCACGACGCTGACCAGCTGCTCTCTGAGAACCTCTCTGCCAGGACAAAAGCACCACCACTCAGCTGCAAATCGGCTACTTTTGGCAAGAGCAACCTCCTGCTCTACTCTGCTCTTGAACTCACCAGGGGGGAGTCCCCTGCTACAACATGCACGTGTCTTTATGATGAGGGTCACAGAGGTACAGAGAGACACAAGTGTGCATGTGCAGGTCTGTGTTGAACCATGTAACAATCTGTATGCTCACAGAAAGCCAGAAAACCATCAGCAAATGGGTACTTTGTTGAGGACATGCTGGGGACCACTGTGCTAGAAAAGGATTCAAGTTCCAAAGGGAAAACCAGGCCCCAAACAATCTCCTGGCATTTCCTGAGGACCTGCAGAGAGTGTGAGGAGAGGGCATGAGGCAAAAGAGCCCAGCAAACTCATCCTGAGAGCACTGTTAGTGTCGTGATAGTATTAGACGCTCCCAGCAGAAGCCCACCTGCACCCAGCAATGAACAACCATCAGAGAGGTGGAGGAAACAAGAGAAAAGGATATGGCATGTTGTCCCAAATGTCAGCCTTTGGTCAGCGGATGGGAAACGTTACAGCGTTGCCCTTTTCCGGACAATTTTGCCACAAAGAAGCCCACAGTAATGACCCAGCTGAAAATCACCTACCTGAACCGGATGCCACCAGCACTTGGCCTGAGTCTTCTGCCCGCGCTGACATATGTCTACACTGGAAATCCTCAGGCCTTTCATCCTGGCATTAACTGAAAAAGGCTTCATAAGGGAAAGCACATGGCAGAAAACAGGAAATGAAAAGGCGGCAGTGCACGAATTCAGGACACAGCCCATGCCATTACCCGATGTGTTTTACATTCATCATGAGCTTGTCAGAAAATTGTTGCTCCCACAAAGGGTGCCGGAGCCTGAGGCAGTGCAGGACTCCTATAAATGGCAGCCCAAATCCCTGCTCTCTCATCCACTTCTCTTGCTTCTTTCTCCTGGGGAATCAGGTGAGTGTGAAGCCCCTTGTCCTCCTGCTTCAGGATCCGGTGTCTTTTTTCAATGTGTGTCTCAGCTGATAGGGACTGTCCTTGCCCTGGGGTGAGAGTTGCTTCTCATGGGAGAGGGAAG
Organism: Nesoenas mayeri; assembly: GCF_963082525.1. Lineage (NCBI taxonomy): Eukaryota > Metazoa > Chordata > Aves > Columbiformes > Columbidae > Nesoenas > Nesoenas mayeri. The sequence goes on from NC_137552.1 coordinate 919,709, forward strand.
GGGAGAGAAGGTCTTCTGCTGAGAGAGGCAGGGACTTAGTGGGGGTGGCTGCTGGGATTTGAGGTGGGCAGCGTATGCTGGTCCAGGAGGTGCCTTGTGTCCTCTGTGGTTGGGTGCAGTGCTGCTTTTCATGTGCACGTCATGCTCTGTTTCATCCTGTCCTCTCAGGTGAGCCTCTATCCCAGAGACATGTCCTGCTGCAACCCATGCGTGCCCTGCCAGCCCTGTGGCCCGACCCCGCTGGCCAACAGCTGCAATGAGCCCTGTGTCAGGCAGTGCCAGAGCTCCAATGTGGTCATCCAGCCCTCCGCCGTGGTGGTGACCCTGCCTGGCCCCATCCTCAGCTCCTTCCCTCAGAACACCGTTGTGGGCTCCTCCACCTCTGCTGCTGTTGGCAGCATCCTCAGCTGTGAGGGAGTGCCCATCAACTCTGGGGGCTTTGACCTCTCCTGCATTACCAGCCGCTACTGTGGCAGCAGATGCAGACCCTGCTAAAGATGCTGGCAATGTCCTTGGGCAAGTACCTCTCAAGGCCTTGGAACATGGTCCCTGAAAGGAGGTAGAGCTTCATGGCATTGCATTCAGAGCTTTGATCTCTTGTTTCCTTCTTCGACTCATGTCTCTCTCTCTTGCTTTTTCCGATTCTGTCTCCCAAGCGCAGTGTGGCAGGGACCTGTTTTTGTCCCTCCCTCTGCAGGGCAGGCAGACTGACACTCTGTAGGAGTTTCACTGCAATCTTATGGCTGTCCATGGTGCTCCCTCTGAGCCACCTCCTTTTCTTCTTGAGTCTCATTAAACTTGTGCTGCATCTGAGTCTGGGCCTCTGAGTCCTCCTTTGTTCTGAGGCAACTCTTCTAGTCTGCTCAGGGAAAACGTGGAGGAAGGGGAGGGTTGGACTCCCTGCAGTGGATTGTTTTATGGCCTTTCCTTTGGAGCTGAAGAACACGTTCATGGCTAATGCTACAGGCAATGGCCTTAAGTGAGTAAAGGGTTCCAAAGTGTGGCAGGTGTGAGGCTGGGAAACAGCAAGTCCTGGGGACAATCCACACTCTCATCTCCCTCATTCCTTCCCCTCTGTTACCTGATCTAGTGTGCACGGTCAACACACATGGGCACAGACAGCAAGACAGAGGAACCTCATGCAGTCCTTCAGCATCTGGCAGGGCCCAGTTGCTCTCCACACACTGGGTGCATCCAGATCATACAATAGCATAGAATAATTTTGCTCAGGGGTTCAATCAGATACGTCCCAGGAGTAGCTTGCACCTATGGCCCCTCATCTTTTCCATGTGATTGCTTGTAACAAGGGAGTCTCCATCTTCTTTCCAGGCACTCTTATAATCCTGGAGCATAGTGCTGAGCTCTCCCCTATGCTTCTCCAAGCTGAACAACCCCAGTTCTCTCAGCCTTTCCTTATGCTGCAGATTCTTAGTCCATTGATCATCTTTGTGAGCCTTCTCTGGAATATTTCCAGTCCATCCACATATTTGTTGTACTGCAGTGACCAAAATTGAACACAAATTTAAGATTTGGCCTGACAAGCTCTGAGGAGAGTGTGATAATGACTTCTTTTGTCTCCACTGGTCATGCCCTTGCTAATGCAATCGGGCATCCTGTTGGCCTTCTTTGCTGCAGCAGGACGTTGTTCACTTCTATTGAGCTGCTTGTCCAGCAGGACCACCAGGTCCCTTTCCACAGAGGTGCTCCCCAGCCAGCTAGGTCCCAGCCTGTGCTGGGATGATGTTTTCCCGTGGGTAGCACCTTACACTTGGCTGAGATAATTCCTAAGTTGGGATTTGTATCAGCCACACTCAGGCCACATATTGGAGTCTCCACTTGCTGTCAATCTAATGAGCGTAAGGTCCACCACAACCCCGGGACAGCACTGAGTGTTCAAAGGCGCATTTTCTGGCCATTATTCTGTCATGATTGCACAGAGGGTGTCTGGTCAGATGGCTTGAATGACAGTGTCTTCCCAGCAGTGCAGTCCCTGGTCATTGGAGAGCTGTCCTGCAAGAGACCCTCCGCACCCCTGGAAACCCCAAGGGCACACCAAAGTGCAGGGCTGTGCCCTCATGACAGGACACCTCTTCCCTCACCAAGCCCTGCAGTAAACAGCACCAGTGTTGGTGGTTATACTGGGAGGAAACGTACTGTTCCTCAACCCAGGAAGACAAGCCCCCGCATGCTGCCACGGACCTGATCCGCCCTGGGGCCCAGGCAATGGACCCCAGCATGGAGCGCCTCCATGCACAAGAGAGCTGTCACCTAGAATACTTAGGTAATCAAGACAGTCCTGTGGATACATGCATCTGCAGCTCTAGATGGAATTCTCATATGGACCTGCTGACTCACACTTTGGGTGTTCTCATTTCTCTTGATCATGACTGTGCTTCTAGAGAAGAAGATCGAAGGTTTGTGTCCCTCTTTGCTATTTCCTCCCTGCAGAGTATGTCTTCTACAGTGAATAAGTCTTGGAAATGAAGAGGACAACAGTCATGCACTATCCCACTATCCTATTTTCTCTGAGAAAAAAAAAAAAAAAAAAAAAAAAAAAATGTATCTCAATTGCAATAAACTCTTTTTGAATGGGGATTTTCTTATGATGACAGTGGTGCAGTAGAGGAGATGGCATATTGTGACATCACAATTAAAGGGTATTACTGGGAGGGACAGGGAATCATAGAATATTGAATAGTGGAAGTGACCTAGTGACCTTGAATGGTCGCCTGGTCCAAACTTTCATGGGAGACAAGATGAGACCGGCTACCACCCTATCCAATCACATTGTGGAAACTTGCAGTGATGGGAACCGTACCACATCCCTGGGAGGTCATTCCAGTGAAGGATTGGTCTTAATGTACAAAAGGTATTTCTTATGTCAAACTGAAACCTCTCCCAGTGACGCTTAGTCTCGTTGCTTGTCTACTGCATGTGGCTCCTTTGAATGAGAGAGCTGCCATGCTATTTGTTGATATTATTTATGTACTAGAATATGTTGAGGAGGTCTGCCCAAGCCTTCTGTTCATCCAGCAGAAAAAGACCTATTTCCTTCAGCCTTTCCTCAGAGAACAGGTTCTCCCTCCCTTTGGTCCAATTAGATGCATACACGAGAGTGGTGGTGGCTGTCAGATCAGGATCAGGGAAGGCTGAGTCAGGGGACTTGGAACTCAGCAGTGGCTTTCTTGATGCAGAAGGGCCACTCAGCAGAAGTGACAATGGTGTGAAGATGACCAGAATCCCAATGCCATTGCTACCAAGGCTTGCAGGAAAGAGGTTTTGCATATGGTGACGTTACAATTCCAGGCCATAAGTGGGAGGATCATGAGCTCAGTGATAGCCAGGAAGACTAGAATACATCAGAATCACTGTGCCCAGAAGCAGACAACGTAGATGATTTTCCTCAAAGCAAGGAAAGTGTCCATCATCTTTGACACAACAGTGGTAGTTTTTCCAGTCTCCACCAAGGAAATACAAGGAGACAGAAGAATGGAGGTCATTCTCTTCCAGGATTCAAAGATACATGGAGAAGAGAATGGCACATGGGGCCATGTGCCCACCCTGGGAGGCATTAAAGGCCCAGGGCAATGAGATCAATTATAGGTGTCTTCTTCTCCATTGTCATGGTCCTGTATATGACCAGAAGGAATCAGTTGTCCAGACAAAAGGGAAGGAGGAAAGCCGTGGTGGATTAAATCTACTATTTTAGTTACTTTCAGAAGGACAAACCACCTTTGTTTCTGACTGAGAGAAACCACTTACCCCAGATAAGGGTCTGATCATGCCAGGGCTCAGGTGTGGAAATGGACCAGAGCAGAAAGGACGTGGCAGAGTTTTGACCAACATTCCTACTCTGCTGGAACTCATCATTGCCATGAAATGGCTGATTCCCGTTGCATGTAATTGCATGTGTGACAGTTCCTGGGTGCATTGGTTTCTTAATTATCTCATTCTTAATTGTTTACTTTAAATGACCGAAGTGCCCTCTAGGTCTAATGTGGACCATGGCTGGAGATTATATCAGGTGTGACTGGGAAGAGCAGAGAATGTTGGTTAAGAAATGCCTATGTCTTTGCTCAAGGGAGCAAAGCAAGGGTGAGACACCCACTAAGTTGACTGTCCCTCACGACCAACTCCACTCAATTTATTTATGAAAACATGAAATTAATGCATTGCAAAATGACCAAATCCACTGCAAGGAGTCCCACCCTCCCCTTCATCCACCTTTTTCCCTGACAAGAATGGAAGAGTTGCCGAAGAGCAAAACAGGACTCAGAGGCCCAGGCTTGGATGCAGCACAACTTTAATGAGTCACAAGAAGGAAAGGAGGTGGCTCAGAGGGAGCACCACAGACAGCCCCAAGGATGTGGTGAAACTCCTGAAGGGCGAGAGAGAAACAGGTCACTGCTAGGCTGGCCTTGGAGACAGAATCGGCAAAGGAAAAAGGCAGAGACACAAGAGGAAGAAGGAAACAATGGTTCAAAATTCTGAACGCAATGCCATGAAGCTCTATTTCCCTTCAAGGACCATGTTCCAAGGTCTCAGCAGGCTCTTGCCCAAGGACGTTGCCAGCAGCTTTAGCAGGGGCGACATCTGTTGCCACAGTAGCGGCTGGTAATGCAGGAGAGGTCAAAGCCCCCAGAGTTGATGGGCACTCCCTCACAGCTGAGGATGCTGCCAACAGCAGCAGAGGTGGAGGAGCCCACAACGGTGTTCTGAGGGAAGGAGCTGAGGATGGGGCCAGGCAGGGTCACCACCACGGGGGAGGGCTCAATGACAACGGTGGAGCTCTGGCACTGCCTGCAACAGGGCTCATTGCAGCTGTTGGCCAGTGGGGTTGGGCCACAGGGCTGGCAGGGCACGCATGGGTTGCAGCAGGACATTTCTCTGAGACAGAGGTTCACCTGAGAGAGAGGGCAGGAGGAAATAAAGCATGAGGGGATACTCTTGAGAAGCAGCACTGCACCAAAACACCTTGGAGCCAAGGCACCCCCTGGCCCAGCATACACTGCCCACATCAAATCCTAGAAGCCTCCTCCACTAAGTCCCAAACTCTCTCTGTCCCAAACTCCCTTCTGTCCACTTCCCTCTCCCACAGGAAAAAGCTCCCATCAGGACAGACCCTTTCAGATGACACACACATTGAAAAAAGACACTGCATCCAGAAGCAGGAGAAGAAGAGACCTCAGACTCACCTGATTCCCAAGGAGAAGGAGGCGAAAGAAGTGGATGTGAGAGCAGAGAGTTGGGCTGCCTTTTATAGGAGTCCTGCAATGCCTCAGGCCCAGGCTCCCTTTGTGGAAGTAATAATTTTCTGACAAGCTGGTGGTGAATGCAAAACACACCAGCTAATGGTATGGGCTGTGTCCTGGTGTCCTGCACTGCTGCCTTTCCATTTCCTGGTATCTCCACATATTTTCCTACGTGAAGGCTTCCTCTTTAACTGCCGGGATTAGAGGCCTGACGATTTCTGGGTTGGACACATGTTGACATGTATTTCTTTTTAGTTCATGTCCCTTCTGTCATGGGCGCTTCTTTAGAAGGCTTGATGAGAAATCCCAGGATTTCTGGGGCAAGAATGAATCATTGTGTTCAGAAGTAGAGGCAGGTGGTGCCACCCTGAGAATCTCTGGTGGGTTCTTTTGTGTGAACTTAATGACAGCAAGGCCCCCAGCTGCTCCCAGCACTGCAATCCTTGACTTGTCCCCAAGCACTCCTGTGACTGTGTGCACTGCCCTCTGTCGTTCTTCCTTGCCTCTCTCCACCAGTCTCTGGCTCTCATATTCCTAGGAGGGTGGGCTGCACTTCATGTTTTCATCTCCTTTTCGCTCTAAGCTGCCCTCAGGAGGAAATTGCAACCTATTTGGCCTCCTCCTGTCTCTGGGCAGTCCGTGGGTCCCTGAGACTCCCCAGGTGATGCTGCCCGTGCATCTGTTCTGCTTAGAGTGCCCCATCCCTGCTCTGGAGGGGAGGTCCCTGGCAGCTCCTCAGTCCCGTCCATTTCTATGTGCTCATCTGTAAGAATGTGCCTGTTAGCGTGCCTGTGTACCAGTCTGTTTGGTTCCCTACATGCTCATCCATGTGCTTGTCTGCCTGGCCGTGCACACACCTGTGTGCCTCTGGTGAGACTGTGTTTCTATTTTCCTGTATAATTCTTTGCACGTCTCTGGCCTTGTGCATATTTGCTTGTGTCTGTACATCTCTGAGATTCCTGTTTAACACGTGAGCACGTTGGATACGTGTTTAGTGCATGTGTGTGTGTACATAGTTGTGCCTGACCATTCCGAGTCCCACATTGACACCCCTCTGTGTCAGTACCAGGCACTGACACAGTCTCAGCCCCTCATGTGAGAGGTCAGAGACAGTGCCACAGCCCTCTGGTCTCAGTGAGGGGAAAGCCCAACCCTGGACAACTCATTTTATCTTGGCTCCAGGCAGCTTCAAAGGGCTGAGCTGTTTCCCAGGGTCTTTACATCTGACTCTTGTAAATGCTTTGGTGTTACAGGATTCACCTGGCGTTGTGAATGAGGCTTGCCCATGACCAGGAGTTATTGGAAAAAGATTGAGAGCCTGGGGAGGATGAGAGGAGGAAGATGGTGAACATGAGGCATGTAGCCAACGGCACCAGTAAAGAGCACCAACGCTGGACAGAGCCAAGCATCCCAAGTGCCAGCAATACTAGATAAGTCCAGCAGTGCTGTAAGGTCTCTTTCCAAGCCTCTAACGAGACACTGACTCCAAACTGTTTTTACAAACTATTTGGCTGTGGCTGAGATGCAGGAGATGTAGCTTCTGTAGCTTCGGGGTCCTACGGCCTGGAGAAGGAGAGTGGGATTCAAACACCAGCTAACATCACCACACGGAGGAAAGCAGCCTGTCTCCAGAGAAGGAGACTCCACAACCTCTCTAGGCAGCCTGTTCCTGTGCTCTGTCACCCTAGAAGAAGTTATTCCTCATGTTCAGATGGAAGCTCCTGTGCTTCAGCCTGTGCCCGTTGCTCATCATCCTATCACTGGCCAGCCCTGAAAGGATTCTGGTACCATCATTTTGACATCCACTCTTAAGATACTTGTAAACATTAAGATCACCTCTCAGCCTTCTCTTCTCCAGGCTAAACTGACACAGCTGTCTCAGTCTCTCCTCTTAAGAAAGATGCTCTAGGCTCTGATTGTCTTCCTAGCCTGCCACTGGACTCCATCCAGTAATTCCTTTTCCTGCTTAAACCAGAGGCCCAGAACTAGGTGCTTTTCCTTAAATGCAGGCATTCTGGCCCACACCACAGTGCCTTTCCTCCTTCCCAAATGATGGAGAGAAAGACCCTTTTCAGGGAGGTCAAAGTGTTCTGGGAGATGGCGCGAGCCCTGCATAGGACACCCCTCAGCAGTAGACAGAAGAGGGCACCTCTGGACTAGCTGGGCCGAGGGTCTTGACTGTGTGCTGCTCCACACCTGCCTCCAACCAGGCCACTGTGGGGAAAGTCCTCTTCCCTTGTGGGATTTGGGGTCCACTGAGACACCCCAGTGAGTTAGGAACTCTGCAGTGAGTGACCAGTGGTGGAAAGCTGCATGGGGGCTCTGCCTGCCTTGAAGAACCCTTCCCAACTCACTTGTGCATCCACTGCTCCAAATAAAAGCTTTGTCACTGTGGAGGTGTTCAAACACTGGAAGAGGTAGTTCAAAGAGTTTGTGGAGTCTTAGCTGGGGAGATAGTCCAGTCCTGTCTTGATAGAGCTCTTAGGCAATGTGCTCTAGCTGACCCTACTGCAGCAGAGGCATTGGGCGAGGTGATCTGCAGAGGTGCCTTCCAATCTCAACAATTCCAAGATTCTGTGAAATGCAGAGCTCAAGGTGCAGCAGCAATACCAGGAAATTCAGGTTTCTCTCCGGGTCAAAACACAGGGACCGTGAATTCAATTGTCCTCTATCACTGCAGTGTTCTTCAGTCCAAATCCACACCAAGCCCATGCTGAAGTCCAGCAAAGCTCCTGCGCCCACCCCTTCAGGAGACACCGTTGCAGCCCAGCCCTGTCCAAAATGTCTCTCCAGAGCTACTCTCACTTCTTAGACAAGCACCCTCGTTGGGGCACTCAGAGCGGGAATTCAAAGGCAACATAAAGAGAAACAGCAGCACGTGTGATGTCATTACCTGCAAAATTACCATTCTTTAGGAGCATGCAGGAAAATTGTAGCTTATGCACTGTGTGCCTTTTAGCCCGAGGCCATGTGAAAACAAAAGAAAAACTAGTTCAACTGGTCACTCCCTCAAAAAGTTCATTCAACTCCTTCACATTAGGAACCAAGTGAATGAGAACTCCCTTGTCTCCTTGCCCTCCTCTTATAGGAAGGGGTCCAGCCTTCAAGGACAACTCCACTGATACCTTTCCCTTGGTCCCATGTTAGTGCTCTGAGATCGTGATTATGGGAGAGGGCAGAGGAGAACTGGATTGTCATGAAGAGGGGTTGAGGCTGGGCTGAGGTGGCTTTGTGGCTACAGGCCATGCAGGAGGATCCCTGGCCTCAGGAAAATAAACCCTTGCTCCCCGCTGCACAGCATCTACCTCCCCTCCCATCAGTTGCCCAGGGTCTTTTTTTGGCAATTTCAGCCCTTCCCTTGCTATGTCTCTGCGCAGAAACATTCCCCTTGGCCTTTGAGAATGCCTTAAGCGTGGTGATCCCAACTTGTGCTGTGTCCATGGGAAGACCCCAGTGCTGCAGGAGACTCTGGGATGACAGCAGCATCATAAGCACTCGAGGCCATTCCTCTTGGTCTGGGTGGAGGTGGTCTTGGGCAGGAGGCTCAGACACAGAAGATGGCTACGGGGATGTAAGGAGAGGATTGCAGGAGAAATTGCTTTGGCCAGAGAGACTCATCTTAGGCTTCCCAGCATCTCCAGAACCAGGGGGCATGGCATGCAAAGGGATCGTATGTCCCAGGTACACGAGCACAAATATCAATTGACATTACCGCTGATCAAGCCCACAGCAGAGGAAGAGCGAGAGCAGGAGAAACAGGCTGGTTGTGATGGCACAGATGGAAAGCAGAAGTAAAGCATGGAAATGACAGACACTCTTGGTCCCTTTTAACTGCCATAAATAACTGTTGTAAATCCAAGAAGACCTATGATGCTTTCCAGGCACCCATCCACCTGGCTACTGTCTCCTTCATCTACGGGACAGGTGGAAAACATAAGGTGAAAACCGTCATGGGTCCTGGTAAAGACAGGGGTATTACTCACCAATGATCATTAGGGGTAAAATAGGCCTGACTTGGAGAAGAATAATTTAAATTGCTAACAATAAGAAATGCAGCGGGATGGTAAAAGCCATCCAAAATAGCCTTAAGAATTTCCCCGCATTCCTTAACTCTTTTTAACAGACTCAACTTCCCTCCTTCATTGCAGGCTTCTCTAGTTGATCCACTCTTAAACAATACAGTGGGATGCAGACTATGGGGTTGTGGTCAATACACAACAGTTCCTTTCTGATCCAACACAGACTTCGACTGACCTACCTGTGAAAACCATCAGAGTGTTTGTGGCTTTCCCTACTACACAGGTCCCTGCATTCTCAGACACAGCTGATGGGCCCTCCGACTCAGTTCTTTTATGGGGACGTGGAAGCCCTGGTGCTTGAAAAGCAAAGGAGTTTGACTGAAAAGTCTTGGACTCTCCCTAATGCACCCAGAGATTTGGTCCTCCATCTCACAGCAGAGCTACACCTGGACCCCGGTCTAATACACATCTGATGAGAGCTGACAGCTACTGCCTCACTCAGCCACGAGGCTAACCAGCTGCTCTCTGAGAACCTCTCTGCCAGGACAAAAGCACCACCACTCAGCTGCAAATGGGCTCCCTTTGGCAAGGGCAACCTGCTGCTCTACGCTGGGAAGAATCCCCTGCTACAACATGCACGTGTCTTCATGATGAGGGTCACAGAGGTACAGAGGGGTACAAGTGTGCTCGTGCAGGTCTGCATCGAAGCATGCAACAATCTGTGTGCTCACAGAAAGCCAGAAAACCATCAGCAAATGGGTACTTTGTTGAGGACATGCTGGGGACCACTGTGCTAGAAAAGGATTCAAGTTCCAAAGGGAAAACCAGGCCCCAAACAATCTCCTGGCATTTCCTGACGACCTGCAGAGAGTGCAAGGAGAGGGCATGAGGCAGAGGAGCCCAGCAAACTCATCCTGAGAGCACTGTTAGTGTCGTGATAGTATCAGACACCCCCAGCAGAAGCCCACCTGCACCCAGCAATGAACGACCATCAGAGAGGTGGAGGAAACAAGAGAAAAGGATATGACATGTTGTCCCAAATGTCAGCCTTTGGTCGGCGGATGGGAAACATTAAAGCGTTGCCCTTTTCCGGATAACTTTGCCACACAGGAGCCCACAGTAATGACCCAGCTAAAAATCACCTACCTGAACCGGATGCCACCAGCACCTGGCGGGAGTCTTCTGCCCGCTCTGACGTCTGTCTGGCCTGGATATCCTCAGGCCTTTCATCCTGGCACTTACAGAAAAAGGCTTCATAAGGGAAAGCACATGGCAGAAAACAGGAAATGAAAAGGCGGCAGTGCACGAATTCAGGACACAGCCCATGCCATTACCCGATGTGTTTTACATTCATCATGAGCTTGTCAGAAAATTGTTGCTTCCACAAGAGTGCCGGAGCCTGAGGCAATGCAGGATTCCTATAAATGGCAGCCCAAGTCCCTGCTCTCTCATCCACTTCTCTCGCTTCTTTCTCCTTGGGAATCAGGTGAGTGTGAAGCCCCTTGTCCTCCTGCTTCAGGATCCGGTGTCTTTTTTCAATGTGTGTCTCAGCTGATAGGGACTGTCCTTGCCCTGGGGTGAGAGTTGCTTCTCATGGGAGAGGGAAGGGGAGAGAAGGTCTTCTGCTGAGAGAGGCAGGGACTTAGTGGGGGTGGCTGCTGGGATTTGAGGTGGGCAGCGTATGCTGGTCCAGGAGGTGCCTTGTGTCCTCTGTGGTTGGGTGCAGTGCTGCTTTTCATGTGCACGTCATGCTCTGTTTCATCCTGTCCTCTCAGGTGAGCCTCTATCCCAGAGACATGTCCTGCTGCAACCCATGCGTGCCCTGCCAGCCCTGTGGCCCGACCCCGCTGGCCAACAGCTGCAATGAGCCCTGTGTCAGGCAGTGCCAGAGCTCCAATGTGGTCATCCAGCCCTCCGCCGTGGTGGTGACCCTGCCTGGCCCCATCCTCAGCTCCTTCCCTCAGAACACCGTTGTGGGCTCCTCCACCTCTGCTGCTGTTGGCAGCATCCTCAGCTGTGAGGGAGTGCCCATCAACTCTGGGGGCTTTGACCTCTCCTGCATTACCAGCCGCTACTGTGGCAGCAGATGCAGACCCTGCTAAAGATGCTGGCAATGTCCTTGGGCAAGTACCTCTCAAGGCCTTGGAACATGGTCCCTGAAAGGAGGTAGAGCTTCATGGCATTGCATTCAGAGCTTTGATCTCTTGTTTCCTTCTTCGACTCATGTCTCTCTCTCTTGCTTTTGCCGATTCTGTCACTCAAGGGCAGTGTGGCAGGGACCTGTTTTAGTCCCTCCCTCAGCAGGGCAGGCAGACTGACACTCTGCAGGAGTTTCACTGCAATCTTATGGCTGTCCATGGTGCTCCCTCTGAGCCACCTCCTGTTCTTCTTGAGTCTCATTAAACTTGTGCTGCATCTGAGTCTGGACCTCTGAGTCCTCCTTTGTTCTGAGGCAACTCTTCTAGCCTGCTCAGGGAAAACGTGGAGGAAGGGGAGGGTTGGACTCCCTGCAGTGGATTGTTTTATGGCCTTTCCTTTGGAGCTGAAGAACACATTCATGGCTAAAGCTACAGGCAATGGCCTTAAGTGAGTAAAGGGTTCCAAAGTGTGGCAGGTGTGAGGCTGGGAAACAGCAAGTCCTGGGGACAATCCACACTCTCATCTCCCTCAATCCTTCCCCTCTGTTACCTGATCTAGTGTGCACGGTCAACACACATGGGCACAGACAGCGAGACAGAGGAACCTCATGCAGTCCTTCAGCATCTGGCAGGGCCCAGTTGCTCTGCAGAAACTGGTCTGCATCCAGATCATACAATAGCATAGAATAATTTTGCTCAGGGGTTCAATCAGATACCTCCCAGGAGCAGCTTGCACCTATGGCCCCTCATCTTTTCCATGTGATTGCTTGTAACAAGGGAGTCTCCATCTTCTTTCCAGGCACTCTTATAGTCCTGGAGCATAGTGCTGAGCTCTCCCCTATGCTTCTCCAAGCTGAACAACCCCAGTTCTCTCAGCCTTTCCTTATGCTGCAGATTCTTAGTCCGTTGATCATCTTTGTGAGCCTTCTCTGGAATATTTCCAGTCCTTGCACATATTTGTTGTACAGCAGTGACCACAATTGAACACAAATTTAAGATTTGGCCTGACAAGCTCTGAGGAGAGTGTGATAATGACTTCTTTTGTCTCCACTGGTCATGCTCTTGCTAACGTAACTGGGCATCCTGTTGGCCTTCTTTGCTGCAGCAGGACGTTGTTCACTCCTATTGAGCTGCTTGTCCAGCAGGACCACGAGGTCCATTTCCACAGAGCTGCTCCCCAGCCAGCTAGGTCCCAGCCTGTGCTGGGATGATGTTTTCCCGTGGATAGCACCTTACACTTGGCTGAGATAATTCCTAAGTTGGGATTTGTATCAGTCACACTCAGGCCACAAAATGGAGTCCCCACTTGCTGTGAATCTAATGAGCGTAAGGTCCACCACAACCCCGGGACAGCACTGAGTGTTCAAAGGCGCATTTTCTGGCCATTAATCTGTCGTGATTGCACAGAGGGTGACTGGGCAGATGGCTTGCATGTCAGGGTCTTCCCAGCAGTGCAGTCCCTGGTCGTTGGAGAGCTGTCCTGCAAGATACCCTGCACACCCCTGGGAACCCCATGGGCATATGAAAGTGCAGGCCTATGCCCTCATGATAGGTCACCTCTCCCCCCACCAAGCCCTGCAGTAAACAGTACCAGTGTTGGTGGTTATACTGGGAGGAAACGTACTGGTCCTCAACCCAGGAAGACAAGCCCCCGCATGCTGCCACGGGCCTACTCTGCCCTGGGGCCCAGGCAATGGACCCCAGCATGGAGCGTCTCCATGCACATGGGAGCTGTTGCCTAGAAGACCTAGGCAATCAAGACAGTCCTCTGGACACATGCATCTGCCACTCTAGATGGAAGTCTCAGATGGACCTGCTGACTCACACTTTGGGGGTTCTCATTTCTCTTGATTGTGAATGTGCTTCTAGAGAAGAAGATCGAAGATTCGTGTCCCTCTTTGCTATTCCCTGCCTGCAGAGTATGCCTTTTACAGTGAATAAGTCTTGGAAATGAAGAGGACAATAGCAACGCTTTATCCTATTTTCTCTGAAAAAAAAAAAAAAAAAAAAGTTTATTTCAATTGCAATAAACTCTTTTCGAATGAGGATTTTCTTGTGATGACAGTGGTGCAGTGACCTTGAATAATCATCTGGTCCAATCTTTCATGGGAAAGAGAGACAAGATGAGACTGACTACCACCCTGTCCAGTCACATCATGGAAACTTGCAGTGATGGGAACCCTACCACATCCCTGGGAGGTCATTCCAGTGAAGGATTGGTCTTACTGTAGAAAAGGTATTTCTTCTGTCAAACTGAAACATCTCCCAGTAACGCTTAGACTCATTGGCACTTGTCTTCTCCACGTGGCTCCTTTGAATGAGAGAGCTGCCATGCTCTTTTTCGATATTATTTAAGTACTACAATATGTTGAGGAGGTCTGCCCAAGCCTTCTGTTCATCCAGTAGAAAAAGACCTATCTCCGTCAGCCTTTCCTCAGAGAACAGGTTCTCCTACCCTTTGGTCCAATTAGATGTATATACGAGAGTGGTGGTGGCTGTCAGATCAGGATCAGGGAAGGCTGAGTCAGGGGACTTGGATCCCAGCAGTGGCTTTCTTGATGCAGAAGGGCCACTCAGCAGAAGTGGCAATGGTGTGAAGATGACCAGAATCCCAATGCCATTGCTACCAAGGCTTGCAGGAAAGAGGTTTTGCATATGGTGACGTTACAATTCCAGGCCATAAGTGAGAGGATCATGAACTCAGTGATAGCCAGGAAGACTGGAATACATCAGAATCACTGTGCCCAGAAGTAGGCAACATAGATGACTTTCCTCAAAGCAAGGAAAGTGTCCATCATTTTTGACACAACGGTGGTAGTTTTTCCAGTCTCCACCAAGGAAATACAAGGAGACAGAAGAATGGAGGTCATTCTCTTCCAGGATTCAAAGATACATGGAGAAGAGAATGGCACATGGGGCCATGTGCCCACCCTGGGAGGCATTAAAGGCCCAGGGCAATGAGATCAATTACAGGTGTCTTCTTCTCCATTGCCATCGTCCCGTACATGACCAGAAGGAATCAGTTGTCCAGACAAGAGGGAAGGAGCAAAACCGTGGTGGGTTAAATCTACTATTTTAGTTACTTTCAGAAGGACAAACCACCTTTGTTTCTGACTGAGAGAAACCACTTACCCCAGATAAGGGTCTGACCATGTCAGGGCTCAGGTGTGGAAATGGACCAGAGCAGAAAGGACCTGGCAGAGTTTTGACCAACATTCCTGCTCTGCTGGAACTCACCACTGCCATGAAATGGCTGATTCCCGTTGCATGTAATTGCATGTGTGACAGTTCCTGGGTGCATTGGTTTCTTAATTACCTCATTCTTAATTGTTTACTTTAAATGACCAAAGTGCCCTTTAGGTCTAATGTGGACCATGGCTGGAGATTATATCAGGTGTGACTGGGAAGAGTAGAGAATGTTGGTTAAGAAATGCCTATGTCTTTGCTCAAGGGAGCAAAGCAAGGGTGAGACACCCACTAAGTTGACTGTCCCTCACGACCAACTCCACTCAATTTATTTATGAAAACATGAAATTAATGCATTGCAAAATGACCAAATCCACTGCAAGGAGTCCCACCCTCCTCTTCATCCACCTTTTTCCCTGACAAGAATGGAAGAGTTGCCGAAGAGCAAAACAGGACTCGGAGGCCCAGGCTTGGATGCAGCACAACTTTAATGAGTCACAAGAAGGAAAGGAGGTGGCTCAGAGGGAGCACCACAGACAGCCCCAAGGACGTGGTGAAACTCCTGAAGGGCGAGAGAGAAACAGGTCACTGCTAGGCTGGCCTTGGAGACAGAATTCGCAAAGGAAAAAGACAGAGACACAAGTGGAAGAAGCAAACAATGGTTCAAAGGTCTGAATGCAATGCCATGAAGCTCTATTTCCTTTCAAGGACGATGTTCCAAGTTCTTAGCAGATTCTTGCCCAAGGACGTTGCAAGCAGCTTTAGCAGGGGCGACACCTGCTGCCACAATAGCGGCTGGTAATGCAGGAGAGGTCAAAGCCCCCAGAGTTGATGGGCACTCCCTCACAGCTGAGGATGCTGCCAACAGCAGCAGAGGTGGAGGAGCCCACAACGGTGTTCTGAGGGAAGGAGCTGAGGATGGGGCCGGGCAGGGTCACCACCACGGGGGAGGGCTCAATGACAACGGTGGAGCTCTGGCACTGCCTGCAACAGGGCTCATTGCAGCTGTTGGCCAGCGGGGTTGGGCCACAGGGCTGGCAGGGCACGCATGGGTTGCAGCAGGACATTTCTCTGAGACAGAGGTTCACCTGAGAGAGAGGGCAGGAGGAAATAAAGCATGAGGGGTTGCTCTTGAGAAGCAGCACTGCACCAAAACACCGTGGAGCCAAGGCACCTCCTGGCCCACCATATGCTGCCCACAACAAATCCGAGAAGCCTCCTCCACTATGTCCCAAACTCCTGCTGTGGAAGACCTTCTGTCCACTTCCCTCTCCCACAGGAAAGAGTTCCCATCAGGACAGACCCTTTCAGATGATACACACATTGAAAAAAGACACCCGATCCAGAAGGAGGAGAAGAAGAGACCTCAGACTCACCTGATTCCCAAGGAGAAGGAGGCAAAAGAAGTGGATGAGAGAGCAGAGAGTTGGGCTGCCTTTTATAGGAGTCCTGCAATGCCTCAGGCCCAGGCTCCCTTTGTGGAAGTAATAATTTTCTGACAAGCTGGTGGTGAATGCAAAACACACCAGCTAATGGTATGGGCTGTGTCCTGGTTTCCTGCACTGCTGCCTTTCCATTTCCTGGTATCTGCCACATATTTTCCTACGTGAAGGCTTCCTCTTTAACTGCCGGGATTAGAGGCCTGATGATTTCTGGGTTGGACACATGTTGGCATGTATTTCTTTTTAGTTCATGTCCCTTCTGTCACGGACGCTTCTTTAGAAGGCTTGATGAGAAATCCAGGATTTCTGGGGCAAGAATGAATCATTGTGTTCAGAAGACAGGGACTCAGAGCAGGAGGGTCAAGTGGACGCCAGTTGGTGTCAGCCTGGGAAACTCTGGTGGGTTCATTTTTTATGATCTTAATGACAGCAAGGGCCCCAGCTGCTCCCAGCACTGCAATCCTTGACTTGTCCCCAAGCACTCCTGTGACTGTGTGCACTGCCCTCTGTCGTTCTTCCTTGCCTCTCTCCACCAGTCTCTGGCTCTCATATTCCTAGGAGGGTGGGCTGCGCTTCATGTTTTCATCTCTTTTTCGCTCTAAGCTGCCCTCAGGAGGAAACTGCAACCTATTTGGCCTCCTCCTGTCTCTGGGCAGTCCGTGGATTCCTGAGACTCCCCAGGTGATGCTGCCCGTGCATCTGTTCTGCTTAGAGTGCCTCATCCCTGCTCTGGAGGGGAGGTCCCTGGCAGCTCCTCAGTCCCGTCCATTTCTATGTGCTCATCTGTAAGAATGTGCCTGTTAGCGTGCCTGTGTACCAGTCTGTTTGATTCCCTACATGCTCATCCATGTGCTTGTCTGCCTGGCCGTGCACACACCTGTGAGCCCCTGGTGAGACTGTGTTTCTATTTTCCTGTATAATTCTTTGCACGTCTCTGGCCTTGTGCATATTTGCTTGTGTCTGTACATCTCTGAGATTCCTGTTTAACACGTGAGCACGTTGGATACGTGTTTAGTGCATGTGTGTGTGTACATAGTTGTGCTTGACCATTCCGAGTCCCACATTGACACCCCTCTGTGTCAGTACCAGGCACTGACACAGTCTCAGCCCCTCATGTGAGAGGTCAGGGACAGTGCCACAGCCCTCTGGTCTCAGTGAGGGGAAAGCCCAACCCTGGACAACTCATTTTATCTTGGCTCCAGGCAGCTTCAAAGGGCTGAGCTGTTTCCCAGGGTCTTTACATCTGACTCTTGTAAATGCTTTGGTGTTACAGGATTCACCTGGCGTTGTGAATGAGGCTTGCCCATGACCAGGAGTTATTGGAAAAAGATTGAGAGCCTGGGGAGGATGAGAGGAGGAAGATGGTGAACATGAGGCATGTAGCCAACGGCACCAGTAAAGAGCACCAACGCTGGACAGAGCCAAGCATCCCAAGTGCCAGCAATACTAGATAAGTCCAGCAGTGCTGTAAGGTCTCTTTCCAAGCCTCTAACGAGACATTGACTCCAAACTGTTCTTACAAACTATTTGGCTGTGGCTGAGATGCAGGAGATGTAGCTTCTGTAGCTTCGGGGTCCTACGGCCTGGAGAAGGAGAGTGGGATTCAAACACCAGCTAACATCACCACACGGAGGAAAGCAGCCTGTCTCCAGAGAAGGAGACTCCACAACCTCTCTAGGCAGCCTGTTCCTGTGCTCTGTCACCCTAGAAGAAGTTATTCCTCATGTTCAGATGGAAGCTCCTGTGCTTCAGCCTGTGCCCGTTGCTCATCATCCTATCACTGGCCAGCCCTGAAAGGATTCTGGTACCATCATTTTGACATCCACTCTTAAGATACTTGTAAACATTAAGATCACCTCTCAGCCTTCTCTTCTCCAGGCTAAACTGACACAGCTGTCTCAGTCTCTCCTCTTAAGAAAGATGCTCTAGGCTCTGATTGTCTTCCTAGCCTGCCGCTGGACTCCATCCAGTAATTCCTTTTCCTGCTTAAACCAGAGGCCTAGAACTAGGTGCTTTTCCTTAAATGCAGGCATTCTGGCCCACACCACAGTGCCTTTCCTCCTTCCCAAATGATGGAGAGAAAGACCCTTTTCAGGGAGGTCAAAGTGTTCTGGGAGATGGCGCGAGCCCTGCATAGGACACCCCACAGCAGTAGACAGAAGAGGGCACCTCTGGACTAGCTGGGCCGAGGGCCTTGACTGTGCATTGCTCCACACCTGCCTCCCACCAGGCCACTGTGGGGAAAGTCCTCTTCCCTTGTGGGATTTGGGGTCCACTGAGACACCCCAGTGAGTTAGGAACTCTGCAGTGAGTGACCAGTGGTGGAAAGCTGCATGGGGGCTCTGCTTGCCTTGAAGAACCCTTCCCATCCCACTTGTGCATCCACTGCTCCAAATAAAAGCTTTGTCACTGTGGAGGTGCTCACACACTAGAAGAGGTAGTTCAAAGAGATTGTGGAGTCTTAGCTGTGGAGATAGTCCAGTCCTGTCTTGATAGAGTTCTTAGGAAATGTGCTCTAGCTGACCCTACTGCAGCAGAGGCATTGGGCAAAGTCATCTGCAGAGATGCCTTCCAACCTCAACAATTCCAAGATTCTGTGAAATGCAGAGCTCAAGGTGCAGCAGCAATACCAGGAAATTCAGGTTTCTCTCCGGGTCAAAACACAGGGACCGTGAATTTAATGGTCCCCTATCACTGCAGTGTTCTTCTATCCAAATACGCACCAGGCCCATGATGAAGTCCAGCAAAGCTCCTGCGCCCACCCCTTCAGGAGACACCGCTGCAGCCCAGCCCTGTCCAAAATGTCTCTCCAGAGCTACTCTCACTTCTTAGACAAGTACCCTTGTTGGGGCACTCAGGGTGGGAATTCAAAGGCAACATAAAGAGAAACAGCAGCACGTGTGATGTCATTACCTGCAAAATTACCATTCTTTAGGAGCATGCAGGAAAATTGTAGCTTATGCACTGTGTGCCTTTTAGCCCGAGGCCATGTGAAGACAAAAGAAAAACTAGTTCAACTGGTCACTCCCTCAAAAAGTTCATTCAACTCCTTCACATTAGGAACCAAGTGAATGAGAACTCCCTTGTCTCCTCGCCCTCCTCTTATAGGAAGGGGTCCAGCCTTCAAGGACAACTCCATTGATACCTTTCCCTTGGTCCCATGTTAGTGCTCTGAGATCGTGATTATGGGAGAGGGCAGAGGAGAACTGGATTGTCATGAAGAGGGGTTGAGGCTGGGCTGAGGTGGCTTTGTGGCTACAGG
Source organism: Nesoenas mayeri (assembly GCF_963082525.1). Taxonomy (NCBI): domain Eukaryota; kingdom Metazoa; phylum Chordata; class Aves; order Columbiformes; family Columbidae; genus Nesoenas; species Nesoenas mayeri. The sequence continues at coordinate 939,008 of NC_137552.1, forward strand.
CCATGCAGGAGGATCCTTGGCCTCAGGAAAATTAACCCTTGCTCCCCACTGCACAGCATCTACCTCCCCTCCCATCAGTTGCCCAGGGTCTTTTTTGGCAATTTCAGCCCTTCCCTTGCTATGTCTCTGCTCAGAAACATTCCCCTTGGCCTTTGAGAATGCCTTAAGCATGGTGGTCCCAACTTGTGCTGTGTCCATGGGAAGACCCCAGTGCTGCAGGAGACCCTGGGATGACAGCAGCATCATAAGCACTCGAGGCCATTCCTCTTGGTCTGGGTGGAGGTGGTCTTGGGCAGGAGGCTCAGACACAGAAGATGGCTACGGAGATGTAAGGAGAGGATTGCAGGAGAAATTGCTTTGGCCAGAGAGACTCATCTTAGGCTTCCCAGCATCTCCAGAACCAGGGGGCATGGCATGCAAAGGGATCGTATGTCCCAGGTACACGAGCACAAATATCAATTGACATTACCGCTGATCAAGCCCACAGCAGAGGAAGAGCGAGAGCAGGAGAAACAGGCTGGTGGTGATGGCACAGATGGAAAGCAGAAGTAAAGCACGGAAATGACAGACACTCCTGGTCCCTTTTAACTGCCATAACTGTTGTAAATCCAAGAAGACCTATGCTGCTTTCCAGGCACCCATCCACCTGGCTACTGTCTCCTTCATCTACGGGACAGGTGGAAAACATAAGGTGAAAACCGTCATGGGTCCTGGTAAAGACAGGGGTATTACTCACCAATGATCATTAGGGGCAAAATAGGCCTGACTTGGAGAAGAATAATTTAAATTGCTAACAATAAGAAATGCAGCGGGATGGTAAAAGCCATCCAAAATAGCCTTAAGAATTTCCCCACTCTTTTTAACAGATTCCACTTCAACCCTTCATTGCAGGCTTCTCTATTTGATTCACTCTTAAACAATATAGTGGGATGCAGAATATGGGGTTGTGGTCAATACACAACAGATCCTTTCTGATCCAACACAGACTGTGACTGACCTACCTGTGAAAACCATCAGAGTGTTTGTGGCTTTCCCTACTACACACGTCCCTGCATTCTCAGGCACAGCTGATGGGCCCTCCGACTCAGTTCTTTTATGGGGACGTGGAAGCCCTGGTGCTTGAAAAGCAAAGGAGTTTGACTGAAAAGTCTTGGACTCTCCCTAATGCACCCAGAGATTTGGTCCTCCATCTCACAGCAGAGCTACACCTGGACCTCGGTCTAATACACATCTGATGAGAGCTGACAGCTACTGCCTCACTCAGCCACGACGCTGACTAGCTGCTCTCTGAGAACCTCTCTGCCAGGACAAAAGCACCACCACTCAGCTGCAAATCAGCTCCTTTTGGCAAGGGCAACCTCCTGCTCTACTCTGCTCTTGAACTCACCAGGGAAGAGTCCCCTGCTACAACATGCACGTGTCTTCATGATGAGGGTCACGGAGGTACAGAGGGACACAAGTGTGCTCCTGCAGGTCTGCATTGACCCATGCAACAATCTGTGTGCTCACAGAAAGCCAGAAAACCATCAGCAAATGGGTACTTTGTTGAGGACATGCTGGGGACCACTGTGCTAGAAAAGGATTCAAGTTCCAAAGGGAAAACCAGGCCCCAAACAATCTCCTGACATTTCCTGAGGACCTGCAGAGAGTGTGAGGAGAGGGCATGAGGCAAAGGAGCCCAGCAAACTCATCCTGAGAGCACTGTTAGTGTCGTGATAGTATCAGACACTCCCAGCAGAAGCCCACCTGCACCCAGCAATGAACAACCATCAGAGAGGTGGAGGAAACAAGAGAAAAGGATATGGCATGTTGTCCCAAATGTCAGCCTTTGGTCAGCGGATGGGAAACGTTACAGCATTGCCCTTTTCCGGACAACTTGCCACAAAGGAGCCCACAGTAATGACCCAGCTAAAAATCACCTACCTGAACCGGATGCCACCAGCACCTGGCCTGAGTCTTCTGCCCGCTCTGACGTCTGTCTGCCCTGGAAATCCTCAGGCCTTTCATCCTGGCACTTACAGAAAAAGGCTTCATAAGGGAAAGCACATGGCAGAAAACAGGAAATGAAAAGGCGGCAATGCACGAATTCAGGACACAGCCCATGCCATTACCCGATGTGTTTTACATTCATCATGAGCTTGTCAGAAAATTGTTGCTCCCACAAGAGTGCCAGAGCCTGAGGCAGTGCAGGACTCCTATAAATGGCAGCCCAAGTCCCTGCTCTCTCATCCACTTCTCTCGCTTCTTTCTCCTCGGGAATCAGGTGAGTGTGAAGCCCCTTGTCCTCCTGCTTCAGGATCCGGTGTCTTTTTTCAATGTGTGTCTCCGCTGATAGGGACTGTCCTTGCCCTGGGGTGAGAGTTGCTTCTCATGGGAGAGGGAAGGGGAGAGAAGGTCTTCTGCTGAGAGAGGTAGGGACTTAGTGGGGGTGGCTGCTGGGATTTGAGGTGGGCAGCGTATGCTGGTCCAGGAGGTGCCTTGTGTCCTCTGTGGTTGGGTGCAGTGCTGCTTTTCATGTGCACGTCATGCTCTGCTTCATCCCGTCCTCTCAGGTGAGCCTCTATCCCAGAGACATGTCCTGCTGCAACCCATGCGTGCCCTGCCAGCCCTGTGGCCCGACCCCGCTGGCCAACAGCTGCAATGAGCCCTGTTGCAGGCAATGCCAGAGCTCCAATGTGGTCATCCAGCCCTCCGCCGTGGTGGTGACCCTGCCTGGCCCCATCCTCAGCTCCTTCCCTCAGAACACCGTTGTGGGCTCCTCCACCTCTGCTGCTGTTGGCAGCATCCTCAGCTGTGAGGGAGTGCCCATCAACTCTGGGGGCTTTGACCTCTCCTGCATTACCAGCCGCTACTGTGGCAGCAGATGCAGACCCTGCTAAAGATGCTGGCAATGTCCTTGGGCAAGTACCTCTCAAGGCCTTGGAACATGGTCCTTGAAAGGAGGTAGAGCTTCATGGCATTGCATTCAGAGCTTTGATCTCTTGTTTCCTTCTTCGACTCACGTCTCTCTCTCTTGCTTTTGCCGATTCTGTCACTCAAGGGCAGTGTGGCAGGGACCTGTTTTTGTCCCTCCCTCAGCAGGGCAGGCAGACTGACACTCTGCAGGAGTTTCACTGCAATCTTATGGCTGTCCATGGTGCTCCCTCTGAGCCACCTCCTGTTCTTCTTGAGTCTCATTAAACTTGTGCTGCATCTGAGTCTGGACCTCTGAGTCCTCCTTTGTTCTGAGGCAACTCTTCTAGCCTGCTCAGGGAAAACGTGGAGGAAGGGGAGGGTTGGACTCCCTGCAGTGGATTGTTTTATGGCCTTTCCTTTGGAGCTGAAGAACACATTCATGGCTAAAGCTACAGGCAATGGCCTTAAGTGAGTAAAGGGTTCCAAAGTGTGGCAGGTGTGAGGCTGGGAAACAGCAAGTCCTGGGGACAATCCACACTCTCATCTCCCTCAATCCTTCCCCTCTGTTACCTGATCTAGTGTGCACGGTCAACACACATGGGCACAGACAGCGAGACAGAGGAACCTCATGCAGTCCTTCAGCATCTGGCAGGGCCCAGTTGCTCTGCAGAAACTGGTCTGCATCCAGATCATACAATAGCATAGAATAATTTTGCTCAGGGGTTCAATCAGATACCTCCCAGGAGCAGCTTGCACCTATAGCCCCTCATCTTTTCCATGTGATTGCTTGTAACAAGGGAGTCTCCATCTTCTTTCCAGGCACTCTTATAATCCTGGAGCATAGTGCTGAGCTCTCCCCTATGCTTCTCCAAGCTGAACAACCCCAGTTCTCTCAGCCTTTCCTTATGCTGCAGATTCTTAGTCCGTTGATCATCTTTGTGAGCCTTCTCTGGAATATTTCCAGTCCTTGCACATATTTGTTGTACAGCAGTGACCACAATTGAACACAAATTTAAGATTTGGCCTGACAAGCTCTGAGGAGAGTGTGATAATGACTTCTTTTGTCTCCACTGGTCATGCTCTTGCTAACGTAACTGGGCATCCTGTTGGCCTTCTTTGCTGCAGCAGGACGTTGTTCACTCCTATTGAGCTGCTTGTCCAGCAGGACCACGAGGTCCATTTCCACAGAGCTGCTCCCCAGCCAGCTAGGTCCCAGCCTGTGCTGGGATGCTGTTTTCCCGTGGGTAGCACCTTACACTTGGCTGAGATAATTCCCGAGTTGGGATTTGTATCAGCCACACTCAGGCCACAAAATGGAGTCCCCACTTGCTGTGAATCTAATGAGCGTAAGGTCCACCACAACCCCGGGACAGCACTGAGTGTTCAAAGGCGCATTTTCTGGCCATTAATCTGTCGTGATTGCACAGAGGGTGACTGGGCAGATGGCTTGCATGTCAGGGTCTTCCCAGCAGTGCAGTCCCTGGTCGTTGGAGAGCTGTCCTGCAAGATACCCTGCACACCCCTGGGAACCCCATGGGCATATGAAAGTGCAGGCCTATGCCCTCATGATAGGTCACCTCTCCCCCCACCAAGCCCTGCAGTAAACAGTACCAGTGTTGGTGGTTATACTGGGAGGAAACGTACTGGTCCTCAACCCAGGAAGACAAGCCCCCGCATGCTGCCACGGGCCTACTCTGCCCTGGGGCCCAGGCAATGGACCCCAGCATGGAGCGTCTCCATGCACATGGGAGCTGTTGCCTAGAAGACCTAGGCAATCAAGACAGTCCTCTGGACACATGCATCTGCCACTCTAGATGGAAGTCTCAGATGGACCTGCTGACTCACACTTTGGGGGTTCTCATTTCTCTTGATTGTGAATGTGCTTCTAGAGAAGAAGATCGAAGGTTCTTGTCCCTCTTTGCTATTCCCTGCCTGCAGAGTATGTCTTTTACAGTGAATAAGTCTTGGAAATGAAGAGGACAATAGCAACGCTTTATCCTATTTTCTCTGAAAAAAAAAAAAAAAAAAAAGTTTATTTCAATTGCAATAAACTCATTTCGAATGAGGATTTTCTTGTGATGACAGTGGTGCAGTGACCTTGAATAATCATCTGGTCCAATCTTTCATGGGAAAGAGAGACAAGATGAGACTGACTACCACCCTGTCCAGTCACATCATGGAAACTTGCAGTGATGGGAACCCTACCACATCCCTGGGAGGTCATTCCAGTGAAGGATTGGTCTTGCTGTAGAAAAGGTATTTCTTATGTCAAACTGAAACATCTCCCAGTAGCGCTTAGACTCATTGGCACTTGTCTTCTCCACGTGGCTCCTTTGAATGAGAGAGCTGCCATGCTCTTTTTCGATATTATTTAAGTACTACAATATGTTGAGGAGGTCTGCCCAAGCCTTCTGTTCATCCAGTAGAAAAAGACCTATCTCCGTCAGCCTTTCCTCAGAGAACAGGTTCTCCTACCCTTTGGTCCAATTAGATGTATATACGAGAGTGGTGGTGGCTGTCAGATCAGGATCAGGGAAGGCTGAGTCAGGGGACTTGGATCCCAGCAGTGGCTTTCTTGATGCAGAAGGGCCACTCAGCAGAAGTGGCAATGGTGTGAAGATGACCAGAATCCCAATGCCATTGCTACCAAGGCTTGCAGGAAAGAGGTTTTGCATATGGTGACGTTACAATTCCAGGCCATAAGTGAGAGGATCATGAACTCAGTGATAGCCAGGAAGACTGGAATACATCAGAATCACTGTGCCCAGAAGTAGGCAACATAGATGACTTTCCTCAAAGCAAGGAAAGTGTCCGTCATTTTTGACACAACGGTGGTAGTTTTTCCAGTCTCCACCAAGGAAATACAAGGAGACAGAAGAATGGAGGTCATTCTCTTCCAAGATTCAAAGATACATGGAGAAGAGAATGGCACATGGGGCCATGTGCCCACCCTGGGAGGCATTAAAGGCCCAGGGCAATGAGATCAATTACAGGTGTCTTCTTCTCCATTGCCATCGTCCCGTACATGACCAGAAGGAATCAGTTGTCCAGACAAGAGGGAAGGAGCAAAACCGTGGTGGGTTAAATCTACTATTTTAGTTACTTTCAGAAGGACAAACCACCTTTGTTTCTGACTGAGAGAAACCACTTACCCCAGATAAGGGTCTGACCATGCCAGGGCTCAGGTGTGGAAATGGACCAGAGCAGAAAGGACCTGGCAGAGTTTTGACCAACATTCCTGCTCTGCTGGAACTCACCACTGCCATGAAATGGCTGATTCCCATTGCATGTAATTGCATGTGTGACAGTTCCTGGGTGCATTGGTTTCTTAATTACCTCATTCTTAATCGTTTACTTTAAATGACCGAAGTGCCCTTTAGGTCTAATGTGGACCATGGCTGGAGATTATATCAGGTGTGACTGGGAAGAGTAGAGAATGTTGGTTAAGAAATGCCTATGTCTTTGCTCAAGGGAGCAAAGCAAGGGTGAGACACCCACTAAGTTGACTGTCCCTCACGACCAACTCCACTCAATTTATTTATGAAAACATGAAATTAATGCATTGCAAAATGACCAAATCCACTGCAAGGAGTCCCACCCTCCCCTTCATCCACCTTTTTCCCTGACAAGAATGGAAGAGTTGCCGAAGAGCAAAACAGGACTCGGAGGCCCAGGCTTGGATGCAGCACAACTTTAATGAGTCACAAGAAGGAAAGGAGGTGGCTCAGAGGGAGCACCACAGACAGCCCCAAGGACGTGGTGAAACTCCTGAAGGGCGAGAGAGAAACAGGTCACTGCTACGCTGGCCTTGGAAACAGAACCGGCAAAGGAAAAAGGCAGAGACACAAGTGGAAGAAGGAAACAATGATTCAAAGGTCTGAATGCAATGCCATGAAGCTCTATTTCATTCAAGGACCATGATCCAAGGTCTTAGCAGGTTCTTGCCCAAGGACGTTGCCAGCAGCTTTAGCAGGGGCGACATCTGTTGCCACAGTAGCGGCTGGTAATGCAGGAGAGGTCAAAGCCCCCAGAGTTGATGGGCACTCCCTCACAGCTGAGGATGCTGCCAACAGCAGCAGAGGTGGAGGAGCCCACAACGGTGTTCTGAGGGAAGGAGCTGAGGATGGGGCCAGGCAGGGTCACCACCACGGGGGAGGGCTCAATGACAACGGTGGAGCTCTGGCACTGCCTGCAACAGGGCTCATTGCAGCTGTTGGCCAGCGGGGTTGGGCCACAGGGCTGGCAGGGCACGCATGGGTTGCAGCAGGACATGTCTCTGAGACAGAGGTTCACCTGAGAGAGAGGGCAGGAGGAAATAAAGCATGAGAGGATGCTCTTGAGAAGCAGCACTGCACCAAAACACCGTGGAGCCAAGGCACCAGCGTATGCTGCCCACATCAAATCTGAGAAGCCTCCTCCACTAAGTCCCAAACTCTCTCTGTGGAATACCTTCTGTCCACTTCCCTCTCCCACAGGAAAAAGCTCCCATCAGGACAGACCCTTTCAGATGACACACACATTGAAGAAAGACACTGCATCCAGAAGCAGGAGAAGAAGAGATCTCAGACTCACCTGATTCCCAAGGAGAAGGAGGCAAAAGAAGTGGATGAGAGAGCAGAGAGTTGGGCTGCCTTTTATAGGAGTCCTGCAATGCCTCAGGCCCAGGCTCCCTTTGTGGAAGTAATAATTTTCTGACAAGCTGGTGGTGAATGCAAAACACACCAGCTAATGGTATGGGCTGTCTCCTGGTTTCCTACACTGCTGCCTTTCCATTTCCTGGTGTCTGCCACATATTTTCCTACGTGAAGGCTTCCTCTTTAACTGCCGGGATTAGAGGCCTGACGATTTCTGGGTTGGACACATGTTGACATGTATTTCTTTTTAGTTCATGTCCCTTCTGTCACGGACGCTTCTTTAGAAGGCTTGATGAGAAATCCCAGGATTTCTGGGGCAAGAATGAATCATTGTGTTCAGAAGACAGGGACTCAGAGCAGAAGGGTCAAGTGGAGGCAGGTGGTGCCACCCTGAGAAACTCTGGTGGGTTCTTTTGTATGAACTTAATGACAGCAAGGCCCCCAGCTGCTCCCAGCACTGCAATCCTTGACTTGTCCCCAAGCACTCCTGTGACTGTGTGCACTGCCCTCTGTCGTTCTTCCTTGGCTCTCTCCACCAGTCTCTGGCTCTCATATTCCTAGGAGGGTGGGCTGCACTTCGTGTTTTCATCTCCCTTTCGCTCTAAGCTGCCCTCAAGAGGAATGTGCCTGTTAGCGTGCCTGTGTACCAGTCTGTTTGATTCCCTAGATGCTCATCCATGTGCTTGTCTGCCTGGTCGTGCACACACCTGTGTGCCTCTGCTGAGACTGTGTTTCTATTTCCCTGTATAATTCTTTGCACGTCTCTGGCCTCGTGCATATTTGCTTGTGTCTGTACATCTCTGAGATTCCTGTTGCACACGTGAGCACGTTGGATACGTGTTTAGTGCCTGTGTGTGTGTACATAGTTGTGCCTGACCATTCTGAGCCCCACGTTTACACCCCTCTGTGTCAGTACCAGGCACTGACATAGTATCAGCCCCTCATGTGAGAGGTCAGGGACAGTGCCACAGCCCTCTGGTCTCAGTGAGGAGAAAGCCCAACCCTGGACAACTCATTTTATCTTGGCTCCAGGCAGCTTCAAAGGGCTGAGCTGTTTCCCTGGGTCTTTGCATCTGACGCTTGTAAATGCTTTGGTGTTACAGGATTCACCTGGCTCTGTGAATGACGCTTGTCCATAGCCAGGAGTTATTGGAAAAAGATTGAGAGCCTGGGGAGACTGAGAGGAGGAAGATGGTGAACATGAGGCGTGTAGCCAACGGCACCAGTAAAGAGCACCAACGCTGGACAGAGCCAAGCATCCCAAGTGCCAGCAATACTAGATAAGTCCAGCAGTGCTGTAAGGTCTCTTTCCAAGCCTCTAATGAGACACTGACTCCAAACTGTTCTTACAAACTATTTGGCTGTGGCTGAGATGCAGGAGATGTAGCTTCTGTAGCTTCGGGGTCCTACGGCCTGGAGAAGGAGAGTGGGATTCAAACACCAGCTAACATCACCACACGAAGGAAAGCAGCCTGTCTCCAGAGAAGGAGACTCCACAGCCTCTCTGGGCAGCCTGTTCCTGTGCTCTGTCACCCTAGAAGAAGTTATTCCTCATGTTCAGATGGAAGCTCCTGCGCTTCAGCCTGTGCCCATTACTCATCATCCTATCACTGGCCAGCCCTGAAAGGATTCTGGTACCATCATTTTGACATCCACTCTTAAGATACTTGTAAACATTGATAAGATCACCTCTCAGCCTTCTCTTCTGCAGGCTGAACTGACACAGCTGTCTCAGTCTCTTCTCTTAAGAAAGATGCTCTAGGCTCTGATTGTCTTCCTAGCCTGCCGCTGGACTCCATCCAGTAATTCCTTTTCCTGCTTAAACCAGAGGCCCAGAACTAGGTGCTTTTCCTTAAATGCAGGCATTCTGGCCCACACCACAGTGCCTTTCCTCCTCCCCAAATGATGGAGAGAAAGACCCGTTTCAGGGAGGTCAAAGTGTTCTGGGAGATGGTGCTAGCCCTGCATAGGACACCCCTCAGCAGTAGACAGAAGAGGGCACCTCTGGACTAGCTGGGCCGAGGGCCTTGACTGTGCACTGCCCCACACCTGCCTCCCACCAGGCCACTGTGGGGAAAGTCCTCTTCCCTTGTGGGATTTGGGGTCCACTGAGACACCCCAGTGACTTAGGAACTCTGCAGTGAGTGACCAGTGGTGGAAAGCTGCATGGGGGCTCTGCTTGCCTTGAAGAACCCTTCCCAACTCACTTGTGCATCCACTGCTCCAAATAAAAGCTTTGTCACTGTGGAGGTGTTCAAATACTGGAAGAGGTAGTTCAAAGAGTTTGTGGAGCCTTAGCTGGAGAGATAGTCCAGTCCTGTCTTGATAGAGCTCTTAGGCAATGTGCTCTATCTGACCCTACTGCAGCAGAGGCATTGGGCGAGGTGATCGGCAGAGGTGCCTTCCAACCTCAACAATTCCAAGATTCTATGAAATGCAGAGCTCAAGGTGCAGCAGCAATACCAGGAAATTCCAGTTTCTCTCCGGGTCAAAACACAGGGACCGTGAATTTAATGGTCCCCTATCACTGCAGTGTTCTTCTGTCCAAATACGCACCAGGCCCATGATGAAGTCCAGCAAAGCTCCTGCGCCCACCCCTTCAGGAGACACCGCTGCAGCCCAGCCCTGTCCAAAATGTCTCTCCAGAGCTACTCTCGCTTCTTAGACAAGCACCCTTGTTGGGGCACTCAGAGCGGGAATTCAAAGGCAACATAAAGAGAAACAGCAGCACGTGTGATGTCATTACCTGCAAAATTACCATTCTTTAGGAGCATGCAGGAAAATTGTAGCTTATGCACTGTGTGCCTTTTAGCCCGAGGCCATGTGAAGACAACAGAAAAACTAGTTCAACTGGTCACTCCCTCAAAAAGTTCATTCAACTCCTTCACATTAGGAACCAAGTGAATGAGAACTCCCTTGTCTCCTTGCCCTCCTCTTATAGGAAGGGGTCCAGCCTTCAAGGACAACTCCATTGATACCTTTCCCTTGGTCCCATGTTAGTGCTCTGAGATCGTGATTATGGGAGAGGGCAGAGGAGAACTGGATTGTCATGAAGAGGGGTTGAGGCAGGGCTGAGGTGGCTTTGTGGCTACAGGCCGTGCAGGAGGATCCCTGGCCTCAGGAAAATAAACCCTTGCTCCCCGCTACACAGCATCTACCTCCCCTCCCATCAGTTGCCCAGGGTCTTTTTTTGGCAATTTCAGCCCTTCCCTTGCTATGTCTATGCTCAGAAACATTCCCCTTGGCCTTTGAGAATGCCTTAAGCATGGTGGTCCCAACTTGTGCTGTGTCCATGGGAAGACCCCAGTGCTGCAAGAGACCCTGGGATGACAGCAGCATCATAAGCACTCGAGGCCATTCCTCTTGGTCTGGGTGGAGGTGGTCTTGGGCAGGAGGCTAAGACACAGAAGATGGCTACGGGGATGTAAGGAGAGGATTGCAGGAGAAATTGCTTTGGCCAGAGAGACTCATCTTAGGCTTCCCAGCATCTCCAGAACCAGGGGGCATGGCATGCAAAGGGATCGTATGTCCTGGGTACACGAGCACAAATATCAATTGACATTACCGCTGATCAAACCCACAGCAGAGGAAGAGCGAGAGCAGGAGAAACAGGCTGGTTGTGATGGCACAGATAGAAAGCAGAAGTAAAGCACGGAAATGACAGACACTCTTGGTCCCTTTTAACTGCCATAACTGTTGTAAATCCAAGAAGACCTTGGCTGGCTTCCAGGCACCCACCCACCTGGCTACTGTCTCCTTCATCTACGGGACAGGTGGAAAACATAAGGTGAAAACCGTCATGGGTCCTGGTAAAGACAGGGGTATTACTCACCAATGATCATTAGGGGCAAAATAGGCCTGACTTGGAGAAGAATAATTTAAATTGCTAACAATAAGAAATGCAGCGGGATGGTAAAAGCCATCCAAAATAGCCTTAAGAATTTCCCCACTCTTTTTAACAGATTCCACTTCAACCCTTCATTGCAGGCTTCTCTATTTGATTCACTCTTAAACAATATAGTGGGATGCAGAATATGGGGTTGTGGTCAATACACAACAGATCCTTTCTGATCCAACACAGACTTCGACTGACCTACCTGTGAAAACCATCAGAGTGTTTGTGGCTTTCCCTACTACACAGGTCCCTGCATTCTCAGACACAGCTGATGGGCCCTCCGACTCAGTTCTTTTATGGGGACGTGGAAGCCCTGGTGCTTGAAAAGCAAAGGAGTTTGACTGAAAAGTCTTGGACTCTCCCTAATGCACCCAGAGATTTGGTCCTCCATCTCACAGCAGAGCTACACCTGGACCCCGGTCTAATACACATCTGATGAGAGCTGACAGCTACTGCCTCACTCAGCCACGACGCTGACTAGCTGCTCTCTGAGAACCTCTCTGCCAGGACAAAAGCACCACCACTCAGCTGCAAATCAGCTCCTTTTGGCAAGGGCAACCTCCTGCTCTACGCTGCTCTTGAACTCACCAGGGAAGAGTCCCCTGCTACAACATGCACGTGTCTTCATGATGAGGGTCACGGAGGTACAGAGGGACACAAGTGTGCATGTGCATGTGCATCGAAGCATGCAACAATCTGTGTGATCACAGAAAGCCAGAAAACCATCAGCAAATGGGTACTTTGTTGAGGACGTGCTGGAGACCACAGTGCTAGAAAAGGATTCAAGTTCCAAAGGGAAAACCAGGCCCCAAACAATCTCCTGGCATTTCCTGACGACCTGCAGAGAGTGCAAGGAGAGGGCATGAGGCAGAGGAGCCCAGCAAACTCATCCTGAGAGCACTGTTAGTGTCGTGATAGTATCAGACACCCCCAGCAGAAGCCCACCTGCACCCAGCAATGAACAACCATCAGAGAGGTGGAGGAAACAAGAGAAAAGGATATGGCATGTTGTCCCAAATGTCAGCCTTTGGTCAGCGGATGGCAAACATTACAGCGTTGCCCTTTTCCGGACAACTTTGCCACAAAGGAGCCCACAGTAATGACCCAGCTAAAAATCACCTACCTGCACCAGATGCCACCAGCACTTGGCCTGAGTCTTCTGCCCGTGCTGACATCTGTCTGGCCTGGAAATCCTCAGGCCTTTCATCCTGGCACTTACAGAAAAAGGCTTCATAAGGGAAAGCACATGGCAGAAAACAGGAAATGAAAAGGCGGCAGTGCACGAAATCAGGACACAGCCCATGCCATTACCCGATGTGTTTTACATGCATCATGGGCTTGTCAGAAAATTATTGCTTCCACAAGAGTGCCGGAGCCTGAGGCAGTGCAGGACTCCTATAAATGGCAGCCCAAGTCCCTGCTCTCTCATCCACTTCTCTCACTTCTTTCTCCTTGGGAATCAGGTGAGTGTGAAGCCCCTTGTCCTCCTGCTTCAGGATCCAGTGTCTTTTTTCAATGTGTGTCTCCGCTGATAGGGACTGTCCTTTCCCTGCGGTGGAAGCTGCATCTCATGGGAGAGGGAAGGGGAGAGAAGGTCTTCTGCTGAGAGAGGCAGGGACTCAGTGGGGGTGGCTGCTGGGATTTGAGGTGGGCAGCGTATGCTGGTCCAGGAGGTGCCTTGTGTCCTCTGTGGCTGAGTGCAGTGCTGCTTTTCATGTGCACGTCATGCTCTGTTTCATCCTGTCCTCTCAGGTGAGCCTCTATCCCAGAGACATGTCCTGCTGCAACCCATGCGTGCCCTGCCAGCCCTGTGGTCCGACCCCGCTGGCCAACAGCTGCAATGAGCCCTGTGTCAGGCAGTGCCAGAGCTCCAATGTGGTCATCCAGCCCTCCGCCGTGGTGGTGACCCTGCCTGGCCCCATCCTCAGCTCCTTCCCACAGAACACCGTTGTGGGCTCCTCCACCTCTGCTGCTGTTGGCAGCATCCTCAGCTGTGAGGGAGTGCCCATCAACTCTGGGGGCTTTGACCTCTCCTGCATTACCAGCCGCTACTGTGGCAGCAGATGCAGACCCTGCTAAAGATGCTGGCAATGTCCTTGGGCAAGTACCTCTCAAGGCCTTGGAACATGGTCCTTGAAAGGAGGTGGAGCTTCATGGCATTGCATTCAGAGCTTTGAACTCTTGTTTCCTTCTTCGACTCATGTCTCTCTCTCTTGCTTTTGCCGATTCTGTCTCTCAAGGGCAGTGTGGCAGGGACCTGGTTTTGTCCCTACCTCTGCAGGGCAGTCAGACTGACACTCTGCAGGAGTTTCACTGCAATCTTATGATTGTCCATGGTGCTCCCTCTGAGCCACCTCCTTTTCTTCTTGAGTCTCATTAAACCTGTGTTGCATCTGAGTCTGGACCTCTGAGTCCTCCTTTGTTCTGAGGCAACTCTTCCAGTCTGCTCAGGGAAAACGTGGAGGAAGGGGAGGGTTGGACTCCCTGCAGTGGATTGTTTTATGGCCTTTCCTTTGGAGCTGAAGAACACATTCATGGCTAAAGCTACAGGCAATGGCCTTAAGTGAGTAAAGGGTTCCAAAGTGTGGCAGGTGTGGGGCTGGGAAACAGCAAGTCCTGGGGACAATCCACACTCTCATCTCCCTCAATCCTTCCCCTCTGTTACCTGATCTAGTGTGCACGGTCAACACACATGGGCACAGACAGCGAGACAGAGGAACCTCATGCAGTCCTTCAGCATCTGGCAGGGCCCAGTTGCTCTGCAGAAACTGGTCTGCATCCAGATCATACAATAGCATAGAATAATTTTGCTCAGGGGTTCAATCAGATACCTCCCAGGAGCAGCTTGCACCTATGGCCCCTCATCTTTTCCATGTGATTGCTTGTAACAAGGGAGTCTCCATCTTCTTTCCAGGCACTCTTATAATCCTGGAGCATAGTGCTGAGCTCTCCCCTATGCTTCTCCAAGCTGAACAACCCCAGTTCTCTCAGCCTTTCCTTATGCTGCAGATTCTTAGTCCGTTGATCATCTTTGTGAGCCTTCTCTGGAATATTTCCAGTCCTTGCACATATTTGTTGTACAGCAGTGACCACAATTGAACACAAATTTAAGATTTGGCCTGACAAGCTCTGAGGAGAGTGTGATAATGACTTCTTTTGTCTCCACTGGTCATGCTCTTGCTAACGTAACTGGGCATCCTGTTGGCCTTCTTTGCTGCAGCAGGACGTTGTTCACTCCTATTGAGCTGCTTGTCCAGCAGGACCACGAGGTCCATTTCCACAGAGCTGCTCCCCAGCCAGCTAGGTCCCAGCCTGTGCTGGGATGCTGTTTTCCCGTGGGTAGCACCTTACACTTGGCTGAGATAATTCCCGAGTTGGGATTTGTATCAGCCACACTCAGGCCACAAAATGGAGACCCCACTTGCTGTGAATCTAATGAGCGTAAGGTCCACCACAACCCCGGGACAGCACTGAGTGTTCAAAGGCGCATTTTCTGGCCATTAATCTGTCGTGATTGCACAGAGGGTGACTGGGCAGATGGCTTGCATGTCAGGGTCTTCCCAGCAGTGCAGTCCCTGGTCGTTGGAGAGCTGTCCTGCAAGATACCCTGCACACCCCTGGGAACCCCATGGGCATATGAAAGTGCAGGCCTATGCCCTCATGATAGGTCACCTCTCCCCCCACCAAGCCCTGCAGTAAACAGTACCAGTGTTGGTGGTTATACTGGGAGGAAACGTACTGGTCCTCAACCCAGGAAGACAAGCCCCCGCATGCTGCCACGGGCCTACTCTGCCCTGGGGCCCAGGCAATGGACCCCAGCATGGAGCGTCTCCATGCACATGGGAGCTGTTGCCTAGAAGACCTAGGCAATCAAGACAGTCCTCTGGACACATGCATCTGCCACTCTAGATGGAAGTCTCAGATGGACCTGCTGACTCACACTTTGGGGGTTCTCATTTCTCTTGATTGTGAATGTGCTTCTAGAGAAGAAGATCGAAGGTTCTTGTCCCTCTTTGCTATTCCCTGCCTGCAGAGTATGTCTTTTACAGTGAATAAGTCTTGGAAATGAAGAGGACAATAGCAACGCTTTATCCTATTTTCTCTGAAAAAAAAAAAAAAAAAAAAGTTTATTTCAATTGCAATAAACTCATTTCGAATGAGGATTTTCTTGTGATAACAGTGGTGCAGTGACCTTGAATAATCATCTGGTCCAATCTTTCATGGGAAAGAGAGACAAGATGAGACTGACTACCACCCTGTCCAGTCACATCATGGAAACTTGCAGTGATGGGAACCCTACCACATCCCTGGGAGGTCATTCCAGTGAAGGATTGGTCTTGCTGTAGAAAAGGTATTTCTTATGTCAAACTGAAACATCTCCCAGTAGCGCTTAGACTCATTGGCACTTGTCTTCTCCACGTGGCTCCTTTGAATGAGAGAGCTGCCATGCTCTTTTTCGATATTATTTAAGTACTACAATATGTTGAGGAGGTCTGCCCAAGCCTTCTGTTCATCCAGTAGAAAAAGACCTATCTCCGTCAGCCTTTCCTCAGAGAACAGGTTCTCCTACCCTTTGGTCCAATTAGATGTATATACGAGAGTGGTGGTGGCTGTCAGATCAGGATCAGGGAAGGCTGAGTCAGGGGACTTGGATCCCAGCAGTGGCTTTCTTGATGCAGAAGGGCCACTCAGCAGAAGTGGCAATGGTGTGAAGATGACCAGAATCCCAATGCCATTGCTACCAAGGCTTGCAGGAAAGAGGTTTTGCATATGGTGACGTTACAATTCCAGGCCATAAGTGAGAGGATCATGAACTCAGTGATAGCCAGGAAGACTGGAATACATCAGAATCACTGTGCCCAGAAGTAGGCAACATAGATGACTTTCCTCAAAGCAAGGAAAGTGTCCATCATTTTTGACACAACGGTGGTAGTTTTTCCAGTCTCCACCAAGGAAATACAAGGAGACAGAAGAATGGAGGTCATTCTCTTCCAGGATTCAAAGATACATGGAGAAGAGAATGGCACATGGGGCCATGTGCCCACCCTGGGAGGCATTAAAGGCCCAGGGCAATGAGATCAATTACAGGTGTCTTCTTCTCCATTGCCATCGTCCCGTACATGACCAGAAGGAATCAGTTGTCCAGACAAGAGGGAAGGAGCAAAACCACGGTGGGTTAAATCTACTATTTTAGTTACTTTCAGAAGGACAAACCACCTTTGTTTCTGACTGAGAGAAACCACTTACCCCAGATAAGGGTCTGACCATGTCAGGGCTCAGGTGTGGAAATGGACCAGAGCAGAAAGGACCTGGCAGGGTTTTGACCAACATTCCTGCTCTGCTGGAACTCACCATTGCCATGAAATGGCTGATTCCCGTTGCATGTAATTGCATGTGTGACAGGTCCTGGGTGCATTGGTTTCTTAATTACCTCATTCTTAATTGTTTACTTTAAATGACCAAAGTGCCCTTTAGGTCTAATGTGGACCATGGCTGGAGATTTTATCAGGTGTGACTGGGAAGAGCAGAGAATGTTGGGTAAGAAATGCCTATGTCTTTGCTCAAGGGAGCAAAGCAAGGGTGAGACACCCACTAAGTTGACTGTCCCTCACGACCAACTCCACTCAATTTATTTATGAAAACATGAAATTAATGCATTGCAAAATGACCAAATCCACTGCAAGGAGTCCCACCCTCCCCTTCATCCACCTTTTTCCCTGACAAGAATGGAAGAGTTGCCAAAGAGCAAAACAGGACTCGGAGGCCCAGGCTTGGATGCAGCACAACTTTAATGAGTCACAAGAAGGAAAGGAGGTGGCTCAGAGGGAGCATCACATACAGCCCCAAGGACGTGGTGAAACTCCTGAAGGGCGAGAGAGAAACAGGTCACTGCTACGCTGGCCTTGGAGACAGAATCGGCAAAGGAAAAAGACAGAGACACAAGAGGAAGAAGGAAACAATGGTTCAAAGGTCTGAATGCAATGCCATGAAGCTCTATTTCCTTTCAAGGACCATGTTCCAAGGTCTCAGCAGATTCTTGCCCAAGGACGTTGCAAGCAGCTTTAGCAGGGGCGACACCTGCTGCCACAGTAGCGGCTGGTAATGCAGGAGAGGTCAAAGCCCCCAGAGTTGATGGGCACTCCCTCACAGCTGAGGATGCTGCCAACAGCAGCAGAGGTGGAGGAGCCCACAACGGTGTTCTGTGGGAAGGAGCTGAGGATGGGGCCGGGCAGGGTCACCACCACGGGGGAGGGCTCAATGACAACGGTGGAGCTCTGGCACTGCCTGCAACAGGGCTCATTGCAGCTGTTGGCCAGTGGGGTTGGGCCACAGGGCTGGCAGGGCACGCATGGGTTGCAGCAGGACATGTCTCTGAGACAGAGGTTCACCTGAGAGAGAGGGCAGGAGGAAATAAAGCATGAGGGGATACTCTTGAGAAGCAGCACTGCACCAAAACACCGTGGAGCCAAGGCACCTCCTGGCCCAGCATATACTGCCCACATCAAATCCGAGAAGCCTCCTCCACTAAGTCCCAAACTCTCTCTGTCCCAAACTCCCTTCTGTCCACTTCCCTCTCCCACAGGAAAAAGCTCCCATCAGGACAGACCCTTTCAGATGACACACACATTGAAGAAAGACACTGCATCCAGAAGCAGGAGAAGAAGAGACCTCAGACTCACCTGATTCCCAAGGAGAAGGAGGCGAAAGAAGTGGATGAGAGAGCAGAGAGTTGGGCTGCCTTTTATAGGAGTCCTGTACTGCCTCAGGCCCAGGCTCCCTTTGTGGAAGTAATAATTTTCTGACAAGCTGCTGGTGAATGCAAAACACACAAGCTAATGGTATGGGCTGTGTCCTGGTTTCCTGCACTGCTGCCTTTCCATTTCCTGGTATCTGCCACATATTTTCCTACGTGAAGGCTTCCTCTTTAACTGCCGGGATTAGAGGCCTGACGATTTCTGGGTTGGACACATGTTGGAACGTATTTCTTTTTAGTTCATGTCCCTTCTGTCACGGACGCTTCTTTAGAAGGCTTGATGAGAAATCCCAGGATTTCTGGGGCAAGAATGAATCATTGTGTTTAGAAGACAGGGACTCAGAGCAGAAGGGTCAAGTGGAGGCAGGTGGTGCCACCCCGAGAAACTCTGGTGGGTTCTTTTGTATGAACTTAATGACAGCAAGGCCCCCAGCTGCTCCCAGCACTGCAATCCTTGACTTGTCCCCAAGCACTCCTGTGACTGTGTGCACTGCCCTCTGTCGTTCTTCCTTGGCTCTCTCCACCAGTCTCTGGCTCTCATATTCCGAGGAGGGTGGGCTGCGCTTCATGTTTTCATCTCCTTTTCGCTCTAAGCTGCCCTCAGGAGGAAACTGCAAACTATTTGGCCTCCTCCTGTCTCTGGGCAGTCCGTGGGTCCCTGAGACTCCCCAAGCAATGC
Organism: Nesoenas mayeri; assembly: GCF_963082525.1. Lineage (NCBI taxonomy): Eukaryota > Metazoa > Chordata > Aves > Columbiformes > Columbidae > Nesoenas > Nesoenas mayeri. Next base: position 957,865 of record NC_137552.1, read on the forward strand.
TGCCCGTGCATCTGTTCTGCTTGGAGTGCCCCATCCCTGCTCTGGAGGGGAGGTCCCTGGCAGCTCCTCAGTCCCGTCCATTTCTATGTGCTCATCTGTAAGAATGTGCCTGTTAGCGTGCCTGTGTACCAGTCTGTTTGATTCCCTACATGCTCATCCATGTGCTTGTCTGCCTGGCCGTGCACACACCTGTGTGCCTCTGCTGAGACTGTGTTTCTATTTCCCTGTATAATTCTTTGCACGTCTCTGGCCTCGTGCATATTTGCTTGTGTCTGTACATCTCTGAGATTCCTGTTGCACACGTGAGCACGTTGGATACGTGTTTAGTGCATGTGTGTGTGTACATAGTTGTGCCTGACCATTCCGAGTCCCACGCTGACAACCCTCTGTGTCAGTACCAGGCACTGACACAGTCTCAACCCCTCATGTGAGAGGTCAGGGACAGTGCCACAGCCCTCTGGTCTCAGTGAGGGGAAAGCCCAACCCTGGACAATTCATTTTATCTTGGCTCCAGGCAGCTTCAAAGGGCTGAGCTGTTTCCCTGGGTCTTTGCATCTGACGCTTGTAAATGCTTTGGTGTTACAGGATTCATTTGGCTCTGTGAATGAGGCTTGTCCATAGCCAGGAGTTATTGGAAAAAGATTGAGAGTCTGGTGAGGCTGAGAGAAGGGAGATGGTGAACATGAGGCATGTAGCCAACGGCACCAGTAAAGAGCACCAACGCTGGACAGAGCCAAGCATCCCAAGTGCCAGCAATACTAGATAAGTCCAGCAGTGCTGTAAGGTCTCTTTCCAAGCCTCTAATGAGACTCTGACTCCAAACTGTTTTTACAAACTATTTGGCTGTGACTGAGATGCAAGAGATGTAGCTTCTGTAGCTTCGGGGTCCTACGGCCTGGAGAAGGAGAGTGGGATTCAAACACCAGCTAACATCACCACACGGAGGAAAGCAGCCGGTCTCCAGAGAAGGAGACTCCACAACCTCTCTGGGCAGCCTGTTCCTGTGCTCTGTCAGCCTAGAAGAAGTTATTCCTCATGTTCAGATGGAAGCTCCTGTGCTTCAGCCTGTGCCCGTTGCTCATCATCCTATCACTGGCCAGCCCTGAAAGGATTCTGGTACCATCATTTTGACATCCACTCTTAAGATACTTGTAAACATTGATAAGATCACCTCTCAGCCTTCTCTTCTGCAGGCTGAACTGACACAGCTGTCTCAGTCTCTTCTCTTAAGAAAGATGCTCTAGGCTCTGATTGTCTTCCTAGCCTGCCGCTGGACTCCATCCAGTAATTCCTTTTCCTGCTTAAACCAGAGGCCCAGAACTAGGTGCTTTTCCTTAAATGCAGGCATTCTGGCCCACACCACAGTGCCTTTCCTTCTACCCAAATGATGGAGAGAAAGACCCCCCTCAGGGTTCTCAAAGTGTTCTGGGAGATGGTGCATTCCCTGCATAGGACACCCCTCAGCAGTAGACAGAAGAAGGCACCTCTGGACTAGCTGGGCCGAGGGCCTTGACTGTGCATTGCTCAACACCTGCCTCCCACCAGGCCACTGTGGGGAAAGTCCTCTTCCCTTGTGGGATTTGGGGTCCACTGAGACACCCCAGTGAGTTAGGAACTCTGCAGTGAGTGACCAGTGGTGGAAAGCTGCATGGGGGCTCTGCTTGCCTTGAAGAACCCTTCCCATCCCACTTGTGCATCCACTGCTCCAAATAAAAGCTTTGTCACTGTGGAGGTGCTCACACACTAGAAGAGGTAGTTCAAAGAGATTGTGGAGTCTTAGCTGTGGAGATAGTCCAGTCCTGTCTTGATAGAGTTCTTAGGAAATGTGCTCTAGCTGACCCTACTGCAGCAGAGGCATTGGGCAAAGTCATCTGCAGAGATGCCTTCCAACCTCAACAATTCCAAGATTCTGTGAAATGCAGAGCTCAAGGTGCAGCAGCAATACCAGGAAATTCCAGTTTCTCTCCGGGTCAAAACACAGGGACCGTGAATTTAATGGTCCCCTATCACTGCAGTGTTCTTCTGTCCAAATACGCACCAGGCCCATGATGAAGTCCAGCAAAGCTCCTGCGCCCACCCCTTCAGGAGACACCGCTGCAGCCCAGCCCTGTCCAAAATGTCTCTCCAGAGCTACTCTCACTTCTTAGACAAGCACCCTTGTTGGGGCACTCAGGGTGGGAATTCAAAGGCAACATAAAGAGAAACAGCAGCACGTGTGATGTCATTACCTGCAAAATTACCATTCTTTAGGAGCATGCAGGAAAATTGTAGCTTATGCACTGTGTGCCTTTTAGCCCGAGGCCATGTGAAGACAACAGAAAAACTAGTTCAACTGGTCACTCCCTCAAAAAGTTCATTCAACTCCTTCACATTAGGAACCAAGTGAATGAGAACTCCCTTGTCTCCTCGCCCTCCTCTTATAGGAAGGGGTCCAGCCTTCAAGGACAACTCCATTGATACCTTTCCCTTGGTCCCATGTTAGTGCTCTGAGATCGTGATTATGGGAGAGGGCAGAGGAGAACTGGATTGTCATGAAGAGGGGTTGAGGCTGGGCTGAGGTGGCTTTGTGGCTACAGGCCATGCAGGAGGATCCTTGGCCTCAGGAAAATTAACCCTTGCTCCCCACTGCACAGCATCTACCTCCCCTCCCATCAGCTGCCCAGGGTCTTTTTTGGCAATTTCAGCCCTTCCCTTGCTATGTCTCTGCTCAGAAACATTCCCCTTGGCCTTTGAGAATGCCTTAAGCATGGTGGTCCCAACTTGTACTGTGTCCATGGGAAGACCCCAGTGCTGCAGGAGACCCTGGGATGACAGCAGCATCATAAGCACTCGAGGCCATTCCTCTTGGTCTGGGTGGAGGTGGTCTTGGGCAGGAGGCTCAGACACAGAAGATGGCTACGGGGATGTAAGGAGAGGATTGCAGGAGAAATTGCTTTGGCCAGAGAGACTCATCTTAGGCTTCCCAGCATCTCCAGAACCAGGGGGCATGGCATGCAAAGGGATCGTCTGTCCCGGGTACACGAGCACAAATATCAATTGACATTACCGCTGATCAAGCCCACAGCAGAGGAAGAGCAAGAGCAGGAGAAACAGGCTGGTTGTGATGGCACAGATAGAAAGCAAAAATAAAGCACGGAAATAATAGACACTCCTGGTCCCTTTTAACTGCCATAACTGTTGCAAATCCAAGAAGACCTATGCTGCTTTCCAGGCACCCATCCACCTGGCTACTGTCTCCTTCATCTACGGGACAGGTGGAAAACATAAGGTGAAAACTGTCATGGGTCCTGGTAAAGACAGGGGTATTACTCACCAATGATCATTAGGGGCAAAATAGGCCTGACTTGGAGAAGAATAATTTAAATTGCTAACAATAAGAAATGCAGCGGGATGGTAAAAGCCATCCAAAATAGCCTTAAGAATTTCCCCACTCTTTTTAACAGATTCCACTTCAACCCTTCATTGCAGGCTTCTCTATTTGATTCACTCTTAAACAATATAGTGGGATGCAGAATATGGGGTTGTGGTCAATACACAACAGATCCTTTCTGATCCAACACAGACTGTGACTGACCTACCTGTGAAAACCATCAGAGTGTTTGTGGCTTTCCCTACTACACACGTCCCTGCATTCTCAGGCACAGCTGATGGGCCCTCCGACTCAGTTCTTTTATGGGGACGTGGAAGCCCTGGTGCTTGAAAAGCAAAGGAGTTTGACTGAAAAGTCTTGGACTCTCCCTAATGCACCCAGAGATTTGGTCCTCCATCTCACAGCAGAGCTACACCTGGACCCCGGTCTAATACACATCTGATGAGAGCTGACAGCTACTGCCTCACTCAGCCACGACGCTGACTAGCTGCTCTCTGAGAACCTCTCTGCCAGGACAAAAGCACCACCACTCAGCTGCAAATCAGCTCCTTTTGGCAAGGGCAACCTCCTGCTCTACGCTGCTCTTGAACTCACCAGGGAAGAGTCCCCTGCTACAACATGCACGTGTCTTCATGATGAGGGTCACGGAGGTACAGAGGGACACAAGTGTGCTCCTGCAGGTCTGCATTGACCCATGCAACAATCTGTGTGATCACAGAAAGCCAGAAAACCATCAGCAAATGTGTACTTTGTTGAGGACATGCTGGGGACCACTGTGCTAGAAAAGGATTCAAGTTCCAAAGGGAAAACCAGGCCCCAAACAATCTCCTGACATTTCCTGAGGACCTGCAGAGAGTGTGAGGAGAGGGCATGAGGCAAAGGAGCCCAGCAAAATCATCCTGAGAGCACTGTTAGTGTCGTGATAGTATCAGACACTCTCAGCAGAAGCCCACCTGTACCCAGCAATGAACAACCATCAGAGAGGTGGAGGAAACAAGAGAAAAGGATATGGCATGTTGTCCCAAATGTCAGCCTTTGGTCAGCGGATGGGAAACGTTACAGCATTGCCCTTTTCCGGACAACTTGCCACAAAGGAGCCCACAGTAATGACCCAGCTAAAAATCACCTACCTGAACCGGATGCCACCAGCACCTGGCCTGAGTCTTCTGCCCGCTCTGACGTCTGTCTGCCCTGGAAATCCTCAGGCCTTTCATCCTGGCACTTACAGAAAAAGGCTTCATAAGGGAAAGCACATGGCAGAAAACAGGAAATGAAAAGGCGGCAGTGCACGAAATCAGGACACAGCCCATGCCATTACCCGATGTGTTTTACATTCATCATGAGCTTGTCAGAAAATTGTTGCTTCCACAAGAGTGCCGGAGCCTGAGGCAGTGCAGGATTCCTATAAATGGCAGCCCAAGTCCCTGCTCTCTCATTCACTTCTCTCGCTTCTTTCTCCTTGGGAATCAGGTGAGTGTGAAGCCCCTTGTCCTCCTGCTTCAGGATCCGGTGTCTTTTTTCAATGTGTGTCTCCGCTGATAGGGACTGTCCTTGCCCTGGGGTGAGAGTTGCTTCTCATGGGAGAGGGAAGGGGAGAGAAGGTCTTCTGCTGAGAGAGGTAGGGACTTAGTGGGGGTGGCTGCTGGGATTTGAGGTGGGCAGCGTATGCTGGTCCAGGAGGTGCCTTGTGTCCTCTGTGGTTGGGTGCAGTGCTGCTTTTCATGTGCACGTCATGCTCTGTTTCATCCTGTCCTCTCAGGTGAGCCTCTATCCCAGAGACATGTCCTGCTGCAACCCATGCGTGCCCTGCCAGCCCTGTGGCCCGACCCCGCTGGCCAACAGCTGCAATGAGCCCTGTTGCAGGCAATGCCAGAGCTCCAATGTGGTCATCCAGCCCTCCGCCGTGGTGGTGACCCTGCCTGGCCCCATCCTCAGCTCCTTCCCTCAGAACACCGTTGTGGGCTCCTCCACCTCTGCTGCTGTTGGCAGCATCCTCAGCTGTGAGGGAGTGCCCATCAACTCTGGGGGCTTTGACCTCTCCTGCATTACCAGCCGCTACTGTGGCAGCAGATGCAGACCCTGCTAAAGATGCTGGCAATGTCCTTGGGCAAGTACCTCTCAAGGCCTTGGAACATGGTCCCTGAAAGGAGGTAGAGCTTCATGGCATTGCATTCAGAGCTTTGATCTCTTGTTTCCTTCTTCGACTCATGTCTCTCTCTCTTGCTTTTGCCGATTCTGTCACTCAAGGGCAGTGTGGCAGGGACTTGTTTTAGTCCCTCCCTCAGCAGGGCAGGCAGACTGACACTCTGCAGGAGTTTCACTGCAATCTTATGGCTGTCCATGGTGCTCCCTCTGAGCCACCTCCTGTTCTTCTTGAGTCTCATTAAACTTGTGCTGCATCTGAGTCTGGACCTCTGAGTCCTCCTTTGTTCTGAGGCAACTCTTCTAGCCTGCTCAGGGAAAACGTGGAGGAAGGGGAGGGTTGGACTCCCTGCAGTGGATTGTTTTATGGCCTTTCCTTTGGAGCTGAAGAACACATTCATGGCTAAAGCTACAGGCAATGGCCTTAAGTGAGTAAAGGGTTCCAAAGTGTGGCAGGTGTGAGGCTGGGAAACAGCAAGTCCTGGGGACAATCCACACTCTCATCTCCCTCATTCCTTCCCCTCTGTTACCTGATCTAGTGTGCACGGTCAACACACATGGGCACAGACAGCGAGACAGAGGAACCTCATGCAGTCCTTCAGCATCTGGCAGGGCCCAGTTGCTCTGCAGAAACTGGTCTGCATCCAGATCATACAATAGCATAGAATAATTTTGCTCAGGGGTTCAATCAGATACCTCCCAGGAGCAGCTTGCACCTATGGCCCCTCATCTTTTCCATGTGATTGCTTGTAACAAGGGAGTCTCCATCTTCTTTCCAGGCACTCTTATAATCCTGGAGCATAGTGCTGAGCTCTCCCCTATGCTTCTCCAAGCTGAACAACCCCAGTTCTCTCAGCCTTTCCTTATGCTGCAGATTCTTAGTCCGTTGATCATCTTTGTGAGCCTTCTCTGGAATATTTCCAGTCCTTGCACATATTTGTTGTACAGCAGTGACCACAATTGAACACAAATTTAAGATTTGGCCTGACAAGCTCTGAGGAGAGTGTGATAATGACTTCTTTCGTCTCCACTGGTCATGCTCTTGCTAACGTAACTGGGCATCCTGTTGGCCTTCTTTGCTGCAGCAGGACGTTGTTCACTCCTATTGAGCTGCTTGTCCAGCAGGACCACGAGGTCCATTTCCACAGAGCTGCTCCCCAGCCAGCTAGGTCCCAGCCTGTGCTGGGATGCTGTTTTCCCGTGGGTAGCACCTTACACTTGGCTGAGATAATTCCCGAGTTGGGATTTGTATCAGCCACACTCAGGCCACAAAATGGAGTCCCCACTTGCTGTGAATCTAATGAGTGTAAGGTCCACCACAACCCTGGGACAGCACTGAGTGTTCAAAGGTGCATTTTCTGGCCATTAATCAGTCGTGATTGCACAGAGGGTGACTGGGCAGATGGCTTGCATGTCAGGGTCTTCCCAGCAGTGCAGTCCCTGGTCGTTGGAGAGCTGTCCTGCAAGATACCCTGCACACCCCTGGGAACCCCATGGGCATATGAAAGTGCAGGCCTATGCCCTCATGATAGGTCACCTCTCCCCCCACCAAGCCCTGCAGTAAACAGTACCAGTGTTGGTGGTTATACTGGGAGGAAACGTACTGGTCCTCAACCCAGGAAGACAAGCCCCCGCATGCTGCCACGGGCCTACTCTGCCCTGGGGCCCAGGCAATGGACCCCAGCATGGAGCGTCTCCATGCACATGGGAGCAGTTGCCTAGAAGACCTAGGTAATCAAGACAGTCCTCTGGACACATGCATCTGCCACTCTAGATGGAAGTCTCAGATGGACCTGCTGACTCACACTTTGGGGGTTCTCATTTCTCTTGATTGTGAATGTGCTTCTAGAGAAGAAGATCGAAGGTTCTTGTCCCTCTTTGCTATTCCCTGCCTGCAGAGTATGTCTTTTACAGTAAAGAAGTCTTGGAAATGAAGAGGACAATAGCAACGCTTTATCCTATTTTCTCTGAAAAAAAAAAAAAAAAAAAGTTTATTTCAATTGCAATAAACTCATTTCGAATGAGGATTTTCTTGTGATGACAGTGGTGCAGTGACCTTGAATAATCATCTGGTCCAATCTTTCATGGGAAAGAGAGACAAGATGAGACTGACTACCACCCTGTCCAGTCACATCATGGAAACTTGCAGTGATGGGAACCCTACCACATCCCTGGGAGGTCATTCCAGTGAAGGATTGGTCTTGCTGTAGAAAAGGTATTTCTTATGTCAAACTGAAACATCTCCCAGTAGCGCTTAGACTCATTGGCACTTGTCTTCTCCACATGGCTCCTTTGAATGAGAGAGCTGCCATGCTCTTTTTCGATATTATTTAAGTACTACAATATGTTGAGGAGGTCTGCCCAAGCCTTCTGTTCATCCGGTAGAAAAAGACCTATCTCCGTCAGCCTTTCCTCATAGAACAGGTTCTTCTACCCTTTGGTCCAATTAGATGTATATACGAGAGTGGTGGTGGCTGTCAGATCAGGATCAGGGAAGGCTGAGTCAGGGGACTTGGATCCCAGCAGTGGCTTTCTTGATGCAGAAGGGCCACTCAGCAGAAGTGGCAATGGTGTGAAGATGACCAGAATCCCAATGCCATTGCTACCAAGGCTTGCAGGAAAGAGGTTTTGCATATGGTGACGTTACAATTCCAGGCCATAAGTGAGAGGATCATGAACTCAGTGATAGCCAGGAAGACTGGAATACATCAGAATCACTGTGCCCAGAAGTAGGCAACATAGATGACTTTCCTCAAAGTAAGGAAAGTGTCCATCATTTTTGACACAACGGTGGTAGTTTTTCCAGTCTCCACCAAGGAAATACAAGGAGACAGAAGAATGGAGGTCATTCTCTTCCAAGATTCAAAGATACATGGAGAAGAGAATGGCACATGGGGCCATGTGCCCACCCTGGGAGGCATTAAAGGCCCAGGGCAATGAGATCAATTACAGGTGTCTTCTTCTCCATTGCCATCGTCCCATACATGACCAGAAGGAATCAGTTGTCCAGACAAGAGGGAAGGAGCAAAACCGCGGTGGGTTAAATCTACTATTTTAGTTACTTTCAGAAGGACAAACCACCTTTGTTTCTGACTGAGAGAAACCACTTACCTCAGATAAGGGTCTGACCATGTCAGGGCTCAGGTGTGGAAATGGACCAGAGCAGAAAGGACGTGGCAGAGTTTTGACCAACATTCCTGCTCTGCTGGAACTCATCATTGCCATGAAATGGCTGATTCCCGTTGCATGTAATTGCATGTGTGACAGGTCCTGGGTGCATTGGTTTCTTAATTACCTCATTCTTAATTGTTTACTTTAAATGACCAAAGTGCCCTTTAGGTCTAATGTGGACCATGGCTGGAGATTTTATCAGGTGTGACTGGGAAGAGCAGAGAATGTTGGGTAAGAAATGCCTATGTCTTTGCTCAAGGGAGCAAAGCAAGGGTGAGACACCCACTAAGTTGACTGTCCCTCACGACCAACTCCACTCAATTTATTTATGAAAATATTAAATTAATGCATTGCAAAATGACCAAATCCACTGCAAGGAGTCCCACCCTCCCCTTCATCCACCTTTTTCCCTGACAAGAATGGAAGAGTTGCCAAAGAGCAAAACAGGACTCGGAGGCCCAGGCTTGGATGCAGCACAACTTTAATGAGTCACAAGAAGGAAAGGAGGTGGCTCAGAGGGAGCACCACAGACAGCCCCAAGGACGTGGTGAAACTCCTGAAGGGCGAGAGAGAAACAGGTCACTGCTACGCTGGCCTTGGAAACAGAATCGGCAAAGGAAAAAGGCAGAGACACAAGTGGAAGAAGGAAACAATGATTCAAAGGTCTGAATGCAATGCCATGAAGCTCTATTTCATTCAAGGACCATGATCCAAGGTCTTAGCAGGTTCTTGCCCAAGGACGTTGCCAGCAGCTTTAGCAGGGGCGACATCTGTTGCCACAGTAGCGGCTGGTAATGCAGGAGAGGTCAAAGCCCCCAGAGTTGATGGGCACTCCCTCACAGCTGAGGATGCTGCCAACAGCAGCAGAGGTGGAGGAGCCCACAACGGTGTTCTGAGGGAAGGAGCTGAGGATGGGGCCAGGCAGGGTCACCACCACGGGGGAGGGCTCAATGACAACGGTGGAGCTCTGGCACTGCCTGCAACAGGGCTCATTGCAGCTGTTGGCCAGCGGGGTTGGGCCACAGGGCTGGCAGGGCACGCATGGGTTGCAGCAGGACATGTCTCTGAGACAGAGGTTCACCTGAGAGAGAGGGCAGGAGGAAATAAAGCATGAGAGGATGCTCTTGAGAAGCAGCACTGCACCAAAACACCGTGGAGCCAAGGCACCAGCGTATGCTGCCCACATCAAATCTGAGAAGCCTCCTCCACTAAGTCCCAAACTCTCTCTGTGGAATACCTTCTGTCCACTTCCCTCTCCCACAGGAAAAAGCTCCCATCAGGACAGACCCTTTCAGATGACACACACATTGAAGAAAGACACTGCATCCAGAAGCAGGAGAAGAAGAGACCTCAGACTCACCTGATTCCCAAGGAGAAGGAGGCAAAAGAAGTGGATGAGAGAGCAGAGAGTTGGGCTGCCTTTTATAGGAGTCCTGCAATGCCTCAGGCCCAGGCTCCCTTTGTGGAAGTAATAATTTTCTGACAAGCTGGTGGTGAATGCAAAACACACCAGCTAATGGTATGGGCTGTCTCCTGGTTTCCTACACTGCTGCCTTTCCATTTCCTGGTGTCTGCCACATATTTTCCTACGTGAAGGCTTCCTCTTTAACTGCCGGGATTAGAGGCCTGACGATTTCTGGGTTGGACACATGTTGACATGTATTTCTTTTTAGTTCATGTCCCTTCTGTCACGGACGCTTCTTTAGAAGGCTTGATGAGAAATCCCAGGATTTCCGGGGCAAGAATGAATCATTGTGTTCAGAAGACAGGGACTCAGAGCAGAAGGGTCAAGTGGAGGCAGGTGGTGCCACCCTGAGAAACTCTGGTGGGTTCTTTTGTATGAACTTAATGACAGCAAGGCCCCCAGCTGCTCCCAGCACTGCAATCCTTGACTTGTCCCCAAGCACTCCTGTGACTGTGTGCACTGCCCTCTGTCGTTCTTCCTTGGCTCTCTCCACCAGTCTCTGGCTCTCATATTCCTAGGAGGGTGGGCTGCACTTCGTGTTTTCATCTCCCTTTCGCTCTAAGCTGCCCTCAAGAGGAATGTGCCTGTTAGCGTGCCTGTGTACCAGTCTGTTTGATTCCCTAGATGCTCATCCATGTGCTTGTCTGCCTGGCCGTGCACACACCTGTGTGCCTCTGCTGAGACTGTGTTTCTATTTCCCTGTATAATTCTTTGCACGTCTCTGGCCTCGTGCATATTTGCTTGTGTCTGTACATCTCTGAGATTCCTGTTGCACACGTGAGCACGTTGGATACGTGTTTAGTGCCTGTGTGTGTGTACATAGTTGTGCCTGACCATTCTGAGCCCCACGTTTACACCCCTCTGTGTCAGTACCAGGCACTGACATAGTATCAGCCCCTCATGTGAGAGGTCAGGGACAGTGCCACAGCCCTCTGGTCTCAGTGAGGAGAAAGCCCAACCCTGGACAACTCATTTTATCTTGGCTCCAGGCAGCTTCAAAGGGCTGAGCTGTTTCCCTGGGTCTTTGCATCTGACGCTTGTAAATGCTTTGGTGTTACAGGATTCACCTGGCTCTGTGAATGACGCTTGTCCATAGCCAGGAGTTATTGGAAAAAGATTGAGAGCCTGGGGAGACTGAGAGGAGGAAGATGGTGAACATGAGGCGTGTAGCCAACGGCACCAGTAAAGAGCACCAACGCTGGACAGAGCCAAGCATCCCAAGTGCCAGCAATACTAGATAAGTCCAGCAGTGCTGTAAGGTCTCTTTCCAAGCCTCTAATGAGACACTGACTCCAAACTGTTCTTACAAACTATTTGGCTGTGGCTGAGATGCAGGAGATGTAGCTTCTGTAGCTTCGGGGTCCTACGGCCTGGAGAAGGAGAGTGGGATTCAAACACCAGCTAACATCACCACACGAAGGAAAGCAGCCGGTCTCCAGAGAAGGAGACTCCACAGCCTCTCTGGGCAGCCTGTTCCTGTGCTCTGTCACCCTAGAAGAAGTTATTCCTCATGTTCAGATGGAAGCTCCTGCGCTTCAGCCTGTGCCCATTACTCATCATCCTATCACTGGCCAGCCCTGAAAGGATTCTGGTACCATCATTTTGACATCCACTCTTAAGATACTTGTAAACATTGATAAGATCACCTCTCAGCCTTCTCTTCTGCAGGCTGAACTGACACAGCTGTCTCAGTCTCTTCTCTTAAGAAAGATGCTCTAGGCTCTGATTGTCTTCCTAGCCTGCCGCTGGACTCCATCCAGTAATTCCTTTTCCTGCTTAAACCAGAGGCCCAGAACTAGGTGCTTTTCCTTAAATGCAGGCATTCTGGCCCACACCACAGTGCCTTTCCTCCTCCCCAAATGATGGAGAGAAAGACCCGTTTCAGGGAGGTCAAAGTGTTCTGGGAGATGGTGCTAGCCCTGCATAGGACACCCCTCAGCAGTAGACAGAAGAGGGCACCTCTGGACTAGCTGGGCCGAGGGTCTTGACTGTGCACTGCCCCACACCTGCCTCCCACCAGGCCACTGTGGGGAAAGTCCTCTTCCCTTGTGGGATTTGGGGTCCACTGAGACACCCCAGTGACTTAGGAACTCTGCAGTGAGTGACCAGTGGTGGAAAGCTGCATGGGGGCTCTGCTTGCCTTGAAGAACCCTTCCCAACTCACTTGTGCATCCACTGCTCCAAATAAAAGCTTTGTCACTGTGGAGGTGTTCAAATACTGGAAGAGGTAGTTCAAAGAGTTTGTGGAGCCTTAGCTGGAGAGATAGTCCAGTCCTGTCTTGATAGAGCTCTTAGGCAATGTGCTCTATCTGACCCTACTGCAGCAGAGGCATTGGGCGAGGTGATCGGCAGAGGTGCCTTCCAACCTCAACAATTCCAAGATTCTATGAAATGCAGAGCTCAAGGTGCAGCAGCAATACCAGGAAATTCCAGTTTCTCTCCGGGTCAAAACACAGGGACCGTGAATTTAATGGTCCCCTATCACTGCAGTGTTCTTCTGTCCAAATACGCACCAGGCCCATGATGAAGTCCAGCAAAGCTCCTGCGCCCACCCCTTCAGGAGACACCGCTGCAGCCCAGCCCTGTCCAAAATGTCTCTCCAGAGCTACTCTCGCTTCTTAGACAAGCACCCTTGTTGGGGCACTCAGAGCGGGAATTCAAAGGCAACATAAAGAGAAACAGCAGCACGTGTGATGTCATTACCTGCAAAATTACCATTCTTTAGGAGCATACAGGAAAATTGTAGCTTATGCACTGTGTGCCTTTTAGCCCGAGGCCATGTGAAGACAACAGAAAAACTAGTTCAACTGGTCACTCCCTCAAAAAGTTCATTCAACTCCTTCACATTAGGAACCAAGTGAATGAGAACTCCCTTGTCTCCTTGCCCTCCTCTTATAGGAAGGGGTCCAGCCTTCAAGGACAACTCCATTGATACCTTTCCCTTGGTCCCATGTTAGTGCTCTGAGATCGTGATTATGGGAGAGGGCAGAGGAGAACTGGATTGTCATGAAGAGGGGTTGAGGCAGGGCTGAGGTGGCTTTGTGGCTACAGGCCGTGCAGGAGGATCCCTGGCCTCAGGAAAATAAACCCTTGCTCCCCGCTACACAGCATCTACCTCCCCTCCCATCAGTTGCCCAGGGTCTTTTTTTGGCAATTTCAGCCCTTCCCTTGCTATGTCTATGCTCAGAAACATTCCCCTTGGCCTTTGAGAATGCCTTAAGCATGGTGGTCCCAACTTGTGCTGTGTCCATGGGAAGACCCCAGTGCTGCAAGAGACCCTGGGATGACAGCAGCATCATAAGCACTCGAGGCCATTCCTCTTGGTCTGGGTGGAGGTGGTCTTGGGCAGGAGGCTAAGACACAGAAGATGGCTACGGGGATGTAAGGAGAGGATTGCAGGAGAAATTGCTTTGGCCAGAGAGACTCATCTTAGGCTTCCCAGCATCTCCAGAACCAGGGGGCATGGCATGCAAAGGGATCGTATGTCCTGGGTACACGAGCACAAATATCAATTGACATTACCGCTGATCAAGCCCACAGCAGAGGAAGAGCGAGAGCAGGAGAAACAGGCTGGTTGTGATGGCACAGATAGAAAGCAGAAGTAAAGCACGGAAATGACAGACACTCTTGGTCCCTTTTAACTGCCATAACTGTTGCAAATCCAAGAAGACCTTGGCTGGCTTCCAGGCACCCACCCACCTGGCTACTGTCTCCTTCATCTACGGGACAGGTGGAAAACATAAGGTGAAAACCGTCATGGGTCCTGGTAAAGACAGGGGTATTACTCACCAATGATCATTAGGGGCAAAATAGGCCTGACTTGGAGAAGAATAATTTAAATTGCTAACAATAAGAAATGCAGCGGGATGGTAAAAGCCATCCAAAATAGCCTTAAGAATTTCCCCACTCTTTTTAACAGATTCCACTTCAACCCTTCATTGCAGGCTTCTCTATTTGATTCACTCTTAAACAATATAGTGGGATGCAGAATATGGGGTTGTGGTCAATACACAACAGATCCTTTCTGATCCAACACAGACTTCGACTGACCTACCTGTGAAAACCATCAGAGTGTTTGTGGCTTTCCCTACTACACAGGTCCCTGCATTCTCAGACACAGCTGATGGGCCCTCCGACTCAGTTCTTTTATGGGGACGTGGAAGCCCTGGTGCTTGAAAAGCAAAGGAGTTTGACTGAAAAGTCTTGGACTCTCCCTAATGCACCCAGAGATTTGGTCCTCCATCTCACAGCAGAGCTACACCTGGACCTCGGTCTAATACACATCTGATGAGAGCTGACAGCTACTGCCTCACTCAGCCACGACGCTGACTAGCTGCTCTCTGAGAACCTCTCTGCCAGGACAAAAGCACCACCACTCAGCTGCAAATCAGCTCCTTTTGGCAAGGGCAACCTCCTGCTCTACGCTGCTCTTGAACTCACCAGGGAAGAGTCCCCTGCTACAACATGCACGTGTCTTCATGATGAGGGTCACGGAGGTACAGAGGGACACAAGTGTGCATGTGCATGTGCATCGAAGCATGCAACAATCTGTGTGATCACAGAAAGCCAGAAAATCATCAGCAAATGGGTACTTTGTTGAGGACATGCTGGAGACCACAGTGCTAGAAAAGGATTCAAGTTCCAAAGGGAAAACCAGGCCCCAAACAATCTCCTGGCATTTCCTGACGACCTGCAGAGAGTGCAAGGAGAGGGCATGAGGCAGAGGAGCCCAGCAAAATCATCCTGAGAGCACTGTTAGTGTTGTGATAGTATCAGACACCCCCAGCAGAAGCCCACCTGCACCCAGCAATGAACAACCATCAGAGAGGTGGAGGAAACAAGAGAAAAGGATATGGCATGTTGTCCCAAATGTCAGCCTTTGGTCAGCGGATGGCAAACATTACAGCGTTGCCCTTTTCCGGACAACTTTGCCACAAAGGAGCCCACAGTAATGACCTAGCTAAAAATCACCTACCTGAACCGGATGCCACCAGCACTTGGCCTGAGTCTTCTGCCCGTGCTGACATCTGTCTGGCCTGGATATCCTCAGGCCTTTCATCCTGGCACTTACAGAAAAAGGCTTCATAAGGGAAAGCACATGGCAGAAAACAGGAAATGAAAAGGCGGCAGTGCACGAAATCAGGACACAGCCCATGCCATTACCCGATGTGTTTTACATGCATCATGGGCTTGTCAGAAAATTATTGCTTCCACAAGAGTGCCGGAGCCTGAGGCAGTGCAGGACTCCTATAAATGGCAGCCCAAGTCCCTGCTCTCTCATCCACTTCTCTCACTTCTTTCTCCTTGGGAATCAGGTGAGTGTGAAGCCCCTTGTCCTCCTGCTTCAGGATCCGGTGTCTTTTTTCAATGTGTGTCTCCGCTGATAGGGACTGTCCTTGCCCTGCGGTGGAAGCTGCATCTCATGGGAGAGGGAAGGGGAGAGAAGGTCTTCTACTGAGAGAGGCAGGGACTCAGTGGGGGTGGCTGCTGGGATTTGAGGTGGGCAGCGTATGCTGGTCCAGGAGGTGCCTTGTGTTCTCTGTGGCTGAGTGCAGTGCTGCTTTTCATGTGCACGTCATGCTCTGTTTCATCCTGTCCTCTCAGGTGAGCCTCTATCCCAGAGACATGTCCTGCTGCAACCCATGCGTGCCCTGCCAGCCCTGTGGTCCGACCCCGCTGGCCAACAGCTGCAATGAGCCCTGTGTCAGGCAGTGCCAGAGCTCCAATGTGGTCATCCAGCCCTCCGCCGTGGTGGTGACCCTGCCTGGCCCCATCCTCAGCTCCTTCCCACAGAACACCGTTGTGGGCTCCTCCACCTCTGCTGCTGTTGGCAGCATCCTCAGCTGTGAGGGAGTGCCCATCAACTCTGGGGGCTTTGACCTCTCCTGCATTACCAGCCGCTACTGTGGCAGCAGATGCCGACCCTGCTAAAGAAGCTGGCAATGTCCTTGGGCAAGTACCTCTCAAGGCCTTGGAACATGGTCCTTGAAAGGAGGTGGAGCTTCATGGCATTGCATTCAGAGCTTTGATCTCTTGTTTCCTTCTTCGACTCATGTCTCTCTCTCTTGCTTTTGCCGATTCTGTCTCTCAAGGGCAGTGTGGCAGGGACCTGGTTTTGTCCCTACCTCTGCAGGACAGTCAGACTGACACTCTGCAGGAGTTTCACTGCAATCTTATGATTGTCCATGGTGCTCCCTCTGAGCCACCTCCTTTTCTTCTTGAGTCTCATTAAACCTGTGTTGCATCTGAGTCTGGACCTCTGAGTCCTCCTTTGTTCTGAGGCAACTCTTCCAGTCTGCTCAGGGAAAACGTGGAGGAAGGGGTGGGTTGGACTCCCTGCAGTGGATTGTTTTATGGCCTTTCCTTTGGAGCTGAAGAACACATTCATGGCTAAAGCTACAGGCAATGGCCTTAAGTGAGTAAAGGGTTCCAAAGTGTGGCAGGTGTGGGGCTGGGAAACAGCAAGTCCTGGGGATAATCCACACTCTCATCTCCCTCATTCCTTCCCCTCTGTTACCTGATCTAGTGTGCACGGTCAACACACATGGGCACAGACAGCGAGACAGAGGAACCTCATGCAGTCCTTCAGCATCTGGCAGGGCCCAGTTGCTCTGCAGAAACTGGTCTGCATCCAGATCATACAATAGCATAGAATCATTTTGCTCAGGGGTTCAATCAGATACCTCCCAGGAGCAGCTTGCACCTATGGCCCCTCATCTTTTCCATGTGATTGCTTGTAACAAGGGAGTCTCCATCTTCTTTCCAGGCACTCTTATAATCCTGGAGCATAGTGCTGAGCTCTCCCCTATGCTTCTCCAAGCTGAACAACCCCAGTTCTCTCAGCCTTTCCTTATGCTGCAGATTCTTAGTCCGTTGATCATCTTTGTGAGCCTTCTCTGGAATATTTCCAGTCCTTGCACATATTTGTTGTACAGCAGTGACCACAATTGAACACAAATTTAAGATTTGGCCTGACAAGCTCTGAGGAGAGTGTGATAATGACTTCTTTTGTCTCCACTGGTCATGCTCTTGCTAACGTAACCGGGCATCCTTTTGGCCTTCTTTGCTGCAGCAGGACGTTGTTCACTCCTATTGAGCTACTTGTCCAGCAGGACCACGAGGTCCATTTCCACAGAGCTGCTCCCCAGCCAGCTAGGTCCCAGCCTGTGCTGGGATGCTGTTTTCCCGTGGGCAGCACCTTACACTTGGCTGAGATAATTCCTGAGTTGGGATTTGTATCAGCCACACTCAGGCCACAAAATGGAGTCCTCACTTGCTGTGAAGCCAATGACCGTAAGGTCCACCACAACCCCGGGACAGCATTGAGTGTTCAAAGGCACATTTTCTGGCCATTATTCTGTCATGATTGCACAGAGGGTGACTGGGCAGATGGCTTGCATGTCAGGGTCTTCCCAGCAGTGCAGTCCCTGCTTGTTGGAGAGCTGTCCTGCAAGAAACCCTGCACACCTCTGGGAACCCCATGGCCACACCAAAGTGCAGGGCTGTGCCCTCATGATAGGACACCTTACCCCCCACCAAGCCCTGCAGTAAACATCACCAGTTTTGGTGGTTATACTGGGAGGAAAAGTACTAGTCCTCAACCCAGGAAGACAAGCCCCCCGTATGCTGTCAGGCCTACTCTGCCCTGGGGCCCAGGCAATGGTACCCATCATGGAGCGCCTCCATGCATATGGGAGCTGTTGCCTACAAGACCTATCAAATCAAGACAGTCCTCTGGACACATGCATCTGCCACTCTAGATGGAAGTCTTAGATGGACCTGCTGACTCACACTTTGGGGGTTCTCATTTCTCTTGATTGTGAATATGCTTCTAGAGAAGAAGATCGAAGGTTCTTGTCCCTCTTTGCTATTCCCTACCTGCAGAGTATGTCTTTTACAGTGAAGAAGTCTTGCAAATGAAGAGGACAACAGCCACGCTTTATCCTATTTTCTCTGAAAAAAAAAAAAAAAAAAAAGTGTATCTCAATTGCAACAAACTCTTTTGGAATGAGGATTTTCTTGTGATGACAGTGGTGCAGTAGAGTGGATGGCATATTGTGACATCACGACTGAAGGCTATTACTGGGAGGGACAGGGAATCATAGAATATTAAATAGTGGAAGTGACCTTGAATGATCATCTGGTCCAATCTTTCATGGGAAAGAGAGACAAGATGAGATTGGCTACCACCCTGTCCAATCACATCGTGGAAACTTGCAGCGATGGGAACTCTACCACATCCCTGGCAGGTCATTCCAGTGAAGGATTGGCCTTACTGTAGAAAAGGTATTTCTTATGTCAAACTGAAACCTCTCCCAGTGACGCTTGGACTCATTGGCGCTTGTCTTCTCCATGTGGCTCCTTTGAATAAGAGAGTTGCCATCCTCTTTGTCGATATTATTTAAGTACTAGAATATGTTGAGGAGGTCTGCCCAAGCCTTCTGTTCATCTGGCAGAAAAAGCCCTATCTCCTTCAGGCTTTCCTCAGAGAACAGGACCCCTCTGGTCTTCTGGCCACACTGACGCATCCTTGCTCTGGACATCCTGGGAATTCTCAGCCCAGTACTCAAAAGAATCATCCAGTCATGACACAACCACTTAATACATATGCAGTACAGACGGAAACAACAGCAGGTGCCATGTCATTGTCTCAGATGTCTCCATTCAGTAGAAGCATTCAGGAAAATTGTGGTTTTCTCCTCCTTCTTCCCATATAGGATGGGGTCCAGTCTTCAAGGGCAATTGAGGTTGTATCAGCTCCTCAGTTCTTTGCTACTGCTCTTAGATTGTGGTCATGTGATATAGCAGAGGAGAGGCAGTTTATCATTGAGAGAGGATAATCGTGAGCTGATGTCACTTTGTTGCTACAGGCCAGGCAGGAGGATCTCTGGGCCTGGCTCCTAAAAGAGGGACCCTGCTGGGCTCAGTCAAATAAGCTCTTGTTGCCCCTGCACAGCGTCCTCCTCCCTACCCAGCAGGTGCCTTTTCTGTAAGGTCACAAGGTGATTGACTTTGTTCATTTTTTTCCATCCCAGCTTCCCTGAGCAATGACAGTTAGGAGGATTTTAAGGTGAAATCAGGGGTGTCTTGTTGTCCCAACTCTCTCTGGTCAAGACAAGAACAATGTTGTTGCTCTACAGTGCTCATGGTCATATCAGGGGAGAGTCCCCAGTTGTGATCTCCACATGCCCGCACGATGAGGGTCACACAGGTACAGACTGAGACAGGTGTGCTCATGCAGGCCTGCATGGAACCATGCAAAAATCTGTACACTCACAGACAGCCGAAGAAACATCAGCAAGTGGGGACTCTGCTGAGGAGATGTTGGGGACCACAGTGGCAGTATTCAAGTGTTCCAGGTAAAACCAGGCCCCAAACATGATCCTGTCATTCCCTGAGGACCTGCAGACAGTGCACAGAGAGGACATGAGGTAAAGGAGCGCAGCAAAATCATACTGAAAACAGGATTAATGTTGCTATAGTGTCAGACACTCCCACCAGAGAACCACAAGCGTGCAACAAGGAGCAACTATGAAGAAGGTGACAGAAGCAACAGAAAAGGATGTCTTGTCCCAAATGGCAGTCCTTGAGCACCAGATGGGAAACATAAGAGCATTGCCAACTTCCAGAAAACTTTGCCACAAAGAAACCCACAGGAATGACCCAGGTACACATCACCTGCCTGCCCAGGTTGCCACCAGGACTTCGGCTACAACTTATGCCTGTGCCTTTCATCCTGGCATTAACAGAAAACTTCATATGGGAAAGAACGTGCAAGATGACAGGAAATGAAAAGGTGGCAGTGCAGGAAGCTAGGACAGAGCCCATATCATTATCTGGTGCATTTTGCATTCACCGTGAGCTTGTCAGAAACTTATTACTTCCACAAAGGGTGCCTGGGCCTGAGGCAGTGCAGGACTCCTATAAAAGGCAGCCCAACTCTCTGCTCTCTCATCCACTTCTCTCGCCTCCTTCTCCTTGGGAATCAGGTGGGTGTGAAGCCTCTTCTTGTCCCTCTTCTGGATCAAGTGTCTTTCCTCTATCTTTGTCTCAGCTGAAGGGGTCAGTCCTGGCTGTGGGATGGGAGATTTTTCCATGGGAGAGGGAAGGGGATAGAAGGTATTCTGCAGAGTGGTACTGAGACTTGATGATGGTGGCTTCTGGGATTTGATCTGGGCAGTGTATGTTGGGCCAGGAGGTGCCTTGGCTCCACTGTGGCTGGGTGCAGTGCTGCTTCTCATTATCAATTCCTCCTGATCTGTTTCCTCCTGCCCTCTCACCCAGGTGAGCCTCTGTCCCAGAGACATGTCCTGCTGCAACCCATGCGTGCCCTGCCAGCCCTGTGGCCCAACTCCACTGGCCAACAGCTGCAACGAGCCCTATGTCAGGCAGTGCCAGAGCTCCAATGTGGTCATCCAGCCCTCCGCCGTGGTGGTGACCCTGCCTGGCCCCATCCTCAGCTCCTTCCCTCAGAACACCGTTGTGGGCTCCTCCACCTCTGCTGCTGTTGGCAGCATCCTCAGCTGTGAGGGAGTGCCCATCAACTCTGGGGGCTTTGACCTCTCCTGCATTACCAGCCGCTACTGTGGCAGCAGATGTCAACCCTGCTAAAGATGCTGGCAACATCCTCGGGGAAGAAACTCCTAAGACCTTTGAACATGGTCCTTGAAAGGAGATAAGTCTCCATGACATTGCATTCAGAGCTTTGATCTGTTGCTTACTTCTTCAACTCTCATCTCTCATTCTTTTCCCTGCTGATTCTGTCTCCGAGGCCAGCCAAGTGGGGACATGTTGGTCTCCTACCCTCTGCAGGGCAGGAAGACTGACACCTTGACAGAGTTTCACTGCATCCTTGGGGCTGTCTGTGATGCTCCCTGTGAACCACCTCCATTTCTTCTTGAGACTCATTAAAGTTGTACTGCATCCAAGACTGGACATTTGAGTTTCCCTTTGTTCTGAGGCAACATTTCTAGTCTGCTGAGGGAAAACAGTGGCGGAACGGGAGGGTGGGACTCCCTGCAGCAGATTTTATTTTGTGCCCTTTCTCTTGGATCTGAGAAAACATTCATGGCTAATCCATAGCTAATGGCCTTAAGTGATGAAATGGCTCCAAAGGGTGGCAGGAGTGGGGCTGGAAAACAGCAATACCTGGGGAGAGCCTACAGCTTCATCTCTCTCATTCCCTCCCCTCCATTACCTGACCTAGTGTGCATGACCAACACACATGGGCACAAGTCGATACGTATCCCATATATTCCTTCAGCACCTAGCAGGGCCCTGCTGCTCTCCAGACATGCATCTGCACCATCATCATAGAATACCAGGATGAAACAGACGAAAAGAATGTCCTGGACCAACCTTTCTTGGCAAAAGCACCGGCTAGACAAGATGGTCCAGTATCCTGTTTAACTGCATCGTATAGGTTTCCAAAGTTTCAGAATGCAGCACTTCCCCAGAGATAGTATACCAGTGTGTGCTTGTTCTCATCAAGAATAATATTGCTCTGGTGTTCAGTCAGATTCCTCCCAAGAGTGGTTTGCACCTATTACCCATCGTTTCTTCCATGTCACTGCTTGCAGAAAGGGAGTCTCCATTTTCTTTCTAGGCACCCTTGAAATACTGGAGCATGGTGCTGAGCTCCCCACTAAGCTTCTCGAAACTGAACCTATCTAATTCTTTCAGCCTTTCCTTATGCTGCAGATTCTTATTCTGTTGATCATCTTTGTGACCCTTCTCTGTTTAGTGCAGTCCTTGGCGGCTGTAGAGCTGTCCTGCAAGAGACCCTGCTCATCCCTGGGAACCACATGGGCACACCAAAGTGCAGGGCTGTGCCCTCATGGTAGGACATCTCTCCCCACACCAGGCCTGGCAGTAAACAGCACCAGTCTTGGTGGTTACACTGGGAGGAAAACTACTTGTCTTAAGCCCAGGTAGCCAAGGAAGCACGTGGCGCCATGGACCCACTCTGCCCTGGGGACCAGGCAATGGACCACAGCATGGAGTGCCTCAAAGCACAAAGAGAGCTGTCACCTAGAAGACCTGGACAATCAAGACACTCTTCTGGGTACATGTATCTGCCAGTCTAGATGGAAGTCTCTTGTGGACTTGCTGACTCATCTTTGGGGGTTCTCTTTTCTCTTGATCATGACTGTCCTTCTAGAGAAGAAGTTCAAAAGTTCATGTCCCTCTTTGCTATTCCCTGCCTACAGAGTATGTCTCTAGGGGAACAAGTCTTGGAAATGAAGAGGACAATAACCATGCACCATCCTATTTTCTCTGAAAAAAAAAAAAAAAAAAAAGTGAATCTCAAGTACAAGAAACTCTTTTGGAATGAGGATTTTCTTTGTGATGACAGTGGTGCAGTAGAGTAGATGGCATATTGTGACATCACGATTGAAGGGTATCACTGGGAGTAAAGTGACCTTGAATGATCACCTGGTCCAGTCTTTCATGGGAAGGAGAGACAAGATGAGATTATCTACCACCGTGTCCAGTCACATCCCAATGCCCATGCTACCAGGGATTGCAAGAAGCATATTTTCTCTCTCATGAGAGTGTTGCAACGGAGAAGTTTGCATATGGTGACATTACAATTAAAGGACATGACTGAGAGGATCAAACATCAATATGACTGTGTCACCCAGCAGACAACACAAACTATTTTACTCAAGGCAAGGAAAATCTACATCATTTTTGACACAACAGTGGCGGCGTATCAGGTCTCCACCAAGGAAATATGAGGAGGAAGAAGAATGGAGGTCATTTTCCACCAGGGTTGAGAAGATACATGGAGAAGACAATGGCACATGGGGCCATGTGCCCACCCTGGAGGGATGGGAAGCCCAGGGGAATGAGATCTATTACAGGTGTCTTCTTCTCCATTGCCATGGTCCAGTACATGACCAGAAGGAATCAGAACCCAGATAAAAGTGAAGGAGCAAAGCTGCGGTGGGTTAAATCTACTATTTCAGTTGCTGCCAGAGGGATAAACCACCTTTGTTCCTGACTGAGAGAACCCGCTTATCCCAGATAAAGGTCTGACCATACCAGGGTGAGGTGTGGATATGGACCAGAGCAGAAAGGACCTGACAGAGTTCTGACCAACACTTCTGCTCTGCTGGAACTCACCATTGCCATGGAATGACAGATTCTCACTGCACATAATTGGGTGTGTGACAGTTCCTGGGTGCATTGGTTTCTTAATTGCCTCATTCTTAATTGCTTATTTGAAATGGCAAAAGTCCCTTTTAGGTCTAATGCAGACTGTTGCTGGAGAATACATCAGGTGTGACTGGGAAGAGCAGAGAATGTTGGGTAAGAAATGCCTATGTCTTTGCCAAAGAGAGCTAAGCAAATAGACTGTCTAAGTCACTAAGTTGACTGTCCCTCAAGAGCAAATCCAGTCAGTTGAATTATGAAAACCTGAAACTGATTTACTGTGGTGTCAAGTGACAAATTTCCACTGCAGAGAGTCCCACCTTCCCCTTGATCCATATTTTTCCCTGAGCAAAATGGAAGTGTTTTCTGTGAGCAGAAGAGGACTCGGACACTCAGGATTAGATGCAACACAACTTTAATGAGTTTCAAGAAGAAAAGGAAGCGGTTCACAGGGAGCACCATGGACACACACAAGGGTGTGGTGAAACTCCTGCCGGGAGTCAGTCTGCCTGGCCTGCAGAGGGAGGGAGACCAACAGGTCACAGCTAGGCTGGCCTTGGGAGACAGAATAAGCAGAAGAAAGAGTAGGAGACTTCAGTGAAAGAAGGAAACAGTGGTTCAAAGCTCTGAATCAAAAACCACGGATCTCTATCTCCTTTCAAGGACCGTGTTCCAAGGTCTTGGGAGTTTCATGGCAAAAGTACTTGCCAGCATTTTAGCAGGGGCGACATCTGTTGCCACAGTAGTGGCTGGTAATGCAGGAGAGGTCAAAGCCCCCAGAGTTGATGGGCACTCCCTCACAGCTGAGGATGCTGCCAACAGCAGCAGAGGTGGAGGAGCCCACAACGGTGTTCTGAGGGAAGGAGCTGAGGATGGGGCCGGGTAGGGTCACAATCACTGAGGAGGGCTGGATGGCGATGGTGGAGCTCTGGCACTGCCTGACACAGGGCTCATTGCAGCTGTTGGCCAGCGGGGTTGGGCCACAGGGCTGGCAGGGCACGCACGGGTTGCAGCAGGACATATCTCTGGGACAGAGGTTCACCTGGGTGAGAGGATGGGTGGAAACAGAACATGAGATATTGATAATGAGAAGCAGCACTGCACCCAACCACAGTGGAGTCAAGGCACCTCCTGGCCCAACATACACTGCCCAGATCAAATCCCAGGAGCCACCATCATCAAGTCCCAGTACCACTCTGCAGATTGGTACCTTCTATCCTCCTTCTCTCTCCCATGGAAAATGTCTCTCACCGCAGGGTCAGAACAGACCCTGTCAGCTGAGACACTCATAGGGAAAAGACACTTGATCTAGAAGCAGGACAAGAAGAGGCTTCACACTCACCTGATTCCCAAGGAGAAGGAGGCGAGAGAAGTGGATGAGAGAGCAGAGAGTTGGGCTGCCTTTTATAGGAGTCCTGCACTGCCTCAGGCCCAGGCACCCTTTGTGGAAGTAATAATTTTATGACAAGCTCATGATAAATTTAAAACACACCAGCTGATGGTATGGGCTGTGACCTGGTTTCCTGCACTGCCGTGTTTTCATTTCCTGGCATCTGCTACGTACTTTCCTATATGAAATTTTATTCTGTGAGTGTCGAGATTAAAGGCCTGAGGATTTCCAGGTTGGACTCATGTCACTATGTATATCTTTTTAGTTCATGCCCATTGCCTCGCAGATGCTTCTTTTGAAGATCGGATGAGAAATCCTGGGATTTCCAGGACTAGGATGAATCATTGTGTTCAGAAAACAGGGACTAAGAGCCAGAGGGGTCCAGTGGAGGCAGGCAGTGTAAGCCTGGGGAACTCTGGTGGGTTATATTGTATGGTCTTACTGACAGCAAGGGTCCCAGCTGCTCCAAGCCCTGCAATCCTTGACTTTTCCCAAGGGCTCCTGTGACTGTGTGCAATGACCTCTCTCATTTTCTCCTGGCTCTCTCCACCGGTCATTGGCTGTCATATTCCTGGGCAGGTGGGCTGCAACTCATGTTTCCATCTCTCTTTCACCCTAAGCTGCCCTCAGGAGGAAATCGCAGCCTCTTTGGCCTTCTCCTCTCTCTGGGCAGTCCACGGATCCCTGAGACTAATCAAGCAATGCTGTGAGTGCATCTACCTTGCTTAGAGTGTCCCATCCCTGCTATGGAGGGAGTGTCCCCAGCAGCTCCTCAGTCACATCCATGGCTATGTGCTGATCTGCAATAATGTACCTATTAGCGTGATTGTGTACCAGTCTGTTTGATTCCCTACATGCACATCCATGTGCTTGTCTGCCTGGCTGTGCACACACCTGTGTACCTCTGGTGAGACCATGTTTCTATTTGCCTGTACAATTCTTTGCGTGTCTCTGGCCTTGTGCATATTTGCTTGTGTCTGTGCATCTCTGAGATTCCTGTTGCACACGCGAGCACGTTGGATACGTGTTCCATGCATATGTGTGTGTGTGCATAGTTGTGCCTAGCCATTCCAAGGCCCTCACTGACACTCCTCTGCTTAAGTGGCAGGCCTTGACATAGTCTCAGCCCCTTGTCTGAGAGGGAAGGGACAGGGCCACAGCACTCTGTTCTCAATGAGGAGAATGTCCAACCCTGGGCAACTTATTTCATGTTGGCTCCAGGTAGCCCCAGAAGGGTGAGTTGTTTCCCAGGGTCCTTGCTCCTGACTCCTGTAAAAGCTTTGAAGTGACAGGATTCACCTGGCTCCATGACTGACCCTTGGCCAGAGCCAGCAGCTATGGAAAAGAGAATGAGGCTTGGGGAGGGTGGGAGGAGAAAGGTGGTGAACATGAGGTGTGTAGCCAGTGACACCCGTAAAGAACATCAATGCTGGAAAGAGCCAAGGATCCCACGTGTCAGCAACATTAGATAAGTCCAGCTGTGCCATAAGTTCTCTTTCCAAGCCTCTAGTGAGACACTGACTCAAAACAGTTCTTACAAACCTTTAGCCATGCCTGAGATGCAGGAGATATAGCTTCTGGGTACCATGGCCTGGAGAAGGATAGCGGAACTCCAGCATCAGCTAGCATCAGCACATAGGGGAAAGCAGCCACTGGTGCTCCTCTGAAGAGATTTAACAGAATCACAGTATGTTTGGAGCTGGAAGGGACCTCTGCACATCATCTACTCCATCCCACTTCCTTAAGCAAGTACACCTATAGCAGATAACACAGGAATGTGTCCAGGTGGGTTTTGTATTTCTCCAGAGAAGGAGACTCCACAAATTCTCTGGGCAGCCTGTTCCAGTGCTCTGTCACCCTAGAAGAAAAGAAGAAATTTTCCTCATATTCAAATGGAAGCTCCTGTGTTTTATTCTGTGCCCATTGCCTATCATCCTATCATTGGGCACCACTGAAAGGATTCTGGTACCATCATCTTGACATCCACAATTGAGAGGTTTGTAAACATTAACAAGATCGTCTCTCAGCCTTCTCCAGGCTGAACTGACACAGCTGTCTCAGTCTCTCCTCGTAAGAAAGATGCTCCAGGCCTTGGTCATCTTCATAACCCACCGCTGGACTCTATCCAGTCACTCCTTGTCCTGCTTAAACAGGGGGCCCAGAACTGGATGCTATTCCTTAAATGCAAGCACTCTGACTGACGCCACAGTGCCTTTCCTTTTCCCCAAATGATGGCAGAGAGACTCTCCTCAGCATCCTCAAAGTGTTTAGGGAGATGGTGCATCCCCTGCATAGGACACCTCTCAGCAGCAAACAGAAGAAGGCACCTCTGGACTGGCTGGGCTGGAGGGGTCTTGACTGTGCACTGCTCCACACCTGGTTCCCATCAGGCAACTGTGGGGAAAGACCTCTCCCCTTGTGGGATTTGGGGTCACTGAGACACCCAGTGAGTTGGGAACTCTGCAGTGAGTGACTAGTGGTGGAAAGGGGCACAGGGGCTCTGCCTGCTTTGCAGAACCTTACTGCTATGTCCCATCCCACTTGTGCATCCACAGGTCCAAAGAAACGCTTTTTCACTGTGGAGGTGCTCAAACTCTGAAATAGGCTGTTCAGAGAAGTCCTGGAGTCTTATCTGTGGAGAGACTCCAATCCAGTCTTGACAGAGCTCTCCGCGAATGTGCTCTAGCTGACCTTACTCTAGCAGAGGTATTGCGCGGGGTCACCTGCAGAGGTGCCTTCCAACCTCAACAGTTCCGTGATTCTGTGAAATACAGAGCTCAAGGTGCAGCAGAAACACAAGGAAGTTCAGGTTTTTTTCACGGCCAGCACACAGGGACCCTGAATTCGGTTGTCCCCCATCACTGTAATTCTCTTCTGTCCGTGTCCTCCCCAGGACCATGCTGAAGTCCAGCAAAACTCTTGCACCCACCCCTTCAGGAGACACCACTGCAGCCCTGTCCGATATGTCTCTCCAGAGCTAATCTCACTTCTTAGCCAAGCACCCTTGATGGGGCACTCCGGGCACTGTGAGGCCCTGTCATATAGCGGGAAATCAAAGGCAACATAAAGGGAAACAGTAGCACGTGCCACAACATTACCTGCAATGTTACCATTCATTAGGAGCATGCAGGAAAATTGTGGCTTATGCAGTGTGTGCCTTTGAGCCCGAGGCCATGTGAAGACAGAAGAAAAACCAGTTCAACCAGCCACTCCCTCAAACAGTTCAGTCACCTCCTTCACCTTAGGAACAAGATGAATGGGAACTGCCTTTAGACCAGGCAGGGGGATCCCTTTTTTCAGGCAAAGAATCTTTTCAGCTTCCCAGCATCTCCACAAAGCAGGGACATAGCATGCATCAAAGCAAAGCAATCAGATGTCCCAGGTACGCAAGCACAAGTGTCAATTGACATTATCGCCCACCAACCCCACAGGGGAGCAAGAGCAGGAGAAAGAGACTGCTTGTGATAGAATACATAGAAAGCTGAAATAAAGCATGGAAATGACAGACACTTGTGGCCCTTCTAACTACCATAACTGTTGCAAATCCAAGAAGATCTTGGCTGGCTTCCAGGCACCCAACCACCTGGGTACCCTCTCCTTCCTCTATGGGACAGGAGGAGAACATAAGGTGGAAAAGGTCATGGGTCCAGGCAAAGACTGGGGCATTACTCACCAATGATCACTAGGGGCAAAATAGGCATGGCTTGGAGAAGATTCATTTATATTATTAACAGTAAGACATAAAGCAGAATAGTGAAAAACATCCAAAATTGCCTTAAGAATTTCCCCGCATTCCTTAACTCTTTTTAACAGACTCAACTTCCCTCCTTCATTGCAGGCTTCTCTAGTTGATCCACTCTTAAACAATACAGTGGGATGCAGACTATGGGGTTGTGGTCAATACACAACAGTTCCTTTCTGATCCAACACAGACTTCGACTGACCTACCTGTGAAAACCATCAGAGTGTTTGTGGCTTTCCCTACTACACACGTCCCTGCATTCTCAGGCACAGCTGATGGGCCCTCCAACTCAGTTCTTTTATGGGGACGTGGAAGCCCTGGTGCTCAAAAAGCAAAGGAGTTTGACTGAAAAGTCTTGGACTTCCCCTAATGCACCCAGAGATTTGGTCCTCCATCACACAGCAGAGCTACACCTGGACTACAGCCTAATACACATCTGATGAGAGCTGACAGCCACTGCCTCACTCAGCACCAGGCTGACCAGCTGCAGAAATGCTTTTGGCATTGTCATGGTCATGAGGAGCCTGTATCCCACCCCAGTCACCAGCAACACTACATCAGCGGGGTATCACCCCAGGGACAATGTCCTGCACAGGCGGGCAGGGTTTCTTGGACTTTCTCCCTGTTTTTAAAACAAGAAGGGGAGGGTACGGGACGCAGAGACTGCATTTCAGTTCTCTGAGCACCTCTCTGCCAGGACTAAGGCGCCACCATTCAGCTGCAGATGGGCTCCTTCTAGTGATGGCAACCTGCTGCTCTGCAGTGCTCATGGACACACCAGGGGAGAGTCCCCCACTCTGACGTGCACATGTCCTCATGATGAGGTTCACAGAGGTACAGAGGGACACAGGTGTGCTCATGAAGGGCTGAAGGAAACCATGCAAAACTCTGAACACTCACAGAAAGCCAGGAAACCATCAGCCAGTGGGAACTTTGCTGAGGAGATGCTGGGGACCACTGTGGTAGAAAAAGCTTCAAGTACCCCAGGGAAAACCAGGCCCAAACAAGCTCCTGGTGTTTCCTGAGGGCCTGCAGAGAGTGCATAGAGCAGCAAAATCATCCTGAGAGCACTGTAAGTGTTCCAATAGTATCAGACACTCCCAGCAGAGGCCCACCTGTGTGAAACAATGAGCAACCAAAAGAGGGGTGGAGGGAGCAAGAGGTAAGGATATGTTTTCCTAAATGGCAGTCCTGGCAAACAGATGGGAAACATACGAGTGTTGCCCATTTTCTGACAACTTTGCCACAAAGAAGCCCACAGGAATGACCCAGGTGCACATCACCTGCCTGCACAGGATGCCACAAGTACTTGGGCTTAAACTTGTGCCTGTGCTGACATCTGTCTGCTCTGGAAATCCTGGGCTTTTCATCCCAACACTTACAGAAGCCTTCATAATGAAAGCACGTGGCAGAAGCCAAGGAAATGAAAAGGCGGCGGTGCAGGAAACTAGGACACAGCCCATGCCATTAGCTGATCAGTTTTGCATTCACCATGAACTTGTCAGAAAATTATTACTTCCACAAAGGGAGCCTGGGCCTGAGGCAGTGCAGGACTCCTATAAAGGGCAGCCCAACGCTCTGCTCTCTCATCCACTTCTTTCACCTCCTTCTCCTTGGGAATCAGGTGAGTGTGAAGCCTCTTGTCCTCTTCCTTCAGGATCAGGTGTCTTTCCTCAATGTGTGTCTCAGCTGATAGGGACAGTTCTTGCTCTGGGGTGGAAGCTGCTTCTCATGGGAGAGGGAAGGGGGAGAGAAGGTCTTCTGCAGAGAGATGCTGGTACTAAGTGGAGATGTCTCCTGGGATTTGAGGTGGGCAGCATATGCTGGGCTGGGAGGTGCCTTGTGTGCACTGTGGTTGGGTGCAGTGCTGCTTCTCATGTGCCTCCTTGTTGCAATTCTCCCTTTCCTCTCTCTCAGGTGAGCCTCTGGCCCAGAGACATGTCCTGCTGCAACCCGTGTGTGCCCTGCCAGCCCTGTGGCCCAACCCCGCTGGCCAACAGCTGCAATGAGCCCTGTGTCAGGCAGTGCCAGAACTCCACCGTTGTCATTGAGCCCTCCCCTGTTGTGGTGACCCTGCCCGGCCCCATCCTCAGCTCCTTCCCTCAGAACACTGTTGTGGGCTCCTCCACCTCCGCTGCTGTTGGCAGCATCCTCAGCTGTGAGGGAGTGCCCATCAACTCTGGGGGCTTTGACCTCTCCTGCATTACCAGCCGCTACTGTGGCAACAGATGCCGCCCCTGCTAAAGCTGCTGGCAACATCCCTGGGAAGAAGCTCCCAAGACCTTTGAATATGGTCTTTGAAAGGAGATAGAGCTTCACGGCATTGCATTCAGAGCTTTGCACCATTGTTTACTTCTTCCACTGAAGTCTCTTACTCTTTCCCCTGCTGTTTCTGTCTTTCAAGGTCAGCCTAGCAGGGACCTGTTTTTCCCCCTCCCTCTGCAGGGCAGGCAGAATTACTCCCTGCTGGAGTTTCACCGCATCCTTGTGGCTGCGCATGGTGCTCCCTGTGAGCCATCTGTTTTCTTCTTCAGTCTCATTAAAGTTGTGCTGCATCCAAGCCTGGGCCTTCGAGTCCTCTTTTCTCTTCTGTAACTCCTCCATTCTGCTCAGGGAGAAAGGAAGAAGAATGCAGAGGTAGGGACTCACTGCACTGCATTTTCAACATATGAATGTGGTCATTTGGCCATAGTTGAGATGCAGGAGATGTAGCTTCTCAGCCCTATGACCTAGAGGAGGAAAGGAGAACTCCAGATTCAGCTGCCAACACCACATAGGGGAAAGCAGCCAATGGCTCTCCTGTGAAAAGTGTTTCACAGAATGACAGAATCACAATATGTTTGGAGTTGGAAGGGACCTCTGCACATCATCTACTCCAACCCACTTTCTTAAGCAAGTACACCTATAGCAGGTTGCACAGGAATGTGTCCAGGTGGGTTTTGTATTCCTCCAGAGAAGGAGACTCCACAAATTCTCTGGGCAGCCTGTTCCAGTGCTCTGTCACCCTAGCAGAAAATAAGTTATTCCTCATGTTCAGATGGAAACTCCTGTGCTTCAGTCTGTGCCCATTGCCTATTATCCTATCATTGGGCACCACTGAAAGGATTATGGTACCATCATCTTGTCATCCACTCTTAAGATATTTGTAAACATTGAACAGATCACCTCTCGGCCTTCTCCAGGTGGAACTGACACAGCTCTCTCAGTTTCTTCTCGTAAGAAAGATGCTCCAGGCCCTGATGATCTTTGTTGCATGCCACTGCACTCCATCCACTATTTACTTGTCCTTCTTAAACCAGGAGCCCAGAACTGGATGCTTTTCCTTAAAAGCAAGCATTCTGGCTCACACCACAGTGCCTTTCCTCTTCCCCAAATGATGGCGAAGAGACTCTCCTCAGCATCCTCAAAGTGTTCTGGGGGATGGTGCATCCCCTGCATAGGGCACCTCTCAGAGGTAGACAGAAGAGGGCACCTCTGGACTGGCTGGGCTGGGGGGATCTTGACTGTGCACTGCTCCACACCTGGTTCCCATCAGGCAGCTGTGGGGAAAGACCTATTCCCTTGTGGGATTTGGGGTCACTGAGACACCCAGTGAGTTGGGAACTCTGCAGTGAGTGACTAGTGGTGGAAAGGGAACACAGGGTCTCTGTCTGCCTTGAAGAACCCTTATCACTGTGACACATCCCAGTTGTGTATCTGCAGCTTCAAATAAAAGCTTTTTCACTGTGGAGGTGCTCAAACAATTGAACAGGTTGTTCAGAGAGGTTGTGGAGACCTGTCTGCAGGGATACTCCAATCCTGTCTCAATAGAGCTCTTAGCCAATGTGCTCTAGCTGACCTTACTCTAGCAGAGGCATTGGGTGAGGTCATCTGCAGAGCTGACTTCTAACCTCAACTGTTCCATGATTATGTGAAATGTTTACCTCAATGTGCACCAGCAACACAAGGAAATTCACGTTTCTCTCAGGGTCAGCACACAGGGACCTGGAATTCAATTGTCCCCCAGCATTGCAATGCTTTTCTGCCCATATCCTATGTTGAAAATATCCTTTGCAACACTGCATCACCAGGGTTTCACTGCAGCGATAATGATTCGCCCAAGTGGGCAGGGTTTCTTGGCCTTTCTCTCAGTTTGTAAAGCAAGAAACGGATGGTGTACGAGGCAGATACTGCATGTCAGTTCTCTGAGCACCTCTTTGCCATTACAAAGGCACCAGCATTCAGGTAAATTCATCATGATTGAAGGACATCATTGAGAGGTCATAGAATCACAGAATACTCCATACTGGAAGAGACCTTTAAAGATCATGTAGTCCAGTCTTTCATGGAAAAGAGACACAAGATGAGATTAACAAATACCCTGACCGATCACATCTTGGAAACTTCCAGTGATGAGGAGTCTGCCACATCTGTGGATTGTCATTCCAGTGAGGGATTAGTCTTACTATAAAAATGGTATTTCTTCTCTCAAGATAAAACCTGTTCTAATGCAACCTGTATTCACTGGCCCTTGTCTTCTCCATGTGGCTCCTTGTGAATGAAAGAGCCTCTGCCCTCTTTCTAGATACCCATTAAGTACTGGAATACTGAGATGTGGACCCCTGAGCCTTCTGTTCTCCCAGAAGAAAAGACTTATCTCCTGCAGTCTTCCCTCAGAGGACAGTTTCTCCTGGCTTTGGTCCAATTAGACACATATATGCAAGAGTGATGGTGGCTCCTGGATAAGGATCAGTGAAGGCTAAGTCAAAGGTGGTGCCAGTGTGTGAAAGAAAGACCCAGCGGTGGCTTTCTTGATGAGGAAGGGTCAAGCAGCAGAAGTGGCACCTGTGTGAAGATGACCACAATCCAAGTATCTGTGCTACCAGGGCTTGCAGGAAAGAGATTTTCTCTTTCATGGGAGTTTGGCAATGGAGAAGGTTGCATATGGTGACATCAAAACTAAAGGACATCACTGAAAGAATCATGAAATCAGTGATAGCCAGGAAGACAGAAAAACATCAAAATGACTGTGTCAGTCAGCAGGCAACACAAATTATTTTATTCACGGCAAAGAAGCCTACATAATATCTAACAAAACAGTGGTGATGTATCAGGTCTCCACAAAAAAAATATGAGGAGGCAGAAAAATGGAGGTCATTATCCAACAGGGTTAAAACATATACGGAGAAGATAATGACACATGGGGCTACGTGTCCACCTTGGAGGGGATGGAAATCCAGGGGAATGAGATGAGTTACAGCTGTCTTGTTCACCTTTGACATGGCCCAGTACATAACTAGAAGTAATCAGAACCCAGACAAGAGGGAAGAAGCAATGATGTGGTGGGTTAGATCTGTTGCCTTCAGATGGACAAACCAGCCCTGGTTTCTGCCTGAGAGCACTCACCCCAGATAAAGGTCTGACTGTACCAGGGTGAGGTGTGGATATGGACCACAACAGAAAGAACCTGACAGAGTTTATTCATGAAGATATGAAATTTCTTGCCTGTGTTGAAAAGTGAGAAAATACAGTGCAGAAAGTCCCACCCTCCCCTTCATTCACATTTTTCCCCGAGCAGAATGGAGGAGTTACAGAAGAGGAAAGAGGACTCGAAGGCCCAGGCTTGGATGCAGCACAACTTTAATGAGACTGAAGAAGAAAACAGATGGCTCACAGGGAGCACCATGCGCAGCCACAAGGATGCGGTGAAACTCCAGCAGGGAGTAATTCTGCCTGCCCTGCAGAGGGAGGGGGAAAAACAGGTCCCTGCTAGGCTGACCTTGAAAGACAGAAACAGCAGGGGAAAAAGTAAGAGACTTCAGTGGAAGAAGTAAACAATGGTGCAAAGCTCTGAATGCAATGCCGTGAAGCTCTATCTCCTTTCAAAGACCATATTCAAAGGTCTTGGGAGCTTCTTCCCAGGGATGTTGCCAGCAGCTTTAGCAGGGGCGGCATCTGTTGCCACAGTAGCGGCTGGTAATGCAGGAGAGGTCAAAGCCCCCAGAGTTGATGGGCACTCCCTCACAGCTGAGGATGCTGCCAACAGCAGCGGAGGTGGAGGAGCCCACAACAGTGTTCTGAGGGAAGGAGCTGAGGATGGGACCGGGCAGGGTCACCACAACAGGTGAGGGCTCAATGACAACGGTGGAGTTCTGGCACTGCCTGACACAGGGCTCATTGCAGCTGTTGGCCAGCGGGGTTGGGCCACAGGGCTGGCAGGGCACACACGGGTTGCAGCAGGACATGTCTCTGGGCCAGAGGCTCACCTGAGAGAGAGGAAAGGGAGAATTGCAACAAGGAGGCACATGAGAAGCAGCACTGCACCCAACCACAGTGCACACAAGGCACCTCCCAGCCCAGCATATGCTGCCCACCTCAAATCCCAGGAGACATCTCCACTTAGTACCAGCATCTCTCTGCAGAAGACCTTCTCTCCCCCTTCCCTCTCCCATGAGAAGCAGCTTCCACCCCAGAGCAAGAACTGTCCCTATCAGCTGAGACACACATTGAGGAAAGACACCTGATCCTGAAGGAAGAGGACAAGAGGCTTCACACTCACCTGATTCCCAAGGAGAAGGAGGTGAAAGAAGTGGATGAGAGAGCAGAGCGTTGGGCTGCCCTTTATAGGAGTCCTGCACTGCCTCAGGCCCAGGCTCCCTTTGTGGAAGTAATAATTTTCTGACAAGTTCATGGTGAATGCAAAACTGATCAGCTAATGGCATGGGCTGTGTCCTAGTTTCCTGCACCGCCGCCTTTTCATTTCCTTGGCTTCTGCCACGTGCTTTCATTATGAAGGCTTCTGTAAGTGTTGGGATGAAAAGCCCAGGATTTCCAGAGCAGACAGATGTCAGCACAGGCACAAGTTTAAGCCCAAGTACTTGTGGCATCCTGTGCAGGCAGGTGATGTGCACCTGGGTCATTCCTGTGGGCTTCTTTGTGGCAAAGTTGTCAGAAAATGGGCAACACTCGTATGTTTCCCATCTGTTTGCCAGGACTGCCATTTAGGAAAACATATCCTTACCTCTTGCTCCCTCCACCCCTCTTTTGGTTGCTCATTGTTTCACACAGGTGGGCCTCTGCTGGGAGTGTCTGATACTATTGGAACACTTACAGTGCTCTCAGGATGATTTTGCTGCTCTATGCACTCTCTGCAGGCCCTCAGGAAACACCAGGAGCTTGTTTGGGCCTGGTTTTCCCTGGGGTACTTGAAGCTTTTTCTACCACAGTGGTCCCCAGCATCTCCTCAGCAAAGTTCCCACTGGCTGATGGTTTCCTGGCTTTCTGTGAGTGTTCAGAGTTTTGCATGGTTTCCTTCAGCCCTTCATGAGCACACCTGTGTCCCTCTGTACCTCTGTGAACCTCATCATGAGGACATGTGCACGTCAGAGTGGGGGACTCTCCCCTGGTGTGTCCATGAGCACTGCAGAGCAGCAGGTTGCCATCACTAGAAGGAGCCCATCTGCAGCTGAATGGTGGCGCCTTAGTCCTGGCAGAGAGGTGCTCAGAGAACTGAAATGCAGTCTCTGCGTCCCGTACCCTCCCCTTCTTGTTTTAAAAACAGGGAGAAAGTCCAAGAAACCCTGCCCGCCTGTGCAGGACATTGTCCCTGGGGTGATACCCCGCTGATGTAGTGTTGCTGGTGACTGGGGTGGGATACAGGCTCCTCATGACCATGACAATGCCAAAAGCATTTCTGCAGCTGGTCAGCCTGGTGCTGAGTGAGGCAGTGGCTGTCAGCTCTCATCAGATGTGTATTAGGCTGTAGTCCAGGTGTAGCTCTGCTGTGTGATGGAGGACCAAATCTCTGGGTGCATTAGGGGAAGTCCAAGACTTTTCAGTCAAACTCCTTTGCTTTTTGAGCACCAGGGCTTCCACGTCCCCATAAAAGAACTGAGTTGGAGGGCCCATCAGCTGTGCCTGAGAATGCAGGGACGTGTGTAGTAGGGAAAGCCACAAACACTCTGATGGTTTTCACAGGTAGGTCAGTCGAAGTCTGTGTTGGATCAGAAAGGAACTGTTGTGTATTGACCACAACCCCATAGTCTGCATCCCACTGTATTGTTTAAGAGTGGATCAACTAGAGAAGCCTGCAATGAAGGAGGGAAGTTGAGTCTGTTAAAAAGAGTTAAGGAATGCGGGGAAATTCTTAAGGCAATTTTGGATGTTTTTCACTATTCTGCTTTATGTCTTACTGTTAATAATATAAATGAATCTTCTCCAAGCCATGCCTATTTTGCCCCTAGTGATCATTGGTGAGTAATGCCCCAGTCTTTGCCTGGACCCATGACCTTTTCCACCTTATGTTCTCCTCCTGTCCCATAGAGGAAGGAGAGGGTACCCAGGTGGTTGGGTGCCTGGAAGCCAGCCAAGATCTTCTTGGATTTGCAACAGTTATGGTAGTTAGAAGGGCCACAAGTGTCTGTCATTTCCATGCTTTATTTCAGCTTTCTATGTATTCTATCACAAGCAGTCTCTTTCTCCTGCTCTTGCTCCCCTGTGGGGTTGGTGGGCGATAATGTCAATTGACACTTGTGCTTGCGTACCTGGGACATCTGATTGCTTTGCTTTGATGCATGCTATGTCCCTGCTTTGTGGAGATGCTGGGAAGCTGAAAAGATTCTTTGCCTGAAAAAAGGGATCCCCCTGCCTGGTCTAAAGGCAGTTCCCATTCATCTTGTTCCTAAGGTGAAGGAGGTGACTGAACTGTTTGAGGGAGTGGCTGGTTGAACTGGTTTTTCTTCTGTCTTCACATGGCCTCGGGCTCAAAGGCACACACTGCATAAGCCACAATTTTCCTGCATGCTCCTAATGAATGGTAACATTGCAGGTAATGTTGTGGCACGTGCTACTGTTTCCCTTTATGTTGCCTTTGATTTCCCGCTATATGACAGGGCCTCACAGTGCCCGGAGTGCCCCATCAAGGGTGCTTGGCTAAGAAGTGAGATTAGCTCTGGAGAGACATATCGGACAGGGCTGCAGTGGTGTCTCCTGAAGGGGTGGGTGCAAGAGTTTTGCTGGACTTCAGCATGGTCCTGGGGAGGACACGGACAGAAGAGAATTACAGTGATGGGGGACAACCGAATTCAGGGTCCCTGTGTGCTGGCCGTGAAAAAAACCTGAACTTCCTTGTGTTTCTGCTGCACCTTGAGCTCTGTATTTCACAGAATCACGGAACTGTTGAGGTTGGAAGGCACCTCTGCAGGTGACCCCGCGCAATACCTCTGCTAGAGTAAGGTCAGCTAGAGCACATTCGCGGAGAGCTCTGTCAAGACTGGATTGGAGTCTCTCCACAGATAAGACTCCAGGACTTCTCTGAACAGCCTATTTCAGAGTTTGAGCACCTCCACAGTGAAAAAGCGTTTCTTTGGACCTGTGGATGCACAAGTGGGATGGGACATAGCAGTAAGGTTCTGCAAAGCAGGCAGAGCCCCTGTGCCCCTTTCCACCACTAGTCACTCACTGCAGAGTTCCCAACTCACTGGGTGTCTCAGTGACCCCAAATCCCACAAGGGGAGAGGTCTTTCCCCACAGTTGCCTGATGGGAACCAGGTGTGGAGCAGTGCACAGTCAAGACCCCTCCAGCCCAGCCAGTCCAGAGGTGCCTTCTTCTGTTTGCTGCTGAGAGGTGTCCTATGCAGGGGATGCACCATCTCCCTAAACACTTTGAGGATGCTGAGGAGAGTCTCTCTGCCATCATTTGGGGAAAAGGAAAGGCACTGTGGCGTCAGTCAGAGTGCTTGCATTTAAGGAATAGCATCCAGTTCTGGGCCCCCTGTTTAAGCAGGACAAGGAGTGACTGGATAGAGTCCAGCGGTGGGTTATGAAGATGACCAAGGCCTGGAGCATCTTTCTTACGAGGAGAGACTGAGACAGCTGTGTCAGTTCAGCCTGGAGAAGGCTGAGAGACGATCTTGTTAATGTTTACAAACCTCTCAATTGTGGATGTCAAGATGATGGTACCAGAATCCTTTCAGTGGTGCCCAATGATAGGATGATAGGCAATGGGCACAGAATAAAACACAGGAGCTTCCATTTGAATATGAGGAAAATTTCTTCTTTTCTTCTAGGGTGACAGAGCACTGGAACAGGCTGCCCAGAGAATTTGTGGAGTCTCCTTCTCTGGAGAAATACAAAACCCACCTGGACACATTCCTGTGTTATCTGCTATAGGTGTACTTGCTTAAGGAAGTGGGATGGAGTAGATGATGTGCAGAGGTCCCTTCCAGCTCCAAACATACTGTGATTCTGTTAAAATCTCTTCAGAGGAGCACCAGTGGCTGCTTTCCCCTATGTGCTGATGCTAGCTGATGCTGGAGTTCCGCTATCCTTCTCCAGGCCATGGTACCCAGAAGCTATATCTCCTGCATCTCAGGCATAGCTAAAGGTTTGTAAGAACTGTTTTGAGTCAGTGTCTCACTAGAGGCTTGGAAAGAGAACTTATGGCACAGCTGGACTTATCTAATGTTGCTGACACGTGGGATCCTTGGCTCTTTCCAGCATTGATGTTCTTTACGGGTGTCACTGGCTACACACCTCATGTTCACCACCTTTCTCCTCCCACCCTCCCCAAGCCTCATTCTCTTTTCCATAGCTGCTGGCTCTGGCCAAGGGTCAGTCATGGAGCCAGGTGAATCCTGTCACTTCAAAGCTTTTACAGGAGTCAGGAGCAAGGACCCTGGGAAACAACTCACCCTTCTGGGGCTACCTGGAGCCAACATGAAATAAGTTGCCCAGGGTTGGACATTCTCCTCATTGAGAACAGAGTGCTGTGGCCCTGTCCCTTCCCTCTCAGACAAGGGGCTGAGACTATGTCAAGGCCTGCCACTTAAGCAGAGGAGTGTCAGTGAGGGCCTTGGAATGGCTAGGCACAACTATGCACACACACACATATGCATGGAACACGTATCCAACATGCTCGCGTGTGCAACAGGAATCTCAGAGATGCACAGACACAAGCAAATATGCACAAGGCCAGAGACGCGCAAAGAATTGTACAGGCAAATAGAAACATGGTCTCACCAGAGGTACACAGGTGTGTGCACAGCCAGGCAGACAAGCACATGGATGTGCATGTAGGGAATCAAACAGACTGGTACACAATCACGCTAATAGGTACATTATTGCAGATCAGCACATAGCCATGGATGTGACTGAGGAGCTGCTGGGGACACCCCCTCCATAGCAGGGATGGGGCACTCTAAGCAAGGCAGATGCACTCACAGCATTGCTTGATTAGTCTCAGGGATCCGTGGACTGCCCAGAGAGAGGAGAAGGCCAAAGAGGCTGCGATTTCCTCCTGAGGGCAGCTTAGGGTGAAAGAGAGATGGAAACATGAGTTGCAGCCCACCTGCCTAAGAATATGAAAGCCAATGACTGGTGGAGAGAGCCAGGAGAAAATGAGAGAGGTCATTGCACACAGTCACAGGAGCCCTTGGGAAAAGTCAAGGATTGCAGGGCTTGGAGCAGCTGAGACCCTTGCTGTCAGTAAGACCATACAATATAACCCACCAGATTTCCCCAGGCTGACACCGCCTGCCTCCACTGGACCCCTCTGGCTTTTAGTCCCTGTTTTCTGAACACAATGATTCATCCTTGCCCTGGAAATCCCAGGATTTCTCATCCAATCTTCAAAAGAAGCATCTGCGAGGCAATGGGCATGAACTAAAAAGATATACATAGTGACATGAGTCCAACCTGGAAATCCTCAGGCCTTTAATCCCGACACTCACAGAATAAAATTTCATATAGGAAAGTATGTAGCAGATGCCAGGAAATGAAAACACGGCAGTGCAGGAAACCAGGTCACAGCCCATACCATTAGCTGGTGTGTTTTACATTCACCATTAGCTTGTCATAAAATTATTACTTCCACAAAGGGTGCCTGGGCCTGAGGCAGTGCAGGACTCCTATAAAAGGCAGCCCAACTCTCTGCTCTCTCATCCACTTCTCTCGCCTCCTTCTCCTCGAGAAACAGGTGAGTGTGAAGCCTCTTCTTGTCCTGCTTCTAGATCAAGTGTCTTTCCTCTATGTGTGTCTCAGCTGACAGGGTCTGTTCTGACCCTGCGGTGAGAGACATTTTCCATGGGAGAGAGAAGGGGGATAGAAGGTACTACTCTATAGAGTGGTGCTGGGACTTGATGATGGTGGCTCCTGGGATTTGATCTGGGCAGTGTATGTTGGGCCAGGAGGTGCCTTGGCTCCACTGTGGTTGGGTGCAGTGCTGCTTCTCATTATCAATATCTCATGTTCTGTTTCCACCCACCTTCTCACCCAGGTGAACCTCTGTCCCAGAGACATGTCCTGTTGCAACCCGTGCGTGCCCTGCCAGCCCTGTGGCCCAACCCCACTGGCCAACAGCTGCAATGAGCCCTGTGTCAGGCAGTGCCAGAGCTCCAATGTGGTCATCCAGCCCTCCGCCGTGGTGGTGACCCTGCCTGGCCCCATCCTCAGCTCCTTCCCTCAGAACACCGTTGTGGGCTCCTCCACCTCTGCTGCTGTTGGCAGCATCCTCAGCTGTGAGGGAGTGCCCATCAACTCTGGGGGCTTTGACCTCTCCTGCATTACCAGCCGCTACTGTGGCAGCAGATGTCGCCCCTGCTAAAGATGCTGGCAAGTACTTTTGCCATGAAACTCCCAAGACCTTGGAACATGGTCCTTGAAAGGAGATCGAGATCCATGGTTTTGGATTCAGAGCTTTGAACCACTGTTTCCTTCTTTCACTGAAGTCTCCTACTCTTTCCTCCGCTTATTCTGTCTCCAAAGGCCAGCCTAGCTGTGACCTGTTGGTCTCCCTCCCTCTGCAGGCCAGGCAGACTGACTCCCGGCAGGAGTTTCACCACACCCTTGTGTGTGTCCATGGTGCTCCCTGTGAACCGCTTCCTTTTCTTCTTGAAACTCATTAAAGTTGTGTTGCATCTAATCCTGAGTCTCCGAGTCCTCTTCTGCTCACAGAAAACACTTCCATTTTGCTCAGGGAAAAATACGGGTCAAGGGGAAGGTGGGACTCCCTGCAGTGGAAATTTGTCACTTGACACCACAGTAAATCAGTTTCAGGTTTTCATAATTCAACTGACTGGATTTGCTCTTGAGGGACAGTCAACTTAGTGACTTAGACAGTCTATTTGCTTAGCTCTCTTTGGCAAAGACATAGGCATTTCTTACCCAACATTCTCTGCTCTTCCCAGTCACACCTGATGTATTCTCCAGCAACAGTCTGCATTAGACCTAAAAGGGACTTTTG
This sequence comes from Nesoenas mayeri, assembly GCF_963082525.1. Classification (NCBI taxonomy): domain Eukaryota; kingdom Metazoa; phylum Chordata; class Aves; order Columbiformes; family Columbidae; genus Nesoenas; species Nesoenas mayeri. The sequence goes on from NC_137552.1 coordinate 999,522, forward strand.
CCATTTCAAATAAGCAATTAAGAATGAGGCAATTAAGAAACCAATGCACCCAGGAACTGTCACACACCCAATTACGTGCAGCGGGAATCCGCCATTCCACGGCAATGGTGAGTTCCAGCAGAGCAGAAGTGTTGGTCAGAACTCTGTCAGGTCCTTTCTGCTCTGGTCCATATCCACACCTCACTCTGGTATGGTCAGACCTTTATCTGGGGTAAGCGGGTTCTCTCAGTCAGGAACAAAGGTGGTTTGTCCCTCTGGCAGCAACTGAAATAGTAGATTTAACCCACCGCAGCTTTGCCCCTTCACTTTTATCTGGGTTCTGATTCCTTCTGGTCATGTACTGGACCATGGCAATGGAGAAGAAGACACCTGTAATAGATCTCATTCCCCTGGGCTTCCCATCCCTCCAGGGTGGGCACATGGCCCCATGTGCCATTGTCTTCTCCATGTATCTTCTCAACCCTGGTGGAAAATGACCTCCATTCTTCTTCCTCCTCATATTTCCTTGGTGGAGACCTGATACGCCGCCACTGTTGTGTCAAAAATGATGTAGATTTTCCTTGCCTTGAGTAAAATAGTTTGTGTTGTCTGCTGGGTGACACAGTCATATTGATGTTTGATCCTCTCAGTCATGTCCTTTAATTGTAATGTCACCATATGCAAACTTCTCCGTTGCAACACTCTCATGAGAGAGAAAATATGCTTCTTGCAATCCCTGGTAGCATGGGCATTGGGATGTGACTGGACACGGTGGTAGATAATCTCATCTTGTCTCTCCTTCCCATGAAAGACTGGACCAGGTGATCATTCAAGGTCACTTTACTCCCAGTGATACCCTTCAATCGTGATGTCACAATATGCCATCTACTCTACTGCACCACTGTCATCACAAAGAAAATCCTCATTCCAAAAGAGTTTCTTGTACTTGAGATTCACTTTTTTTTTTTTTTTTTTTTTCAGAGAAAATAGGATGGTGCATGGTTATTGTCCTCTTCATTTCCAAGACTTGTTCCCCTAGAGACATACTCTGTAGGCAGGGAATAGCAAAGAGGGACATGAACTTTTGAACTTCTTCTCTAGAAGGACAGTCATGATCAAGAGAAAAGAGAACCCCCAAAGATGAGTCAGCAAGTCCACAAGAGACTTCCATCTAGACTGGCAGATACATGTACCCAGAAGAGTGTCTTGATTGTCCAGGTCTTCTAGGTGACAGCTCTCTTTGTGCTTTGAGGCACTCCATGCTGTGGTCCATTGCCTGGTCCCCAGGGCAGAGTGGGTCCATGGCGCCACGTGCTTCCTTGGCTACCTGGGCTTAAGACAAGTAGTTTTCCTCCCAGTGTAACCACCAAGACTGGTGCTGTTTACTGCCAGGCCTGGTGTGGGGAGAGATGTCCTACCATGAGGGCACAGCCCTGCACTTTGGTGTGCCCATGTGGTTCCCAGGGATGAGCAGGGTCTCTTGCAGGACAGCTCTACAGCCGCCAAGGACTGCACTAAACAGAGAAGGGTCACAAAGATGATCAACAGAATAAGAATCTGCAGCATAAGGAAAGGCTGAAAGAATTAGATAGGTTCAGTTTCGAGAAGCTTAGTGGGGAGCTCAGCACCATGCTCCAGTATTTCAAGGGTGCCTAGAAAGAAAATGGAGACTCCCTTTCTGCAAGCAGTGACATGGAAGAAACGATGGGTAATAGGTGCAAACCACTCTTGGGAGGAATCTGACTGAACACCAGAGCAATATTATTCTTGATGAGAACAAGCACACACTGGTATACTATCTCTGGGGAAGTGCTGCATTCTGAAACTTTGGAAACCTATACGATGCAGTTAAACAGGATACTGGACCATCTTGTCTAGCCGGTGCTTTTGCCAAGAAAGGTTGGTCCAGGACATTCTTTTCGTCTGTTTCATCCTGGTATTCTATGATGATGGTGCAGATGCATGTCTGGAGAGCAGCAGGGCCCTGCTAGGTGCTGAAGGAATATATGGGATACGTATCGACTTGTGCCCATGTGTGTTGGTCATGCACACTAGGTCAGGTAATGGAGGGGAGGGAATGAGAGAGATGAAGCTGTAGGCTCTCCCCAGGTATTGCTGTTTTCCAGCCCCACTCCTGCCACCCTTTGGAGCCATTTCATCACTTAAGGCCATTAGCTATGGATTAGCCATGAATGTTTTCTCAGATCCAAGAGAAAGGGCACAAAATAAAATCTGCTGCAGGGAGTCCCACCCTCCCGTTCTGCCACTGTTTTCCCTCAACAGAGTAGAAATGTTGCCTCAGAACAAAGGGAAACTCAAATGTCCAGTCTTGGATGCAGTACAACTTTAATGAGTCTCAAGAAGAAATGGAGGTGGTTCACAGGGAGCATCACAGACAGCCCCAAGGATGCAGTGAAACTCTGTCAGGGTGTCAGTCTTCCTGCCCTGCAGAGGGTAGGAGACCAACATGTCCCCACTTGGCTGGCCTCGGAGACAGAATCAGCAGGGAAAAGAATGAGAGATGAGAGTTGAAGAAGTAAGCAACAGATCAAAGCTCTGAATGCAATGTCATGGAGATCTATCTCCTTTCAAGGACCATGTTCCAAGGCCTTGGGAGTTTCTTGCCCGAGGACGTTGCCAGCATCTTTAGCAGGGTTGGCATCTGCTGCCACAGTAGCGGCTGGTAATGCAGGAGAGGTCAAAGCCCCCAGAGTTGATGGGAACTCCTTCACAGCTGAGGATGCTGCCAACAGCAGCAGAGGTGGAGGAGCCCACAACGGTGTTCTGTGGGAAGGAGCTGAGGATGGGGCCAGGCAGGGTCACCACCACAGGGGAGGGCTCAATGACAATGGTTGAGCTCTGGCACTACCTGACACAGGGCTCATTGCAGCTGTTGGCCAGCGGGGTCGGGCCACAGGGCTGGCAGGGCACGCATGGGTTGCAGCAGGACATGTCTCTGGGACAGAGGTTCACCTGGAAGAGAGGGCAGGAGGAAACAGATCAGGAGGAATTGATAATGAGAAGCAGCACTGCACCCAACCACAGTGGAGCGAAGGCACGTCCTGGCCCAACGTACACTGCCCAGATCAAATCCCAGGAGCCACCATCATCATGTCCCAGCACCACTCTGCAGAGTGGTACCTTCCATCCCCTTCCCTCTCCCATGGGGAAAAGCTCCCATACCTCGGCCAGAACTGACCCCGTCAGCTGAGACACACATAGAGGAAAGACACTTGATCCAGAAGCGGGACAAGAAGAGGCTTCACACTCACCTGATTCCCAAGGAGAAGGAGGCGAGAGAAGTGGATGAGAGAGCAGAGAGTTGGGCTGCCTTTTATAGGAGTCCTGCACTGCCTCAGGCCCAGGCTCCCTTTGTGGAAGTAATAATTTTCTGACAAGCTTACGGTGAATGCAAAATACACCAGCTAATGATATGGACTCTGTCCTAGTTTCCTGCACTGCCACCTTTTCGTTTCCTGTCATCTTGCATGTTCTTTCCCATATGAAGTTTTCTGTTAATGCCAGGATGAAAGGCACAGGCATAAGTTGTAGCCGAAGTCCTGCTGGCAACCTGGGCAGGCAGGTGATCTGTACCTGGATCATTCCTGTGGGTTTCTTTGTGGCAAATTTTTCTGGAAGTGTTCAATGTTCTTATGTTTCCCATCTGGTGCTCAAGGACTGCCATTTGGGACAACAAGACATCCTTTTCTGTTGCTCCTGTCACCTTCTTCATAGTTGCTCCTTGTTGCACGCTTGTGGTTCTCTGGTGGGAGTGTCTGACACTATAGCAACATTAATCCTGTTTTCAGTATGATTTTGCTGCGCTCCTTTACCTCATGTCCTCTCTGTGCACTGTCTGCAGGTCCTCAGGGAATGACAGGATCATGTTTGGGGCCTGGTTTTACCTGGAACACTTGAATACTGCCACTGTGGTCCCCAACATCTCCTCAGCAGAGTCCCCACTTGCTGATGTTTCCTCGGCTGTCTGTGAGTGTACAGATTTTTGCATGGTTCCATGCAGGCCTGCATGAGCACACCTGTCTCAGTCTGTACCTGTGTGACCCTCATCGTGCGGGCATGTGGAGATCACAACTGGGGACTCTCCCCTGATTTGACCATGGGCACTGTAGAGCAGCAGGTTGCTCTTGCCAGTTGAAGCCCGTTTGCAGCTGAATGTTGGTGCCTTTGTCCTGGCAGAGAGATGCTCAGGGAACTGAAATGCAGTCTCTGCCTCCTGCACCCTCTCTTTCTTGCTTTACAAGCAGGGAAAAAAGGCCGAGAATCCTGCTCACCTGTGCAGACCATTGTCCCTGTGGTTATACCCTGCTGATGCAGTGTTGCCGGCGACTGGGATGGGACACAGGCTCCTCACATCCATGCCAATGTCAGATACATTTCTGGAACTCATTATCATTGTGCTGAGTGAGGTAGCAGCGAAGAGGTCTCACCACATGGGTATTGGACTATAAGGAACAGGGATCTAGGTGTTGCTCTGCAGGTCAGTCACAGCCCGCACTTGATCAGAAAGGAACTTCTGTGAATTTACCACAACTCCCTATTCTGCTTCCCACTGTGCTGCTTAAGAGTGGAGCAAATAGTGATGCCTGGAATGAAGGAGGGAAGATGAGTCTGTGAAAAAGAGTTGCCAATGCTGTGAACATACTTGAAATTCTTTTGGCTGTTTCTCACCACCCTATTCTATTTTTTATTGGTAATAGATTAAATGAATCTCCCCCAAGATAAACATATTTTGCCTCTGGCATTAGTTGTTAAGAAATGTCTGTGTTTGTTCCTGGACCCATGAAAATTTCCACCTTACGTTCTCCTTCTGTCCCATAGAGGAGGGACAGGGCATCGAGCTGGGTGGGTTCCTGGAAGCCAGCCAAGGTCCTCTTGGTTTTGTAGCAGTTGTGGAAATAATGGTAAAGATTGTTTGCCACTTCCATACTTGATTTCTGCTTTCTATCTGTGCCAAGAGCAGTCTCTTTCTCCTGCTGTTGTTCCCCTGTGAGGATGGTGGCCAATTATGTCAACTGGTCTTCGTGCTCGTGTACCTGGTAAATAGTGGCAGGCTTACAGCTTTTCTTTCCCTAACTATTTTCCCTCATTGCCTCTCTCTTCTGGCCTATCCTCTCTCAAATTATTAGAGAGAGGCCAGTACACAACATCTTGACTGTCTTTCTAGTCCCAGGTTTCTGAGGTGAAAGCACCAAACACTGTTCCCTATGAGCTATAGACATCAGGAGAGGAGGAAACTGGCAGGAGGGGCATCGTAAAGGTCTCCTCTCCCGGCATCCTGGGTCGTGACCCTTCTGTGCAAGGCTGAGCACTGGGAAAGGGCCCTCAGTTCTTCCCTGGCAGCTTTATTTTCTGTGTGCACCCAGAGATCTTCCAACAAAGATCCTTTTCCTGTGAGGGGCTGGAGTAAGTGGCCGGAGGGAAAAGCAGAAGGTGGTGAGGGAGCTTCCACCATAGAACTGTTCTACCCCTGCATCCCATGATGGAATTGAACTAGTCCATGAACTGCAAAGAGAGAGCAAGGGCTGTTCATATCTGTGCTCTCCCTACAGTTTCGTTTGTATCATCTTGCAGGCCTATGTGAACAACCTTCTATCTTGGAGGTGACTGTCTGATGGAATTGGGGATGTGCATTCCACAGGACATGTGCATTCCACAGGACATGTCAACCCTGCAACCCTGTGTAATGTGGCACTGAGGCTGCACAGGGCACGGTGTGGCTGTGTTTGGTGGTACAGACCCACCCCACCAGGCTGCCTGGTGATTTCTACCCAGATGCCTTTGCATACTCACTTGGGTTACAATTGTTCTTGCCTTAATCACAGGTGCAGTGAGCAGAAATGAAGTGGCGTTCCTCACATGGTGATCATTAAATAGTCCAGAATTATGTGTCTCTTCTTGTCTTGGTTGAAGGGTGTAGTGAGCTTAGACAATTAAGCACTCCTTGCTTGGTGACCACAAGGATGGCCAACATTGTTCTTGTCTTGACCAGAGAGAGTTGGGACAACAAGACACCCCTGATTTCACCTTAAAATCCTCCTAACTGTCATTGCCCAGGGCAGCCCATATGAGCTGGGATGGAAAAAAATGAACACAGTCAATCACCTTGTGACCTTACTTAAGGTTAGACAGCAAAGGCACCTGCTGGGTAGGGAGGAGGATGCCGTGCAGGGACAACAAGAGCTTATTTGACTGAGCCCAGCAGGGTCCCTCTTTTAGGAGCCAGGCCCAGAGATCCTCCTGCCTGACCTGTAGCCACAAAGTGACATCAGCTCACCATCATCCTCTCTCAATGATAAACTGCCTCTCTTCTGCCATATCAAATGACCACAATCTCAGAGCACTAACAAATGACCGAGGAGCTGATATAACCTCAATTGCCCTTGAAGACTGGATCCCATCCTATATGAGAAGGGGGAGGAGAAAACCACAATTTTCCTGAATGCTCCTACTGAATGGAGACATCTGAGATAATGACATGGCACCTGCTGTTGTTTGTGCTGCATATGTATTAAAAGGTTATGTCATGACCAGTGCCTCATGGATGCTTCTTTTGAGTGCTGGGCTGAGAATTCCCAGGATTTCCAGAACAAGGATGCATCAATGTGGGCAGAAGACCAGAGGGGTCCAGTGGAAGAAGGTGGTGCCAGCCTGGGGACACCCGGTAGATTTTTTTCGTAATCCTATTGACAGGAAGGGCCACAATTGCTCTCAGCCCTGCAATCCTTGGCTTGTCCACAGAGGCTCCTCTTAGCATGTGCAATGTGCTCTCTGATTGCCTCCCCGCTTGATCCAGCAGTCAGTTGTTGGAATTCAGAGGCAGGTGGGCTGCACTTCATGTTTTCATCTCTCTTTCACTCTAAGCTGCCCTCAGGAGAAAATTGCAAACTCTTTGGCCTCCTCCTCTTTCTGGACAGTCTGTGGATCCCTGAGACACTTAGAGCAATGCTGCCAGCACATCTGTCCTGCTTAGAGTGCCCTGTTCCTACTCTGGAGGGGATGTCCCCAGAAGCTCCTCAGTCACATCCATTGCTATGTGCTCATCTACAATAATGTGCCTGTTAGCGTGATTGTGTACCAGTCTGTGTGATTCTCTTCATGCACACTCCTGTTCTTGTCTACCTTGCTGTGCACACACCTGTTTGCCTTTGGTCAGACCATGTTTCTCTTTACCTATACAATTCTTTGCACATCTCTGGCCTTGTGCAATTCACTTGTCTCTGTGCATCCTGATGCACACTTGAGCGTGTCAGATATGTGTTAGAAAAATCCAGTTGTGCCGTAAGGTCTCTTTCTAAACCTATAATGACACTAATTCAGGGGTTCCTAACCATTTGGCCATGGCTGAGATCTAGGAGATGTAGCTTCCGGGCCCCATGGCCTGGAGAAGGAGAGGGGAACTCGAGCATCAGGTAACATCACCACACAGGGGAAACCACACACTGGCTCCTCTCTGAAGATCTTTTTATTAAAAGCAAGCATTCTGGCTCATACCACAGTGCCTGTGGGACAGGATTTGGCTGGCCTCAGCAAAACTCCCAGCACTTATCAATTGGTAAAAGGAGACGTGCTGGAACTTGTTGGTCACAGGCCATGGGAAGGATAAAGGCAAGAACCTTACTTAGAAGGAATAGAGAGTGGTGACTCTATGTTAGTAAAGTTGTAAAACAGTTGTCCTGTAAAAAAGGAACTGTTGTTCTTGCACAGGGAAGATTGCTTGAGTTAAGGTAGTAACAGTTTAAGAAAATGTCTTAGCATTAGCCAATCTGTAAATGTCTAGTGGCCTACGAGGTGGCCCATTCCCTGCACAGAACATCTCACAGCAGCAGAGGAAACATCTGGACAGGCTGGGCCGGGGTTCTTGACTGTGTGCTGCTCCATACTTGGCTCCCATCAGGCAGCTGTGGGGTTTTTGGTTCCACTGAGACACCTCATGAGCTGGGAACTCTCCAGTGAGTGACCAATGGTGGAAAGGGGCACGGGGGTTCTGCCTGCCTTACAGAACTATTACTGCTGTGTCCTATCCCAGTTGTGCATCTGCAGCTCCAAAAAAATCCTTTTTCACTATGGAGGTGGTCAAACACTGGAACAGGTAGTTCAGAGAGGTTGTGCAGCCTTATCTGTGGAGATACTCAAAACATGTCTTGATAGAGCTCTTAGGCAATGTGCTCTAGCTGACCCTACTCTAGCAGAGGTATTGGGCGGGGTCATCTGCAGAGGTGCCTTCCAACCTCAACAGTTCCGTGATTCTGTGAAATGCAGAGCTCAAGGTGCAGCAGCAGCACAAGGAAATTCAGGCTTCTCTCAGGGCCAGCACACAGGGACCCTGAATTGAATTGCCCCCCATCACTGCAATGCTCTTCTGTCCAAATCCTCCCCAGGCCCATGCTGAAGTCCAGCAAAGCTCTTGCGCTCACCCCTTCAGGAGACACCGCTGCAGCCCTGTCCAAAATGTCTCTCCAGAGCTACTCTCACTTCTTAGCCAAGCACCTTTGATGGGGCGCTGTGAGGCCTTGTCATAAAGTGGGAAATCAAAGGCAGCATAAAGGGAAACAGCAGCACGTGCCATGCAGGAAAATCATGGCTTATGCAGTGTGTGCCTTTGGGCCTGAGGCCACGTGAAGAAAAGCCAGTTCAACTGGTCTCTCTCTGAAGCATTTCAGTCATCACTTTCACCTTAGGAGCCAGGTGAATGGGAACTCCCTCTTCTCCTCCCCCTTCTCCAGGACAGGGTCCAGCCTGCAAAGACAATGAGCTGACACCAGCTTCTTGGTCATACATTATTGCTCTGAGATTGGGATTGTAGGAAAGGGAAGATGAGAAATTGTTGGTCATGGAGAGAGGCTGAGGCTGGGCTGAGGTGGCTTTGTGGCTACAGGCTAGGCAGGAGGATCCCTGGGCTCAGGCAGAGAAACCCTTGTTCTCTGCTACACAGCATCCATCTCTCCCCCCAGCAGATGTCTTGGCTTCCTTTTGGTGGGGTTTCAGCCCTTTCCTTGCTGCATCTCTGCTTGGAAATTTCCCCCTTGGCCCCTGAGCATGCCGTAAGGATAGTGATCCCAACTTGTGTTGTCATCATGGGAGGACCCCAGTGCTGCAGGAGGCCCTGAGAGGTCAGCAGCCTCATAAGCACTTGAGGCCGTTCCTCTTGGTCTGGATGGAGCTGTTCATTGGCAGGAGGCTCAGACACAGAACATGGATATGAGAATGTAAGTAGGGGATTTTAAGAGAAATGACTTTGGCTAAAGCTCAGAGCCTCATCTTCAGCTTCCCACCATGTCCAGAATGAGGGGACCTGGCATGCATTAAAGGGAAGGGATCACATATCCGGGGTACACAAGCACAAATGTCCATTGACATCACGGCTCACCATCCCCACAGGGGAGCAATAGCTGGAGAGATGTCTTGTGATGGCAGAAAGAGAAAGCAGAAATAAAGCATAGAAATAACAAACACACATGGATCTTCTAATTACTATAAGTGTTGAAAAACTAAGAAGACCTTGGCTGGCTTCCAGGGAACCACCTAACTGGATGTCCTCTCCCTCCTCTACAGGACAGGAGGAGAACTTAAGGTGAAAGTAGTCATAGGTCCTAGTAAAGACAGAGGGATTACGTGCAAGTTATCATCAGAAGCAAAAGAGCATTAACTTGGGAAGATTCATGATGCTGAAAAACATCCAGAATATCATCAAGTACTTTCCCCACATCCCCAAATCTTTTCTCAGACTCCAATTCCCTCTATCATTTCAGGCTTCTCTCTTTGCTCCACTCTTAAGCAGCACATCGGGAGGCAGAATAGGGGGTTGCAGTCAGTACACAACAGTTCCTTTCTGATCAAGTACAGACTTTTACTGACTTACTGATGAAAAAGCATCATGGTTTTGGTGCTTACCTGGAATCCACATCTACCCGTACTCCTAGACACAGCTTCTGGGGCTTCAGACTCAGTTTTTTTATGTGGCAGATGGAAGTCCTGGGGTTCGAACATCAAAAGAAATTTCACTCAAAGCGCTTTGACTCTTCACAATCCACCCAGAGATTTTCTCCTCCATCTCACAGCAGAGTTACACCTGGACATCTGTTCCTTTATTTCAAAAGCCATTTAGTGCAAGCTATTGGTCACTGTCTCACTGAGCTCCAGGCAGATGAGCTGCAGAAATACTTATGCCATTAGCATGGACATGAGGAGCCTGTGTCCCACCCTAGTCACCAGCAACACTGCATTAGCTGGGTATCACCACATGGATAATGGCCTGCACAGATTGGTAGGGATTCTTGGACTTTTTCCCTGTCTGTAAAGTAAGAAAGGGAGGATGCAGGAGGCAGAGACTGCATTTCAGTTCTCTGAGCACCTCTCTGCCAGGACAAAGGCACAACCATTCAGCTGCAGATGGGCTCCTTCTGGCAAGGGCAACTTCGTGCCCTGTGGTGCTCATGGACACCCCAGGAGAGAGTTCCCTGATGTGACCTGCATGTGCCTTCATGTTGAGTGTCACAGAGGTACAGTCTGACACAGGTTTGCTCATGCAGGCCTGCATGGAACCATGAAGCAATCTGTACCCTTACAGAAAGCCATGAAAACATCAGTGGGGACTTTGATAAGGAGATGCTGGGCACCACTGTGGCAGAAAAGGATTCAAGTATCCCAGGGAAAAGGGAGGCCTCAAATATTCTCCTGGTTTTGTAGGAGGACCTGTGGAGACTGCACAAAAGCAGGGAAACAAAGGAGCCCAGCAAAATTGTCCTGAAAGCACTGTTAGTGTTTCTATAGTGTGAAATACTTCCAGTAAAGGCCCACCTGTGTGATGATCAGAGAAGTGTTGGGATGACAAGAAAAAAGGATGTGACATATTGTCCTAAATGGCCGTCCTGGGCACCATACGGAAACATAAAACTGTTGCCCATTTCTAGGAAACTTTGCTACAAAGGAGCCCACAGGAATCACCCAGGTGCACATCACCTGCCTACACAGGATGCCACCAGCACTTGAGGTGAGGCTTCTACCTGCACTGACTTGTGTTCCCTGGAAATCCTCAGGCCTTTCATCCTGGCACTACAAGAAAAAAGCCTTCATATGGGAAAACATGTGGCAGAAGCCAGGAAATGAAAAGGCGGCAGTGTAGGAAACCAGGACACAGCCCATGCCATTAGCTGGTGTGTTTTACATTCATCATGAGCTTGTCAGAAAATTATTACTTCCACAAAGGGAGCCTGGGCCTGAGGCAGTGCAGGACTCCTATAAAAGGCAGCCCAACGCTCTGCTCTCCCATTCAGTTCTCTCGGCTCCTTCTCCTCGGGAATCAGGTGAGTGTGAAGCCTCTTCTCCTCTTCAGGATCAGATGTCTTTCCTCAATGTGTTTCTCAGCTGACAGAGTCTGTCTTGGCCCTGGTGTGGGAGCTTTTTCCCATGGGAAAGGGAAGGGGAGAGAAGGTCTTCTGCAGAGAGATGCTTGGACATAGTGGAGGTGGCTCCTGGAATTTGACGTGGGCAGTGTATGTTGGGCCAGGAGGTGCCTTGTGTCCTCTGTGGTTGGATGCAGTGCTGCTTCTCATGATCAACCTCACATGCTCTATTTCCTCCTACCCTCTCTTCCAGGTGACCCTCTGTCCCAGAGACATGTCCTGCTGCAACCCATGTGTGCCCTGCCAGCCCTGTGGCCCAACCCCACTGGCCAACAGCTGCAATGAGCCCTGTTGCAGGCAGTGCCAGAACTCCACCGTTGTCATTGAGCCCTCCCCTGTGGTGGTGACCCTGCCCGGCCCCATCCTCAGCTCCTTCCCTCAGAACACCGTTGTGGGCTCCTCCACCTCTGCTGCTGTTGGCAGCATCCTCAGCTGTGAGGGAGTGCCCATCAACTCTGGGGGCTTTGACCTCTCCTGCATTACCAGCCGCTACTGTGGCAGCAGATGTCGCCCCTGTTAAAGCTGCTGGGACCATCCCTGGGCAAGAACCTTCTAAGACCTTGGAACATGGTTCTTGAAGGAGATAGAGCTTCATGGCATTGCATTCAGAGATTTGAACCATTGTTTACCTCTTCCACTTTCATCTCTCATTCTGTCCTCTGCTGTTTCTATCTTTCAAGGCCAGCCTAGTGGGCACCTGTTGGACTTCCTCCCTCTGCAGGGCAGGCAGACACCCTTCAGGAGTTTCAACACATCTTTATGACTCTTTGTGGTGTTTCCTTTTCTTCTTGAGTCTCATTAAAGTTTTTTGCATCCAAGCCTGGGCCTCTGAGTTCTTCTTCCTTCCGAGGCAACTGTTCCAGTCTGCTGCAGGAAAAAGGTGGAGGAATGGGGGGGTGGGATGTCCTGCAGTGGATTTTTTTTTCTGCCCATTCTCTTGGATCTGAGGAACACTTTCATGGCTACTCCACAGTCAATGTCCAGAAAGGACATTCCAAAGTGTGGCAGGAGTTGGGCTTGGAAACAGCAATTCCTGGCAACAATCCACACCTTCACGTGTCTGCTTCCTTCCCTCCATTACCTGAATAGTCTGCATGTCTTACACACATGGGCACAGGCAGAGAGACAGATGAACCTCATAGCGTCCTTCAGCACCTGGCAGTCCCCAGGTGCTCGATAGACATGCATCTGCATCATCATCATCATAGAATACCAGGTTGGAAGGGACCACAGGGATCACTTGGACCAACCTTCCTTGTCAAAACCACAGGATAGACAAGATGGCCCAGCACCCTGTCCATGTGAATCTTAATGGTGTCCAGTTGATAGAAAAGGAAACTACAGACCAGTCAGCCTCACCTCCATCTCTGTAAAAGCGATGAGAACAAATCATTCTGGATGTCATTGCCTGTGGGCTCCTGGGGACAGAAAATCAAATTCTGAAGGCACTACTGGGCTCAAAATGATGGCTCAGGCACACAGCACTCCATGGACAAGGTGAGGTTTCCCACATGTTCATCCTGTCCACACTTCAGGGCAGAGACATCATTATCCATCTCACTGGGCACTGGACATCTGCAGTTGTACAGGACAGGCACCAACCCAAACACAGCTGAGACACAAGAGATGACCCTTCCCTCCCTTGGGTCCCTAAGTGCTCTGAGGCAGGGCCAGATCAAACTCTGCTCATATCACCACTGCTCCTCACTTACAGGCCAGGATCTTTTCAGCAGTGCAGTCCCTGGCCATTGTAGAGCTGTCCTGCAGGAGACCCTGCACACACCTGGGAACCACATGGGCACACTACAGTGAAGGGTTGGGCCCTCTTGACCTTGAGGTCACCTCTGCCCACACCAGGCTCTGCAGTAAACAGCATCAGTCTTGGCAGTTACACTGAGAGGAAAAGTACTGGTCCTAAGCCCAGAAAGGCAAGTCCCCAGCATGGTCCTGTGACCCTGCTCTACCCTGGGCCCAGACAATGGACCCCAGCATGGAGCCTATCCCTGCAGAAGAGAGCTGTCACCTACAAGACCTAGACAATCAAGACTCTCCTCTGTGTACATGTGTCTGCCACTCTAGATGAAAGTCTCATATGGACTTGCTGACTCAGCTTTGTGGGGTTCTCATATCTCTTGATTGTGACTGTCTTGCTAGAGAAGTTCAAAGGTTCATGTCCCTCTTTGCTATTCCCTGCCTGCAGTGGATGTCTCTTTAGGTAAACGAGTCTTGGAAATGAAGAGGATATTGGCCATGCAGCATCCCATTTTCTCTGCAAAATAATACCAATCCCAATTGCAATAACTGTCAGGGACTGGCTCAAGGAGTGTGGACATGAGTCCACCGAGCAACTGTACGAGCAGAGCCCATTTTAGTTGACATAAGTAAGCCTTAGATTGCTTTGCTAGTAGGCCGTGGGAAAAGGAGAAATGGAAAAGTACTAATTAAAGCAGAGTCAGCATGCCCTTGAAGAGGTGATAAACAACTTGAGAAAGTAGGAATCAGAAGGGTGCAGAATGTGCATAGTTAGCTAACTGCAAGTAGGGGGAGTAAGTGAATGTAATCTTTTAGTGCTTAGCCTGTTAGATAAAGACAAGTATGCATAATTATGGTTTTGGTATAAATGCACGCCATCTCGGGCAATAAAGTGAATCATGCTTTATCACATATTGGGTCAGCCTGCATGTTTTCCTCAGCCGCAAACTAGCAAATAACCTCTTTTGGAATGAGCATTTTCTTTGAGATGAAAGTCGTGCAGTAATTTGGTTGGCATATCATGACATAATGACTGAAGGGACTCATTTTGAGAGTCATAGTGTGCTCAATATTGAAAGTGATGATGAAGGATCATATGGTTCAGTCTTCCATAGGAGAGACAAGATGAGATTATCTGCCACCCTGTCCAGTCGCACCTTGGAAACTTGCAGTGATAGGCACTCTACCACATCCCTGGAGGGTCATTCCCGTGAAGGATTGTTCTCAATGTAAAAAAGATATTTCTAATTTCAAGATGAAACCTCTCCCAGTGACACTTGTACTCGTTGGCCCTTCTCCATCTGGCTTCTTGTGATGAGAGAGCTCTCAACTTCTTTGAAGACTAGAATTACTAACTAGAATACTATAACGAGCTCCCCCCAAGACTTCAGTTCTTCTAGGACAAAAGACCTATCTCCTTCAGTCTTCCCTCAAAGGACAGGTTATCCAGCCCTTAGGCACAGTAAGATGCATACACAAGAGTGGTGGTGGCCCCTGGGTCAGGATCAGCAAAGGCTGAGTCATGGAACTTTGATTCCAGCCATGTTTTCTTGATGTGGAATGGCCAGGCAGCAGAAGTTCCACCTGAATGAAGATGACCACAGTCCCAATGCCCATGCTAACAGGATTTGCAGGAAGCAGATTTTCTCTCTAATGGGAGCATTACAATGGAGAATTTTGAGTATGGTGACATCACATTTACAGGACACCACTGAGAGGATCATGAACTCAGTGAAAGCCAGGAAGACAGAAAAAAATCAAACTGACTGTATCAGCCAGCACCCAACACAAAAGATTTTCCTCAGGACAAGGAAAGCCTCCATTATTTTTGACACAACAGTGATGGTGTATGGTGAGGAGGAAGTAGAATGAGGCCATTCTCCACCAGGGTTAGAAGATACATAGAGAAGATAATGTCACATGGGGTCATGTGACCACCTTGGAAGAGATGGAGTGCCCAGGGGAATGAGATGAGTTACAGAATCTTGCTCTCCTTTGCCATGGCCCAGTACATGACGAGATGGAATCAGCTGCCCAGACAAGAGTGAAGGAACCAAGCTGTGGTGGGTTAAATCTATGATTTCTGTTGCTGTCAGTGGAACAAACCAGCCCTGGTTTCTGACTGAGATAACCCACTTACCCCAGATAAATTTCTGACCATAGCTGGGCTGAGGTGTACATTGTAGAGCAGAGGAGAAAGGACCTGGCATAGTTCGGACCAACATTTCTGTTCCGCTGGAACTCACCATTGCTGACTTCTGTTGCAACTCACTGGATGTGTGGCAATTTCTAAGTGCTCTGTTTTCATAATTACTTCATTCTTCATTTCCTATTTCAAATGCCCAGGGTGACTCTTTGGTCATATCAAGGGTTCTTGGGAAAGAAGAGAACGCTGGGTGAGAGTGAGAGCTGGCAATGTCTTCGCCCAAGAGAGCTAAGATGGGGGGAGACACCCACTCAGCAAAGCATTCCTCAGAATAAACTCCTGTCACCTTATTCATTAAAATAAGAAATTAATTATACTTTGTTTCCAAGCGAAAAAAAAAAACACTGCAGAAATTTCCACCCTCCTCTTCCTTTGTCTTTTTCCCTGAGAAGACTGGAAGACTTGCCTTAGAACAAAGGAGGACTCAGAGGCCCAGGTTTGGATCCAAAACAACTTTAATGAGACTCAAGAAGAAAAGGAGGTTGCTCACAAGAAGCACTATGGGTAGCCACAAGGATGAAGTGAAACTCCTGCAGGGAGTCAGTCTGCCTGCCCTGCAGAGGGAGGAGGCCAATAGGTCCCCACTAGACTGGTTTTGGGAGACATATTCAGCAGAGGAGAGAGGGATACACAAGAATGGAAGAAGGAAACAATGGCTTGAATGCAATGCTGTGAAGAACTATCTTCTTTTAAAGAACCATGATCCAAGGTCTTGTGATGTTCTTGACCAAAGACATTGCCAGCGGCTTTAGCAGGGTCGGCATCTGTTGCCACAGTAGCGGCTGGTAATGCAGGAGAGGTCAAAGCCCCCAGAGTTGATGGGCACTCCCTCACAGCTGAGGATGCTGCCAACAGCAGCAGAGGTGGAGGAGCCCACAACGGTGTTCTGAGGGAAGGAGCTGAGGATGGGGCCGGGCAGGGTCACCACCACAGCGGAGGGCTGGATGACCACATTGGAGCTCTGGCACTGCCTGACACAGGGCTCATTGCAGCTGTTGGCCAGTGGGGTTGGGCCACAGGGCTGGCAGGGCACGCATGGGTTGCAGCAGGACATGTCTCTGGGACAGAGGTTCACCTGGAAGAGAGGGCAGGAGGAAGCAGAGCATGAGGGCTTGATCATGAGAAGCAGCACTGCACCCAACCACTGCAGCTGTACCAAGGTACCTCCTGGCCTGAAATATGTTGCCCACCTCAAATTCCAGGAGACACCTCCACTAGGTCCCAGGTTCTCTCTGCAGAAGACTTTGTCTCCCCTTCCCTCTCCCATGAGAAGCAGCTCCCACCCCAGGGTGAGGACAGACCCTATCAGCTGAGACACACATTGAGGAAAGACACCTGATCCTGAAGAAGAGGAAAAGAGGCTCCACACTCACCTGATTCCTGAGGAGAAGGAGGCGAGAGATGTGGATGAGAGAGCAGAGAGTTGGGCTGATTTTTATAGGAGTCCTGCACTGCCTCA
Source organism: Nesoenas mayeri (assembly GCF_963082525.1). Taxonomy (NCBI): domain Eukaryota; kingdom Metazoa; phylum Chordata; class Aves; order Columbiformes; family Columbidae; genus Nesoenas; species Nesoenas mayeri. The sequence goes on from NC_137552.1 coordinate 1,016,341, forward strand.
GGCCCAGGCACCCTTTGTGGAAGCAATAATTTTATGACAAGCTCATGATGAATGTAAAACACATCAGTTAATGGCATGGGCTGTGTCCTGGTTTCCTACACTGCTGCCTTTTCATTTCCTGGCTTCTGCCACACGCTTTCCCATATGAAGGCTTCTTCTGTAAGTGCCAGGATGAAAGGCCTGAGGATTTCCAAAGGGAACACAAGTCAGTGCAGGTAGAAGCCTCACTTCAAGTGCTGGTGGCATCCTGTGTAGGCAGGTGATGTGCACCTGGGTGATTCCTGTGGGCTCCTTTGTAGCAAAGTTGTCCAGAAATGGGCAATGCTTTTATGTTTTGCAACTGGTGCACCAAGGACTGTCATTCAGGACACCACGACATATCCTTTTCTTCTGTCATCCCACCTCTCTCTGATGATTACTCGGTGTTGCATGCCAGTGGGACTCTGTTGCGAGTGTCTAACACTATTGCAACACTAACAGTGCTTTCAACACCATTTTGCTGGGCTCCTTTTTTTTTTTCATTCCCTTCTTCTTTACAGTCTCCACAGGTCCTTAGGAGTCACCAGAAGAATATTTGTGGCCTGGTTTTCCCCTGGGGTACCTCAGTCCTTTTCTGCCAGTGTGGTCACCAGCATCTCCTCAGCAAAGTCCCCACTTGCTGATGGTTTCCTGACTTTCTGTGGGCATACAGATTTTCACATGGTTCCATGCAGGCCTGCATGACCACACCTGTGTCATTCTGTACCTGTGTGACCCTTATCATGAGGACATGTGGAGGTCACAGCAGGGGACACTCCCCTGATATGTCCATAAGCTCTGTAGAGCAGCAGGATGCTCTTGCCAGAAGGAGCTCATCTGCAGCTTAATGGTGATGTCTTTGTCCTGGCAGAGAGATGCTCGGAGAACTGAAATGCAGTCTCTGCCTTCTGAACCCTCCAAGAAACCCTGCCTACATGTGCAGGCCATTGTCCCTGCGGTGATACCCTGTTCATGCAGTGTTGCTGGTACTGGGATAGGACACAGGCTCCTCATGTCCACACCAATGCCTGATGCATTTTTGCAACTCATCAGTCTGGTGCTGGGTGAGGTAGCTGCCAAGAGGTCTCACCAAATAGGTGTCGGACTAGAAACACCAGGGGACCAGGTGTTGCTATGGGAAGGAGCTGAGGATGGGTCCGGGAAGAATCACCACCACAGAAGAGGGCTCAATTATGACATTGGAGAGATGCAGGAGATGTAGCCTCTGGGCACTATGGCCTAGGGAAGGAGAGTGGAACTCCATCATTGGCTAGCATCACCATACGGGGGAAATTATCCACTCCTTTGAAAAGCTTTTAGTTAAAAGAAAACATTCTGGCTCACACCACAGTGCCTTTCCTCTTCCCCACACGATGACAGAGAGAACCCCCCTCAGGATCCGTAGGGTGGTCTGGGAGATGACCAATCCACTGGATAGAACACCTCTCAGCAGCAGACATAAGAGGGCACCTCTGGACTGGCTGGGCTGGGAGTCTTGACTGTGCCTTGCTTCACACCTGGCTCCCATCAGGCAGTTACGGGGAAAGGCATCTTGTGGGATTTGGGTTCTACTGAGACATCCTGCAACTTGAACACTCTGCAGTGAGGGACCAGTGCTTGTGCTCAGCACCTTTTCTTTTTCCCTCAGGCCACTAACCCTAGCCTCTCACAGAAAGATCTTCACTGGCAGATCTCTGGGTGCAGATGGGAAATATAGGTGCCAGGTGAGAACTGATAGCCCTTTTCCCACAGCTCAACCTTGCACAGAAGGGCCTCCTCCCAGGATTCCGAGAGAATAGAACTGTACTCTGACCCTCCTGCTATCTCTGTCCTGCCCTGAAGTCATGGGGAGCAGCCTTTGGTGGTTACACCTCAGAAATTTAGGACTACAGAGACAGCTGAGATCTTCTGCACTGACCTATCTGTGAAACACTGAGAGTAGATAGGCCAGAAAAGAGAGGCAATGCATGGTGCAGGAAAGAAAAGATGTGTAACTGTCACTAGTTCCCAGGTGCACAAGCACAAAGACCAATTGACATAATTGGCCACCATCCTCTGAGGGGACCAAAAGCCGGAGAAAGAGACTGGTCATGATGGCACAGATAGAAAGCAGAAGAAAGCATGGAAATGACAAACACTTATTGTACTTCTAAGTACCACAGTTTCTGAAAAAACAAGAAGACCTTGGCTGGCCTCCAAGCAATCACACAGTTGCTTGTTCTCTCCCTTTCCTTCTGTAACAGTATAGGTGGGCAATGTAAGGTGAAAAAGTTCACTGGTGAAGATAAAGGGATTACTTACCAATTACCATCACAGGCAAAATAAACTTGTCTTGGGGAAAATCCCTTTAACATATTGCGAAGTAAAAGCAGAGCAGGATGGAGTGCAACAGCCAAAATAACCTAGAATACCTTCACCATACCGCCACTGGTTTCACAGAGCCTCAACTTCCCTCCTTCATTCACAGCTCATCTACTACGTCCATCCCCAAGCAGTGCAGTGGGATGCAGTTTGGAGTCTTGTGGTTAGTACACAACAGTTCCATTCTGCCACAGTTTCCTCCTCACACTTTTCCTCTGCTGCAGCAGGAGCCTTTCCCACAGGCTACAGTCTTTCCAGACAGGCTCCAGAGTGGATCCCGTCCATGGGCTGCAGTCCTGCCAGACAAGAATGCAGCAGTGTGGGTTGTCCAGGAGCCACAGTTTTGCCAGGAGTCTGCTCCAGCATGGGCTCTGTGCAGGTCACAGTTCCTGCAGGGGTTTTCCACTTGATCTGGCATGGGCTCATCCAGGGGCTGCAGTGTGGGTATCTGCTCCACCACGATCTTTCTCTCGGGCTGCCCAGGAATCTCTGCACCATCGGCTGGAGCACATCCTCCTCCTCCTCCTCCCACTTCTCAAGCCTTGGTGTTTGCAGAATTGTCTCTCACACTATTTTTTAGTTCATTGTGCACTTTCTGTGCAGTGGTTTGCCCTTTCTCCAATAAGTTCTCATGGAAGGGCCACCAGTAATGCCAATGGACTTGGCACTCGGCAGCAGCAAGTCCATTTTGGAGCCGGCTGGAACTGACTCTGTCAGGCCTTGGGCCAGCTGTCACGGATGAGTGATTTAGGGTCTTAATTGCTGCAGAAAAGTGTTTGGGTCAGTTATACAGCGGTGCAACTTAATAGAGTTTGATAACAAGGTTCACTCTATTTCTTATTGCATGGAGGAAACATGCAAACGTAATTGGGTGAGAGTTGGTTTACAGTTATTTCTGTGGTGACAGAAGATGCAAAAAGGTGGAAGAAGGCCCTTCCATTGAGTCATGAGGTTCGGAATGGACCTCCTTGCTTTCTAAAATCCTTCTTAGAGGGGAGTCCAGGTGTGGCTGGATCCAAACTTAGTCCCAGAATTGGTCAATGGTTTATGTCAAAGAGACATAAAGAGTAAGGGTAAAAAGGTAAGAATTATATGTATTTATGGCCAAAGGATTATATGTTTGCACCCAGAGAGCATCCAGAGAGAAAGAACTGGAGAGAGACAGTGGCATCTGATACAACAGATGAATGAATCTAAAGAGGGAAACAAGATTTTTCTGAGAAGGTCACAGTGAAAGGAAAAATTGCAGCCCATGCACAAGATCCACACTGGACCTGCTGTGGTTCACTGGGACTTTTAATTCAGTTGTCCACCATCACCACAGTGGGTGCTGTCTGTATCCTCCCCAGGGCCATGTTGCAGTCCAGAAAAACACCTATGCGCACCCTTCAGGAGGCACTCATTCAGCAGTGCCAAATGTGTAAATGACACCCATGGCACTTCTAATTACCACAGTTGCTCCAAAACCAAGAAGACCTTGAACGGCTTCCAAGGCAACCCCTCAGCTCTTTGCTCTCTACCTTTTCCTCTTTAACAAGACAGGAGGAGAAAGTAAGGTAAAAAGCTTGATGGTCAAGATAAGGACTGGGGAATTACTTACCAATTACTGTCACAGGCAAAACAGGCTTGACTTGCGGAAGTTTCATTTAACTTATTATTTTGGAAGAGATGTCGAACTGATCACAGAAGTCCCTGGGTAATGATAACCTCACAGTCTCTTTACCTGGGCCTCATAAGATGATTCAGTCCAAGAGTAATATTTGAATCGGGGGTCTTCTTGCTTCTCATCAGATCCTTTCACTGTCTTCAGACTGACCCTTTTCTTGTTTAGCTGCAGGTGGTGTTGATTGTAGATGCTTTGTGCTGGCCTTGAGGGTGTCATTTTGCTTGAGTCGATCCTGTTTTGCTCAATAGGGTACAAAACAGGCCTTATTATACAGGTGGTGTTGATGGTCTGTAGCTGCTTTGTTTTGCTCAAATAGCCACAAGTTTGGTAAATGTCAGCAGAACTTTACAACATACAGTTTACAATTTCAGCAAATCTATCTACTAAGTAATGCTAAGCAGAGTACTAAAAATCACACGCCCTTATAATTCTAAGGGATTCATTCTTTAAGGCAAACTGTTAATATAAAACTTTAATTGGGCTAATTCAGTGATTAGTAAAAGATCATTGCCAAACAGCCGCACTTGTCTAGTAGGCAGAGTTCAAGCAGGCTCACCCAGGCTGGCACATATATGGAATAAAGTGGTTGGCTCACACACACAGTGGGAAAGGTCTGCATGAGACTTCTTGCAGCCACAACTTCTTGCTGTTTAGTGTGCCATTCTGCTTCCCTGTGGTTTTGCTAAAAGGGGTTCTTGGCCTGCTGCAGCTCAGGCCTTTCCCTTCTTTGGAACCTGAACCCAACTGCTGCTGGCTTGGTTGGGCAGGGACAATTGAATCTGTCACACTCCAACCCAGCCAGGTTAAAGCACTGTGCCATGCTTCCTGTGGACTTGTTGGTGGACTCAGATGCATCCATCACAGCATCCCCTGGATTCTTTTCCCAGAGACTATCTCTGCAACCTTCTTCCCCCCACGCCCAACTACAAGAGCCTTGCCATGTCAGCCCAATGGGGTGGGTCCAACAGAATATAAGGCACAATTAGATGAATGAAAATGTCAACAGAAAACAACCACTCTAAGTTTCATTAGGGACACATGCAGCTTTGAATAATCTTGAGAAAAAATGTTCACCCTTAAAGAATTGGAATAAATAATCCAAGAACACAGCCATCTAATGTCCTTGGCAGATACTTCAGGAAGTAAAATAGATGAAGATAATTCATAGAATCATAGAATATTTTGGATTGAAGGGACCTTCAAAGGTCATGTAGTCCAACCCCTCTGGAATAAGCAGGCACATCTTCACCAGCTCAGGTTGCTCAGAGCCCCGTCCAGCCTGGCCTGGGATGTCTCCAGGGATGGGGCACCCACCACCTCTCTGGGCAACCTGGGCCAGTATTTTACCACCCTCATTGTAAAAAACTTTCTTCCTCTTGTCCAGTCTGAATCACCCCTCCTTTAGTTTAAAACCATCAAATTGTCCTGTTGTAACATGCCCTTCTAAGAAGTCTGTCCTTATCTTTCTTATTGGCCCCTTTTAAGGGCTGAAAGGCTGCAATAATGTCTCCCAGAGCTTTCTCTTCTCCAGGCTCAACAACCTGAACTCTCTCAGCCTATCCTCACAGCAGAGCTGTTGCATCTCTCTGATCATCGTGGTGGCCCTCTTCTGGACCGTCTCTCACAGGTCCATGTCTTTCCTGTACTGAGGGCTCCAGAGCTGGACACAGTACTCCAGGTGGGATCTCACCAGAGTGGAGCAGAGGGGCAGAATCATCTCACTCAACCTCCTGACCACACTGCTTTTGAGACTGCCCAAGAGACTGTTTGCCTTCTTGGCCTTAAGTGCACATTGCCAGCTCATGTCCAATCTTTTATCCACCAGCACCCCCAAGTCCTTCTCCATAGGGCTGCTCTCAATCCCTTCATCCCCAGCCTGTACTGATACCGGGGGTTGCCCCAAACCAGGTGCAGGACCTTGCACTTGGCCTTGTTGAACCTCATGAGATTTGCATGGACCCACTTCCTGAGTTTGTCCAAGTCCCTCTGGATGGCATCCTACCCCTCAGGTATATTAAGTGCACCATGTTGTTTGGTGTCATCTGCCAAGTTGCTGAGGGTGCACTAGATCCCACTGTCTATGTCATTATTGAGTATATTACACAGTGGTGGTCCCAGTACGGACTCCTGAGAGACACCACTTTTCACTGCTGTCCATCTAGACATTGTGGTATTGACCACCACTCTCTGGGAGCGACAATCCAACCAGTTCCTCATCCACCAAACAGTCCACCCATCAAATCCATACCTCTCCAATTTAGAGTGAAGGATATTGTATAGGACAGTGTCAAAGGCTTTTGAGAACTCCAGGCAGGCAAGAGCCGTAGCACTTCCTTTGTCCACTGATGTAATTAATCTATCGTAGAAGGCCACTAGGCCATTCTGATAATTTTCTTAATATTATTATCGTCAGATCTTAACTGCTGTGTTTCCCTTTCCCTCTAGGCCACTTTGACTCCCCAGGGAGGTTTCCAAAGGATTCTGCCCAGCAGATCCATGAGGGGGCAAAAATCTGCATGGAATCATAGAACATCCTGAGTCGGAAGGAACCCACAGCGATCACTGAGTCCAACTCCTGTGCCTGCACAGAACAACCCCACAGTTCAGACCATATGTCTGAGGGCATTGTCCAGTATCTTCTTGAATACTGAAAGGCTTGGGGCCATGACACCTCCCTGAGGAGCCTATTCCAGTGTCCAGCACTGTCTGGGTTAAGAACCTTTTCTGAATGTCAAACCTGAACCTCTACTGGCACATCTTCTTTCCATTCCCTCAGATTCTATCATTGGTCCAGAGATAAGAGATCAGTACCTGCCCCTTCCCCTCCTCTTCTGAGCAAGCTGTAAGCCACAATGAGGTCTCCCCTCAGTTTCCTCCAGGCTGATGAAACCAAGTGATTTTAGCTGCTCCTCATATGTCTTCCCCTCCAACCCTTTCACCAGCTTTGTAGCCCTCTTCTGGACCTCCCTCATGCAGATGTTAATGCCGTGCTTGATGTACCTCAGGACAAGGCTGGCCCTCTTGGCTGCCAGGGACACTGTTGGCTCATATTCAATTTGCCGTTGACCAAACCCCCAGATGCCTCTCCATGGAACTGCTCTCCAGCACCTCCTTCCTCAGTCTGTATGCACAGCCAGGGTTGCCACATCACAGGTGTAAAATTTGACACTTGCCATTGTTGAACTTCATATGGCTGGTGATTACCCGGTACTCTAGTTCATCTAGATCCTTCTGCAGGGCCTCTCTGCCCTTGAGAGTGTCACCAGCTCCTCCTAATTTTGTGTCATTGACAAACTTACTTACTATTCCATCAAGTCCTGCATCCAAGTCACTTATGAAGACTTTAAAAAGCATTGGCCCTAAGATGGATTCCTGTGGAACCCCACTAGTCACTGGTCACCGTCCCAGGTAACCACATTTACTGTAACCCTTTGATCTGGAAACATCAGCCAATTGCTCACCCATTGCATTGTGTGTTTACCCAGCTGTGTGCAGGCCATGTTGTCCAAGAGGATACTGTGAGAGACAGTATCAAAGGCTTAACTGAAATCCAAAAAATTCATGTCTACTGGCTTCCCCTTCTCAACTAGATGGGTAACATTGTTGTAGAAAGAACTCAAGTTTGTCAAACAAGACTTTCCCTTCATAAACCTGAGCAGCCTGGGACCAATGACGGCGTTGTCATTTAGGTGTTTTTCAACAACTTCCAGAATAATCTTCTCCATAATTCAGCCCTCTTATGGAGGCCACGGTTGCAATTCTTGCCTTCTGTTTTACACAGCCATTGCACATGCCAGACATGAGAACTACCCAGTTTTTCCAAAACCCCAGGAAGAACATAGGTCTGCATGTGTGCACACAGGTTTCAGTTGTCCTGCTTGTGTTCTGGCTCAGGCTCCAGTCTCAGGTGTGTCTGGAGTCAGGCTGGAAAGGCAAGTAAGTGAGTGTATTGGTTTTGCCTGGGACAGAGTTAAGATTCTACAAAGTAGATTGTAAGGGACTATGTTCTGGATATGTGCTGAAAATAGTGTTTGTAATACCGGGATGTTTGAGCTGTTGCTGAGCAGTGCTTACACAGCATCAAGGCGTCTTCTGCTCCTCAGACTCCAACTCAGACTGGCACCGAAAGTCAGAACTTGAACTTGAAATCTGCTGCCATAGGAAGGGGAGATGGCTCTGGCTGAAGCCTTCCAGCAGCATCATCTGGCAATGATCATAGCATGGCTAACAAATGGAAGGGAGCAGCTTTCAGCTACTGTGCCTCTAAATTTTGTTTTCAAAACTATCCTCACCTCACAGCAGAGCACCATCTGGACCCTGGTCCCTTTGGTAAAATACCCATTTGGTACAAGTTCTCAGCCCCTGCTTCATTCAGCAGCTGGCTGACGAGAGGTATAAATGCATCTGGCATTAGCATGGAAATGAGGAGCCTGTGTCCCATTTCAGTCACCAGCAACACTGCATCAGCTGGGTATCACCACAGGGACAATGTCCTGCACAGGCAGGCAGGGTTTCTTGGCCTTCCTCCCTGTTCATAAAGCAAGAAATGGAGGGTGCAGGTGGCAGAGTCTGCATTTCAGTTCTCTGAGCACCTCTCTGCCAGGACAAAGGCACCACCATTCAGCTGCAGATGGGCTCCTTCTGGCAAGGGCAACCTGCTGCTCTACAGTGCTCTGGGACACACCAGTGGAGAGTCCCCAGCTGTGACCTGCACATGCCCTCAAGATGAGGGTCCCACAGGTACAGACTGACACAGATGTGCTCATGCAGGCCTGCATAGAACCATGCAAAGCCAGGAAAACACCAGCAACTGTGCACTGTGCTGAGGAGATGCTGGGGACCACACTGGCAGAAAAGGAGAAAAGTAGACATGGAAAAAACAGACCTCGAATATACAATATGGGCCTGTGGAGACTCCACAAAGAGGCGATGAGGAAAAGGAGCCCAGCAGAATTTTCCTGAAAGCACTGTAAGTGTTCCAATAGTGTTAGACCCTCAAAGCATAGGCCCATGTGCGTGAAACAATGACCAACCATCAGAGAGATGGTGAGAGCAAGAGAAAAAGATTTGTCATGTTGTCCTGAATGGCACACACTGGATTCAAAACATAAAAGTGTTGCCCATTTCCAGACAACTTTGCCACAAAGAAACCCACAGGAATGACCCAGGTGCACATCACCTGCCTGCACAGGATGCCATCAGCACTTCAGCTATGTCTTCTGCCTACTATCACTTGTGACATCCCCGAAAATCATGGGGCCTCTCATCCCGGCAATTAGAGATACCTTCATATGGGAAGGCACATGACACAAGCAAGGAAATGAAAAGGCGGCACTGCAGGAAGCCAAGACACAACACATACCATTAGCTGGTGTGTTTTTCATTCAGGATGACCTTGTCAGAAGATTATTAGTTCCACAAAGGGAGTCTGGGCCTGAAGCACTGCAGGACTCCTATAAAAGGCAGCCCAACTCTCTTCTCTCTCATCCACTTCTCTCACCTCCTTCTCCTTGGGAATCGGGTAAGTTTGAGGCCTCTTCTCCACCTTCAGGATCAGATCTTTCCTTAATGTGTGTCTCAGCTGATAGGGACTGTCCTGGCTCTGGGGTGGGAGCTGCTTCTCATGAGAGAAGGAAGGGGAGAGAATGTCTTCTGCAGAGATAACCTGGGACATAGTGGAAGTGTCTCCTGGGACTTGACGTGGGCAGTGTATATTGGGCCAGGAGGTGTCTTGGCTCCACTGTGGCTGGTTGCAGTGCTGCTTCTTGTGATCAAGCCCTCATGCTCTGCTTCTTCCTCGCCTCTCTCCCAGGTGAACCTCTGACCCAGAGACATGTCCTGCTGCAACCCATGCGTGCCCTGCCAGCCCTGCGGCCCAACCCCACTGGCCAACAGCTGCAATGAGCCCTGTGTCAGGCAGTGCCAGAACTCCACCGTTGTCATTGAGCCCTCCCCTGTGGTGGTGACCCTGCCTGGTCCCATCCTCAGCTCCTTCCCTCAGAACACTGTTGTGGGCTCCTCCACCTCCGCTGCCGTTGGCAGCATCCTCAGCTGTGAGGGAGTGCCCATCAACTCTGGGGGCTTTGACCTCTCCTGCATTACCAGCCGCTACTGTGGCAGCAGATGTCGCCCCTGCTAAAGCTGCTGGCAATGTCCTTGGGCAAGAATCTTCCAAGATCCTGGAACATGGTCCTTGAAAGGAGATAGATCTTCACGACATTGCATTCAGAGTTTCGAGCCATTGTTTGTTTTTTCCTTTCCCATCTCTTTTAATTTCCTGTACTGATTCTGTTTCCAAGGCCAACCTGGTGGGGACCTGTTGACTTCCCTCCCTCTCAAGGGCAGGCAGACTGACACCCTTCAGGAGTTTCACCACATCCTTGTTTCTCTTCCTGGTGACATTCTGTGATTCTGTGTGATTCTGTGTTCCTTTTTCTTCTTGGGATTCATTAAAGTTGTGCTGCATCCAAGTCTGTACCTCTGAGTCCTCTTTTGTTCTGAGGCAACTCTTCCAGTCTGCTCAATGGAAAAAGTAGAGAAAGGAGAGGGAAGGACTCATAGAATCACAGAATTTTAGGGATTGGAAGGGACCTTGGAAGATCATACAGTCCAATCCCCCTGCCAGAGCAGTAGCACATAGATCAGGTTACACAGGGAGGTGTCCAGGCAGGTCTTGAATGCCTCCAGAGTAGCAGACTCCACAACCCCCCTGGGCAGCCTCTTTCAGTGTCTGTCACCCTCACTGTGAAAAAGTTTCTTCTCACATTTAAGTGGAACCCCCTATGTTCCAGTTTGCACCCATTGCCCCTTGTCCTGTCATTGGTTGTCACCAAGAAGAGCCTGGCTCCATCCTCCTGACACTCACCCTTTATATATTTATAACTAATAATAACATCACTCCTCAGTCCCCTCTATTCCAAGTTAAAGAAACCCAGCTCCCTCAGCCTTTCCTCACACTCCATCACCTTTGTGGCTCTGCGCTGGACTCTCTCCAGCAGTTCCCTGTCCTTCTTGAACTGGGGGGCCCAGAACTGGACACAATATTCCAGATGCAATCTCACCAGGGCAGAGTAGAGGGGCAGGAGAACCTCTCTCAACCTACTAACCACCCCCCTTCTAATATACCCCAGGATGCTGTTGGCCTCCTTGGCCACAAGGGCCCAGTGCTGGCTCATGGTCATCCTGCTGTCCCCAGGACCCCCAGGTCCCTTTCCCTTATGCTGCTTTTTATTAGGTCATTCCCCAACTTACACTGGAAGCTGGGGTTGTTCCTGCCCAGATTCAAGACTCTACACTTTTCCTTGTTCTATTTCATTAATTTTTTCACCGCCCAACTCTCCAGCCTGTCCAGGTCTTGCTGGATGGCAGCACAGCCTTCTGGCATGTCAGCCACTCCTTCCAGTTTTGCGTCATCAGCAAACTTGCCGGCAGTGTACTCTATTCCCTCATCTAGGTCGTTGATAAATATATTGAATAGTACTGGTCGCAGTATCAACCCTTGAGGGACTCCACTAGATACAGGCCTCCAGCTAGACTCTGCCCCATTGATGACAACTGTCTGGTTTCTTTTCTTCAACCAATTCACAGTCCACCTCACTACCTGATCATTCAGTCCACACTTCCACAGTTTAGCTGTGAGGATGCTGTGGGAGACGGTGTCAAATACTTTACTGAAATCAAGATAGACCACATCCACTGCTTTACCATCATCTATCCACCTGGTTATGTCCTCCTTAAAGGATCTGAGGTTGATTAAGCATGACTTCCCCTTGGTGAAGCCATGTTGACTGCCCCTAATGACCCTCTTATCCTTGATATGCCTTGAGATGGCACCAAAGATAAGTCATTCATTACTTTCCCAGGGATGGAGGTGAGACTGACCAGTCTATAATTACTCGGGTCTTCCTTCTTGCCCTTTTTGAAGACTGGAGTGACATTTGCTTTCCTTCAGTCCTCAGGCACCTCTCCCGTTTTCCACGGTTTAGCAAAGATGATGGAGAGTGGCCTTGCAATGACTTCAACCAGCTCCCTCAGCACTTGGGGATGATGCATCCCATCTGGACCCATAGATTTATGGATGTCCAGATGGCTTAATTGGTCCTTAACGCAGTCCTCACCAACCAAGGCAAATTCCTCCATTGTCCTGACTTCCTCAGGTGCCTCAGGGGTATGGGGCTACTCAGGACAGGCTCTGGCAGAGTAGACAGAGGCAAAGAAGGCATTCAGTAACTCTGCCTTCTCTGTATCTTCTGTCACCAGGGCACCCACCTCATTCATCAGTGGGCCTACATTGCTTCTGGTGTTAGTTTTATCTGCCACATATTTGAAAAAGCTCTTTCTGTTGTCCTTGACCCCTCTCACAAGGTTTAGTTCTAAGAAAGCCTTAACTTTCCTAGTTGCCACCCTACATCCTCTGACAACAGCCTTATATTCTTCCCAAGCAGCCAGCCCTTTCTTCCATGATCTGTAGGCTCTCCTCTTCCACTTGAGTTTGCCCAGCAGTTCCCTGTTTAACCAAGCAGGTCTCCTGGCTCCCTTCCTTGACTTTCTGCTTGTTGGAATGCTCTGATCTTGAGCTTGGTAGAAGCAGTCCCTGAACGCTAACCAACTATCTTGGGCCCCTTTACCTTCAAGTACCGTTTCCCACAGGATTTCCCCTAGCAGTTGTTTGAAAAGGCCAAAATTGGCCCTACTGAAGTCCAGGGTTGCAATTCTGCTTGGTATTCTGCTCCTACCCCCTGAGATCCCGAACTCCACTAACTCATGGTCACTGCAACCAAGGCAGCCCTCAACCTTTACCGCTTCAACCTCCTTGTTAGTGAGAATGAGATCTAGCAGTGCTCCTCTCCTAGTTGACTCATCCACCATTTGGAGGAACCTTCTGGACTGTGGCTGTCTGGCTGAGTGGTCCTTCCAGCAAACGTCAGGGTAGTTAAAATCCGCTATGATAACCAGGGCCTGTAATTGCGAGGTTGCTCTCAGCTGCCTGTAGAGGCCTCATCAACTTCCTCATCCTGATCTAGTGGCCTGTAATAGACACTCACAACAGTATCACCTTTGCCAGCCTGCCCATTAATTCTAACCCACAGACTCTCAACTCACTCCTCATCCACCACTGGACAGTACTCAGTACATTGTAGTTGCTTTCTCATGTAAAGAGCAACTGCACCACCTCGCCTGGCTAGCCTGTCTTTCCTAAGAAGGACATAGCCATCCATGACCATATTCCAGTCACGTGACCTGTCCCACCATGTCTCCATCATTTCCACCAGATCATCATCTGCTGACTGGACACAGGTTTATAACTCCTCCTGTTTATTCCCCCTGCTGCCTGCATTGGTGCACAGGCATTTCAGAGAATGAGCTGAGCACACCGATTTCACCCTAGGGAGGTGGGAGGTCTCCCAATCTTCATCGAGAATAGAAGTTGCCTCACTGATGCAAGCCCAGCTGCGACTCCATCCCCCTTCAAGTTTAAAGCTCTCCAAATGAGCCCTCCTAATTCCTGTCCCAGCATCCTTTTGCCCTTGTGAGATAAACCTTTCCCATGTATTACTGTCCGGACTGCTGTCTTATAAAACCAACCATTATCAAAGAACCCAAAGCCCTGCCTGTAGCACCAATCTTGTAGCCAAGCATTTATATACTGGTTTCTTCTATTCTGTCCCATGTCATCCCCCAAAAATGGAAGGAGGGAAAAATAACTTTCACCCCAGACTTTTTCACCAACCGTCCCAAGGCCTTGAAGTCTTTCTTGATTCCCCTCAGACTACGGGATGCAGCTTCCTTCCCACCTGTCTGGAAGATCAGCACTGGGTCAAGTGCACCAGGCTGGGGAGCGCCCTGGTGATATCCCTGGTCCAAGCTCTAGGTAGACTGCACAATTCCCTATGATGGAGGTCAACTCTGCATATTGGGCCCTCTGTTCCTCTCAGAAGGGAATTGCCTACTACAATTACCCTTCTTTCTTTATTATCGGAGGCAGTCTTGAGGTGTGGAGTCAACTGCCTCTTCCTATGTGACCACATAGGCGGGCCTTGCACCGCATCCTCACCTACCTCTTCTTCAAGATCCAGGGCCTCACATCTATTATGGAGGGGCACTTGGGGAAGCAAAGCAGGTAGGGAGGAGGGTTGCCAGAAATGCTGAACTGGGACTTGCTTACAATCGCCCTCGTCTTTTTGCTCCCCTACCTCTACTCAACAGCAATAGGGCAGGGGCTGTCTCGGGTCTCCCCTCTCTGCCTGACCAAGTGGGGGTTCCATCACCTTTTGGGGAGTATCTCCCTGGTGCCTTTCTTGACTCTATGCAGTAGATTTCTTTTCTGCCCTTTCCCTTGAAGCTGAGAAAGACAATCATGGGTACCCAAAGCCAATGGTCTTAAGTGAGGAAATGGTTCCAAAGGGTGGCTAGAGTGGGGCTGGGAAACAGCAATTCCTGAGGACAATGCCTCATCTCTCTGTTTTCTTCTGGTCTATTGCCTGATCTAGTGTGCATGGCCAACACACATGGGCACAGGTAGATGAGACAGAGGAACCTCATATATTCCTTCAACATTTTGCAGGGCCCAGCTGGTCTCTAGACATGCATCTGTATCATCATCAAAGAATATCATGTTGGAAAGAACCGCAAGGATCACTTGGACCAACCTTTCTTGTCAAAAGCACAGGCTAGACAAGATGACTCAGCACTGTGTCCAGTTGAATCTCAAATATGTCCAACGGATGACCCAGGAAACTACAGATGAATGAGCCTACCTCCATTCTTAAAAAAGTGATGAGAAAAACTCCTTATGGATGTCATGTCCTGTGGACTCCTGGGTGAAGAAAAAGAACTCCTGAAAGCACTACTGGGCTCAGAAAGATTGCTGAAGCACACAGCACCCCATGGACCAAGTGAGGTTCCCCTCATGTTCATCCTGTCCACACTTCAAGGCAGAGACATCATCGTTATCCATCTCACTAGGCACTGGACATCTGCAGTGGTATAGGACAGGCACAAATCTAAGCATTGCTGAAACACTGGCAACGATCCTGTCACTACTCAGCTTCCTGGGCTCCCCATGAGCTCTGAGGCAGGGCCAGCCCAAACTCTGCTCATGTCACCGCTGCTCCTCACTTGCACACCAGGGTCTTCCCAGCAGTGCAGTCCCTGGCCATTGGAGAGCTCTCCTGCAAGAGACCCTGCACACACCTGGGAACCACATGGGCACACTAAAGTGCAGGGCTGTGCCCTCATGGTAGGATGCCTCTCCCTACACCGGGCTCTGAAGTAAACAGCATCAGTCTTGGCAGTTACACTGTGAGGAAAAGTACTGGTCTTAAACCCAGGAAGGCAAGCCCCCGCATGGTGCCATGGCCCCGCTCTGCCCCAGTCCCAGACAATGGACCCCAGCATGGAGCTTGTGCACACACAAGAGCTGTCCCTGAGAAGACCTAGACAATCGAGACAGTCCTTTGGGTACATGTATATGTCACCCTAGATGAAAGTCTCTTGTGGACCTGCTGCATCCCCCTTTGGGGGTTCTACTTTGTCTTAATCTTGGTTGTCTTTCTAGAGAAGATGTTCAAAGTTCATGTCCCTCTTTGCTATACCCTGACTACAAAGTATGTCTCTTTAGGTAAACAAGTCTTGGAAATAATGAGGACATTAGCCATGAAGCATCCTATTGTCTCTGAAAAAAAATGTGAACCTTAATTGCAATAGTCTCTTTTTGAATGAGGATTTCCTATGTGATGATAGTGGTGCAGTAGAGTGGATGGCATATTGTAACATCACAATTGAAGGGTATCACTGAAAGGGACAGGAAGTCATAGAATAGTCCATATTGGAAGTGACCTTGAAAGATCATCTGGTCTAATCTTTCATGGGAAAGACAGAGTAGATAAGATTTTCCATCAACTTGTTCAATCACATCTTGGAATCATGCAGCAATGGGAACTCTACCATATCCGTGGGAGGTCATTCCTGTGAAGGAATTGTCTTAGTGTAAAAAGGTATTTCCTATGTCAATATGAAATCTCTCCCAGTGACATTTGGACTCAACGGTCCTTCTCTTCTCCATGTGGCTCCTTGTGATGAGAGAGCCTCCAGCTTATTTGTAGACATGCTTTAAGTACTAGAAAAGTATGTTCATGTCACTCCAAGACTTCTTTTCTCCAGGGAGAAAAAACATGCCTCTTTCAGTCTTCTCTCAGAGAAATGGTTCTCCAGGCCTTTGGTCTGATTAGACACATGCACAAGAGTGGCAGTAGCTGCTGGATCAAGGTCATCGAAGGCTGAGTCAGGAGACTTAAATCCCAGCTGTGGTTTTCTTAATGCAGAATGGCCAGTCAGCAGAAATGCCATCTGTTTGAAGATGATAAGCATCCCAAAGGGCTTGCAAAAAGCTGATTTTTCTCTCTCATGGGAGCATTGCAATAGAGAAATTTGCATATGGTGACATCACAATTAAAGGACACCACTGAGAGGATCATGAATTCAGTGATATACAGGAAGACAGGAAAAAATGAAATTGACTATGCAAGCCAGCAGGCAATACAAATTATTTTCCTTATGGCAAGGAAAGTCTCCATCATTTTGACACAACGGTGGTGGTGCACCAGGTATCCACAAAGGAAAACTGAGGAGGAAGATGAATGGAGGGCATTCCCCACCCCATGTTCCCATCTTGGGAGGGATAGGAAGCCCAGGAGAATGAGATCAATTACAGGTGTCTTGTTTTACGTGCTATGGTCCAGTACATGACCACAAGGAATCAGCTACCCAAATAAGAGAGAAGGAGCAAAGCCGTGGTGAGTTAAATCTATTACTTCTGTAATAGATTCTGCTATTAGAGGGACAAACCAGCTCCTCTTTTTGAGTGAGAGAACCAACTTACCCCAGATAAAGTTCTGACTATACCTGAGCTAGAAGTGTGCATTGTAGAATGGACCTGGCATAGTTCAGGCCAAAATTTCTGCTCTGCCAGAACTCACCATTGCCATGGAATGTGTGAATCCCATTGCAACTCATTAGATGTGTGGCAATCCCTGGGTGCACTGGCTATGGAATTACCTCATTCTATATTGTTTACTTCAAATGCTCATCGTGCCTGTTAGTCCTAATACAGACAGTGGTTGGAGATTTCATTAAGTGTGATTGGAAAAGGAGAGAATGTTGGGTGGGAGTGAGAGCTGCCAATGTCATAGCCAAGGAGAGCTAAGATAGGGTGAGACAACCACTAAGCTGAGCATCCCTCATAAGCAACTCCAGTCACTTGATTCATGAACTCATGAAATTAATTTACTGTGCTGCCAGATGACAAAATCCACTGCAGGGAGTCCCACCCTCCACTTCCTTCACCTTTTTACCCGAGCAGATTGCAGAACCAAAGAGGACTCAGAGGCCCAGGCTTGGATGCAACACAACTTTAATGAGACTCAAGAAGAAAAGGAGGTGGATCACAGGGCATACCAGAGGCAGACGCAAGGATGCAGTGAAACTACTGCAGGGAGTCACTCTGCCTGTCCGGCAGAGGGAGAGAGACCAACAGGTCCCCATTAGGCTGGCCTTGGGAGACAGAAGGAATTGAGGAAAGAGAGAGAGATACAACTGGAAGAAGAAAACATTGGTTCAAAGCTCTGAAGGCAATACCATGAATCTCTTTCTCATTTCAAGGACCTCCAAGCTCTTGGAAGGTTCTTGCCCAAGGACGTTGCTAGCAGCTTTAGCAGGGTCGGCATCTGCTGCCACAGTAGCGGCTGGTAATGCAGGAGAGGTCAAAGCCCCCAGAGTTGATGGGCACTCCCTCACAGCTGAGGATGCTGCCAACAGCAGCAGAGGTGGAGGAGCCCACAACAGTGTTCTGTGGGAAGGAGCTGAGGATGGGGCCTGGCAGGGTCACCACCACGGCGGAGGGCTGGATGACCACATTGGAGCTCTGACACTGCCTGACACAGGGCTCATTGCAGCTGTTGGCCAGTGGGGTTGGGCCACAGGGCTGGCAGGGCACGCATGGGTTGCAGCAGGACATGTCTCTGGGTCAGAGGTTCACCTGGGAGAAAGGGGAGGAGGAAGCAGAACATGAGGGCTTGATCATGAGAAGCAGCACTGCAACCAACCACAGTGGAGCCAAGGCAGCTCCTGGCCCAGCATATGCTGCCCAGTTCAAATCACAGGAGTCACCTCCACTAAGTCCCAGCATCTCTCTGCAGAAGACATTCTCTCCCCTTCCCTCTCCCATGAGAAGCAGCTCCCACCCCAGGGCAAGGACAAACCCTATCAGCTGAGACACACATTGAGGAAAGACACCTGATCCTGAAGGAGGACAAGAGGCTTCACACTCACCTGATTCCCAAGGAGAAGGAGGAGAGAGAAGTGAATGAGAGAGCAGAGAGTTGGGTTGCCTTTTATAGGAGTCCTGCACTGCCTCAGGCCCAGGCTCCCTTTGTGGAAGTAATAATTTTCTGACAAGCTCATGATGAATGTAAAACACACCAGCTAATGGTATGAGCTCTGTCTTGGTTTCCTGCACTGCCGCGTTTCCATTTCCTGGCCTCTGCCACATACTTTCCAATATGAAGGCTTCTGTAAGTGCCAGGATTAGAGGCTCTGGTATTTCCAGGTTGCACACATGTCAGCATGTATTTCTTGTTAGTTTATGCCCATTCCCTCATGCATGCTTCTTCTCAGTGCTGAGATGAGAGGTCCCCAGATTTCCAGGTGAGGGATGTGTCAGTGTAGGTGGAAGTGCCAGAGGGGTCCAGTGGAGGTAGGTAATTTCAGCCTCAGGAATTCTGGTGGCTTTTTTTTATTTAATGATCTTACTTACAGGAAGAGCCTGAGCTGCTCCCAGCCCTGCAATCCTTGGCTCATCTCTGAAGACCTCCTGTGAGTGCGTGCTCTGTCCTCTCTGATTCCCTCCCAGCTTGTTTCAGCAGTCAGTTGTTGTCTGAATTCCCACACAGCTGGGCTGCACTTTCTGTTTCCATCTCTCTTTCACCCTAAGCTGCCCTCAGGAGGACATTGTGAAACTCTTTGACACCCTCCTCTCTCTGGGCAGTCCATGGATCCCTGAGACTAATCAAGCAATGCTGCCAGTGCAACTGTCCTGCTTAAAGTGCCCCGTTCTTGCGCTGGAGGGGACACGTTCTGCTACTCCTCAGTTCCATCCATTGCTATGTGCTTATCTGCAATAATGTACCTGTTAACGTGATAGTAGTCTGTGTGATTCTCAGCATGCACATCCATGTGTTTGTCTGTGTGGCTCAGCACACACCTATTTGCTTCTAGTGAGACCATTTTCCTGTGTACATGCCTGTTTCTTTGCATGTCTCTGGCCTCGTGCACATTTGCTTGCCTTTGTGCATCTCTGTGTATCTTGGTGCACACATGAGCATGTTTGCTTATGTGCATGTGTGTGTGTACATAGTTGTGCCTGACCAACCCAAAGCCATCATTGACACCCCTCTGTGCCAGTCCCAGTCTCTGGCACAGTCTCAGCCCATTATTATCCAAGAGGGCAGAGTCACCGACACTGGAAAGAGCTGAGGATCCCCAATGCCAGCGGCACTAGAGAAGGCCAGTGGTGCCATAAGGTCTCTTTACAAGACTCTAGTGAGACACTGACTCAAAACACTGGTTCCCAGCCAGTTGGCCATGGCTGATATGCAGGAGATGTAGCTTTTGGGCACCAAGGCGTAGGGAAGGAAAGGGGAACTCCAGCAACAGCTAGCATCACCACACAGGGGAAACCATCTACTGCCTCTTCTCTGAAAAGCTTTTCTGAAAAGCAAGTATTCTGGCAAAATGGATTGGCATTTACCAGACAAAGCCTTTCATCATGACAAGTTGCAGTTACATGCCCTGACCATGAGGTTTTTGCCAAGTTCAGTTGGTTGTTGCCAGTCCTTACAGGCTACCCCCAGTATCCCTCTCTCAGGAGGTTTAGTTTCTTAGAAACACCAGTGACACTGTTTTTTGCTTCCTCAGCCTTGCTGCCTCCCTGCTCTGACAGCACTGAGATGCACCCCACAAGCTCACACCACAGTGCACTTCCTCTTCCCCACCCAATGGCAGAGAGACCCTACTCAGGCTTCCCAGTGTGACCTGGGAAATGGTCCATCCCTCCTCAGAGGCAGACATATGACGGCATGTCTGGACTGGCTGGGCTGGGGATCTTGACTGTGCCCTGCTCTGTACCTGGCCCCCATCAAGCAACTGTGGGGAAAAACCTCAAGGTGCAGCAGCAACCCCAGGAAATTCAGGCTTGTCTCAGGGCCAGCACACAGGGACTCTGAATTCAGTTGGTACCCATCACTGTTATGCTCTTCTGTCCATATCCTTCCCAGGCCCATGCTGAAGTCCAGCAAAACCCTTGGGTCTACCCCTTCAGGAGACACTGCAGCAGCCCTGTCCAAAATGTCTCTCCAGGGCTACTCTCAATTCTTAGCCAACACCCTTGACAGGGCACTGTGAGGTCTTGTCATAAAGCGGGAAATCAAAGGCAGCATAAAGGGAAACAGCGGCACGTGTCATGACATTACCTGCATTGTTACCACTCATTAAGAGTATGCAGGAAAATCGTGGCTTATGCAGCAACTGTGTTTGAGACTGAGGCCACGTGAAGACAATAGAAAAGCCGTTTCAACTGTTTGCTCTCTGAAGTCACCTCCTTCACCTTAACAACATGGTGAATGGGAACTCCCTCTTCTCCTCCTCCTCCTCCTCCTCCTATAGGAAAGAGTCCAGCCTGCAAGGACATCAGTTGATATCAGATCCTTGGTCTTGTGTTAGTGTTCTGAGATTGTGGTTGTGGGAGAAGGAAGAGATGGTTTGTCATGGAGAGAGGCTAAAGCTGGGCTGAGGCTACAGGTCATGCAGGAGGATCTCTGGGCCTGGTTTATACCTGAGGAACACTGCTGGGCTCAGGCAAAGAATATCTTGTTCCCCCTGCAGAACCTCCAACTCCCTACCCAGCAGGTGACTTGTCTTCCTTTTTGTGGGGTTTCAGGCTGTTCCTCAGGTGTTCCTGCGTGCTTCCTCCTCCCTGCCCTCTCTCCCAGGTGAACTACCAGCACCATGACATGTCCTGTTATAACCAGTGCCTGCCCTGCCAGCCTTGCAGCTTAACCCCACTGGTCAAAAGCTCCCCTGCATTACCAGCCTCTACTATGACAGCAGAAGGTGTTCCCCTTGCTAAAGCCACTGGTGATGGTCTAGACCAGGAGGCCCAGAAATGGAGAGAATGATGAATCTGGCATTGGAAAGGACGTAAGGAGACTGTTTCCCACCCCAGTCACCAGCAACACAGCATCAGCAGGGTATCACTGCAGGGACAATGGCCTGCACAGCTCGGCAGGGTTTCTTGGCATTTCTCCCTGTCTGTAAAGCAAGAGAGATAGGAAGAGGAGGCGGAGACTGCATTTCAGTTCTCTGAGCACCTCTCTGCCAGGACAAAGTCATCACCATTCAGCTGCAGATGGGCTCCTTCTGGCAAGGGCAACCTGCTGCTCTACAGTGCCCGTGGACATACCAATGGAGAGTCCCCCACTATGACCTGCACATGTCTTCATGATAACTGTCAAAGAGGTACAGACTGACACAGGTGTGCTCATGCAGGCCTGCATGGAACTGTGCAAAAATATGTGTGGTCACAGAAAGTCCAGAAAATATCAGCAAGTGGGGACTGTGCTGTGATGTTGGGGACCACATATGATACAACCTCTCAAACACAATCTTTGGGCATCTGGACACACACATTGCAGTGTTGCTCATTTCCTAACACCTTTGCCACAAAGAAGCTGGCAGGAATGACCCAGGTGCACGTCACCTGCCTGCACAGGATGCCACCAGCACTTGGGCTGCTACTTCTGTCTGCGCTGCTGTGTGTCGGCTAGGGAAATCCTCAGGCCTTTCATCCCGGCACTTACAGAAGCCTTCATATGGGAAAGCACATGCCAGGTGCCAGAAAATGAAAAGGCGGCAGTGCAGGAAACCAGAACACAGCCCATACGATTAGCTGACGTGATTTGCATTCAACATGAGCTTGTCATAAAATTATTACTTCCACAATGGGTTCTTGGGCCTGAGGCAGTGCAGGACTCCTATAAAAGGCAACCCAACTCTTTCCTTTCTCATCCATTTCTCTCGCCTCCTTCTCCTTGGGCATCAGGTGAGTTTGAAGCCTCTTGTCCTTCTTCAGGATCAAGTGTGTCAACCTAAATGTGTTTCTCAGCTGATGGGGGTCGGTCCTGGCCCTGGGGTGGGAGCTGCTTCTCATGGGAGAGGGAAGGGGAGAGAAGGTCTTCTGCTGAGAGATGCTGGGACTTAGTGGAGGTGGCTTCTGGGACTTGACATGGGCAGTGTATGTTGGGCCAGGAGATGCACTGGTTCCACAGCAGTGGGGTGCAGTGCTGCTTCTCGTGATCAACTTCACATGCTCTACTTCCTCCTACCTTCTCTTCCAGGTGACCCTCTGTCCCAGAGACATGTCCTGCTGCAACCCATGTGTGCCCTGCCAGCCCTGTGGCCCGACCCCGCTGGCCAACAGCTGCAATGAGCCCTGTGTCAGGCAGTGCCAGAGCTCCAATGTGGTCATCCAGCCCTCCGCCGTGGTGGTGACCCTGCCAGGCCCCATCCTCAGCTCCTTCCCTCAGAACACCGTTGTGGGCTCCTCCACCTCTGCTGCTGTTGGCAGCATCCTCAGCTGTGAGGGAGTGCCCATCAACTCTGGGGGCTTTGACCTCTCCTGCATTACCAGCCGCTACTGTGGCAGCAGATGCCGACCCTGCTAAAGCTGCTAGCAACGTCCTTGGGCAAGAACCTTCCAAGACCTTGGAACATGGTACTTGAAAGGTGATAGAGTTCCATGGCATTGTGTTCAGAGCTTTGAACCATTGCTCCATTCTTCCACTTGTATCTCTCTGTCTTTCTACTGTTCTTTCTGTCAACAAGGCCAGCCTACCTGTTGGCCTCCCTCCTTCTGCAGGGCAGGCAGACTGACACCCTGTATGAGTTTCATCAAATCCTTGTGGCTGCCAGTGGTGTTCCCTGTGAGCCACCTCCTTTTCCTTTTGAGATTCAATAAAGTTGTGTTGCATCCACGCCTGGTCCTCAGAGTCCTCCTTTGTTCTCAGGCAACTCTTCCAGTCTGCTGCAGGAAAAAGGTGGATGAAGGAGAGAGTTGGACTCCCTGCTGTGGTTTTTGTCACTTGCAAACAAAGTATAATTTCTTTAATGTTTTCATGAATTAATTCATTGGACGTGGTTCTGAGCAATGATCAGCTTAGTGACTGTCTCACTTCTCACCCAGCATTGTCTCCTTTTCCCAGTCTCAGCTGATGAAATGTCAACCCAGCGGAATTAGACCTAACAGGCACTTTTCAGCATTTGCAGTAAGAAATTAAGAATGAGGCAATTAATAATCCAGTGTACCCAGGAACTGTCACATATCCAATTATGTGCAACTTGAGTCAGTGTTGTTATGACAATGGTGAGTTCCGATAGAGCAGAATTTTTGGTCAGAACTCTGCCATGTCCTTTCTGCTCTAGTCTACAAAGCACACCTCAGCCCAGGTATGTTCAGACCTTTACATGGGGTAAGTTGGTTGTCTCAGTCAGAAACGGGGGTTGGTTTATCTCTCTAACAGCAACAGAAATAATAGATATAACCCACCACAGCTTTGTTCTTTCACTCTTGTCTGGGTAGCTGAGTCCTTCTGGTCATGTACTGGGCCATGACAAAGTAATTGTAATTGATCTCATTTCCCTGGGTTTCCCATCCCTCCCAAGGTGGGCATGTGGAGTGGAGAATTTTCTCCATTCTTCTTCGTCTTCAGGTTTCCCTTGTGGAGACACCACCAACCTTGTGCCAAAATTTCCTTGTGCTGAGGAAAATAATTTATGTTGCCTCCCTGGCTGGCACAAACATTTTCATTTTTTCCTGTCTTCCTGGCTATCACTGAGTCCTCTCAGTGATGTCTTTTAATTGTGATGTCACCATATTGAAACTTCATCATTAAAACATGCCCATGAGAGAAAATCTGCTTCTGGAAGCCCTGGTAGCATGGGTTTTGGGATTGTGGTCATCTTCACACAGGTGTCACTTCTGGTGATTGGTCATTCCACATCAAGAAAACCTCAGCAAGGATCCAATCCCCCTTACTCAGCCTTCACTGATCCTCATCCAGTAGGCGCCACCACTCTTGTATATACGTGTAATTGGACCAAAGGGCTGGAGAACCTGTCCTCTGAGCAAGACTGAAAGAGATAGGTCTTTTGTCCTTGGACAATAGAAGGTTCAGGGGGCACCTCATGACAATATTCCAGTACTCCAGTTTTCATCATTAGGTACAGGCAATAAAGTAGCATAACTCAAAGATGTTGTTTTCAAACTCACAACATCGTGTTCCAGTAATGCTGCTTGGTACTGTACCACTCTGCTCAGTGACAGAAAATGGTGTCTTTGTTGTTCCAGCATTGAGGCTGCAGCATGGGGCACAAATATAACAATCTGCTGTCCCAAAGTTAGTTTTCTTGCCTCTTGAATCAGCAACACAGTCATAGGCACAATACAGTCACAGATACCTGCCAGGCTTCTAAGGTGTTCCCACCAATAGGCTACCAGACAAAGCAGGATTGTTCTTAAGTCCTTTTGGGAAATGGTCCAGAAAGTTACATCTTTCTTCCAGTGGTAGGTCTTTCCCATTCAAAGGTGAAAAGCTTCTGGCTCTCTGAATCCAATGGTATTCAGAAAAAAGCATCTTCCAAGTCTAAAACAGTCAAATAAATATTATTTCCTGCTATATTAATCAAAGAGTGTCTGGGTTTTGGCATTACCAGGTACACATTTATCACAGTCTGATTAATTGTTCTCAAATCTTGTACTAACCATGTATTCCATAGAATATAGATTCTATACTAGCAAAATGGGAGTATTGCATTCTGATTGGCATTCCTGCAAAAGTCCACAGTCCATAAACATGTTCATGAAAGTCTCTAACTTCATTTTCACTTTCATGTTTATTGGATATTGTTTTTCCTTACTGGCTCGAACTCCTGTTTCAATTCTGTTTCACTTCTACCTCTATCAGTGTAGTGTTGGCTTCACTCGAGACTTCAACTGCCCATACTAGTGAAAATACAGCATCCAGAAGCACAGAGAAGGAGAATGCTTACAGCAAACTTACACAAACAACAGCACAAAGAAACAATTGCAACAACAACCAATCAAATAACTACCACATACTCATGCACTCATAATCACTCATAAACTAAAAAAAAGGGACATGAACAGCCTCTTTTCTCCTTTTTTCTTCCCCAACCTTCTTTCAAATCTCATTTTTAGGGGTCGTCATCCCCAAAACATTTGCATTTTTTTTTAGGGGCCTATAAACCCCGAATTTTTTATCTTTTAGGAACCTCTAAGCCCCCTTTTAATTTAATTTTTTTAGCCCAGCCGTGCAAATCTTTCACAGTTTTGACTAATGGGTAGGCAAGGCCCCTGCAAAGCTTTCACCTTGACTTAAGAATGGACAAACCAAACCAGAGAATTAAAAAAAAAAAAAAAAAAAAAAAGAATGCTTTATTTACAAACGATTCTTGGATCAAGAATTCCGCTGCCTCCAGGGACTGAGGACATCTCCGAGAATCCATCAGTACTGGCTGGAGATCTTTCTATCCCAGGAATCGGTTGAAGATAAGAGCAGAGTCCCATATGGGGTGCCAGAAATGATGCCATAAAAAGGGTAGTTGAAAAAACTTATAAAACTAAAACCAAAACCATTTGAAGTTTTAAAAGCAAGCATCACCTTTATTGATGTAGAGGCTCCCATGGGGAATGTACCACCCGAAGAGACATACGTTGCAGGCAGTGAATAGCAAAGATGGAAATGAACTTTGAACTTCTTCACTAGAAGGACAGTCACAATCAAGAGAAATGAGAACCCCCAAAGGGTGAGTCAGCAGGTCCATATGTGAATTCCGTTTAGGGTAGCAGACACATGTACCCAGAGGAATGCCCTCCTTGCCTGGGTCTTCTCAGGGACAGCTCTCTTGTGCATGGACAAGCTCCATGCTGGTATAAGTTGCCCATGATAAGGGCAGAGCAGGACCACGACACCATGCTGTGGGATTGCCTTCCTGGGCTTAGGACCATTACTTGTTCTCCCTGTGTAACTGCCCAGACTGGTGCTGCTCTACTGCAGAGCCCGGTGTGGGCAGAGGTGCCCTACTATGGGGGCACAGCCCTGCATGTTGATGTGCCCATGTGGTTCCCAGGAGTGTGCAAGGTCTCTTGCAGGACAGCTGTCTAAGGGCCAGGGACTACACTGCTGGGAAGACTCTGGCCTGCCAGTGAGGAGTAGTGGTGACATGAGCAGAGTTCAGGCTGGCCCTGCCTCAGAGCTCTGGGGGAGCCTGGGAAGCTGAGTACTAGCAGGGTCATCGCAAGAGTTTCAGCAATGCTTGGGTTGGTGCCTGTCCTGTCCACTGCAAGTGCTCAGCACCCAGTGAAATGGATAATGGTGATGTTTCTGCCCTGAAGTATGGACAGAATGAATATGAGGGGAACCTTCCATGGTCCATGGGGTGCTGTGTGCTTCAGCAATAATTCTGAGCCCAGCAGTGCCTTCAGGAGTTCCTTTTCTACACCCAGAAGGCCACAGGAGGTGACATCCAGAATGACTTGTTCTCATCACTTCTACAGGGATGGGGGTGAGGTGGGCTAGTCTGTAGTTTTCTGGGACATCAATCGGGCACATTTGAGATTTAGGTAGACAGGGTCCTGGGCCATCTTGTCTAGCCTGTGATTTTGCCAGCAAGCGGGCATGCAGGTGATCCTTATGATCCCTTCCATCTTGGTGTTTGATCACAGTATCACAGTATCACAGTATGTTTGGGATTGGAAGGGACCTCAAAAGATCATCTAGTCCAATCCCCCTGCTGGAGCAGGAACGCCTAAGTGAGCTCGCACAGGAACATGTCCAGGTGGGTCTTGAATGTCTCCAGAGAAGGAGACTCCACAACCCCCCTGGGCAGCCTGGTCCAGTGCTCTGTCACCCTCACTGAGAAGAAGTTTTTTCTCAAATTTAAGTGGAACCTCTTGTGTTCCAGCTTGATCCCATTACCCCTTGTCCTATCATTGTTTGCCAATGAGAAGAACCTGGCTCCATCCTCATGGCACTCACCCTTTATATATTTACAAACATTAATAAGGTCACCCCTCAGTCTCCTCTTCTCCAAACTAAAGAGACCCAGCTCCCTCAGCTTTTCCTCATAAGGAAGGTGCTCCACTCCCTTAATCATCTTTGTTGCCCTACGCTGGACCCTCTCCAGCAGTTTCCTGTCCTTCTTGAACTGAGGGGCCCAGAACTGGACACAATATTCCAGATGTGGTCTCACCAGGGCAGAGTAGAGGGGAAGGAGGACCTCTCTTGATCTACTAACCACCCCCCTTCTAATACACCCCAGGATGCCATTGGCCTTCCTGGCCACCAGGGCCCAGTGCTGGCTCATGGTCATCCTGTTGTCCACCAGGACCCCCAGGTTCCTTTCCCCTACACTGCTCTCTAATATGTAATTTCCCAACCTATACTGGAACCTGGGGTTGTTCCTGTCCAGATGCAGGACTCTACACTTTTCCTTGTTAAATTTCATTAGGATATTCTCTGCCCAACTCTCCAGCCTGTCTAGGTCTCGCTGGATGGCAGCACAGCCTTCTGGCGTGTCAGCCACTCCTCCCAGCTTAGTGTCATCAGCAAACTTGCTGATAGTACACTCTATTCCCTCGTCTAAATCGTTAATGAATATATTGAATAATACTGGCCCCAGTACTGACCCCTGAGGCACTGCACTAGATACTGGCCTCCAACTAGACTCTGCACCATTGACTACCACTCTCTGGCTTCTCTCCTTAAGCCAGTTTGTAGCCCACCTCACTACTCTATTGTCTAGACCACACCTCCTCAACTTAGCAACTAGGATGCTGTGGGAGACTGTGTCAAAGGCTTTCCTGAAGTCAAGGTAGACCACATCCACAGCTCTGCCATCATCCATCCACCTTGTTACATTCTCATAAAAGGCTATGAGGTTGGTCAAGCATGACCTACCCTTGGTGAAGCCATGCTGACTGCCCCTAATAACCCTCTTATCCTTGATATGCCTTGAGATGGCACCAAGGATAAGCTGTTCCATTACTTTCCCAGGGACAGAGGTGAGGCTGACCAGTTTATAATTACCCGGGTCCTCCTTCTTGCCCTTTTTGAAGACTGGAGTGACATGTGCTTTCCTCCAATCCTCAGGCACCTCTCCCATTTCCCAAGACTTGGCAAAGATGATGGAGAGCGGTCCAGCAATGACCTCAGCCAGCTCCCTCAGCACCCACGGATGCATCCCATCTGGACCCATGGATTTATGGATGTCCAGTCTATTTAATTGCTCCTTAACCCAGTCCTCATCAACTAAAGCAAACTCCTCCATTGACCTGGCTTCATCCGGGGTCTCAGGGGTACAGGACTCCCCAGGACAGCCTCCGGCACAGTAGACAGAGACAAAGAAGGCATTCAGTAATTCTGCCTTCTCTATATCTTCCGCCACCAGGGCACCCACCTCATTCCTCAGTGGGCCGACATTGCCTCTGGTATTAGTTTTATCCGCTATGTATTTGAAAAAGTTCTTTTTGCTGTCCTTGACCCCTCTCGCCAGGTGTAATTCTAAGGAGGCCTTGGCTATCCTAGCTGCCTTCCTACATCCTCTAACAGCAGCCTTATATTCTTCCCAAGTGGCCAGCCCCTGCTTCCATGACCAGTAAACTCTCCTCTTCTGCTTGAGCATACCCAACAGATTCCTATTCAACCACGCAGGCCTCCTGGCTCCCTTCCTTGACTTCCTTGACATCCTACGTGTGAGGATGCTCTGATCCTGATGATGCAGATGCGTGTCTAGAGAGCAGCTGGGCCTCGCCACATGCTGATGGACTGTAGGAGGTTCCTCTATCTCATCTCCCTATGTCCGTGTGTGTTGCCCGTACACACTAGATCAGGTTATGGAATGAAATAAATGAGAGAGATGAGGGTGCGGATTGTTCCCAGGAATTCCTGTTTCCCAGCCCCACTCCTGCCACACTTTGGAGCCCTTTCCTCACTTAAAGCCATTGGCTGTGGAGTAGCCATGAATGTCTTCCTCAGCTACAAGGGAGAGGGCATGAAATAAAATGCACTGCAGGGAGTCCCACCCTCCCCTTTCTTCTCCTTTTTCCTGCAGCAGACTGGAAGAGTTGCCTCAGAACAAAGGAGGACTCAGAGGCCCAGACTTGGATGCAGTACAACTTTAATAAGTCTCAAGAAGAAAAGAAGGTGGCTCACAGGGAAGTCCACGGAAACACACAAGGATGAGGAGAAACTCCTGCAGGGAGTCAGTCTGCTTGTCCTGCAGAGGGAGGGATGCTAACATTTTATAGCTAGGGCAGCCTTGGGGAGAGAATAAGGGAAGGAAAGAGTGAAAAACACAAGTGGAAGAAGGAAGCAATGATACAAAACCCTGAATGCAAAACCATGGATCTCTATCTCCTTTTAACGATGATGTTCCAAGGTCTTGCGAGGTTCTTGCCCAAGGACGCTGCCAGCAGCTTTAGCAGGGGCGGCATCTGCTGCCACAGTAGCGGCTGGTAATGCAGGAGAGGTCAAAGCCCCCAGAGTTGATGGGCACTCCCTCACAGCTGAGGATGCTGCCAACAGCAGCAGAGGTGGAGGAGCCCACAACAGTGTTCTGAGGGAAGGAGCTGAGGATGGGGCCTGGCAGGGTCACCACCACGGCGGAGGGCTGGATGACCACATTGGAGCTCTGGCACTGCCTGACACAGGGCTCATTGCAGCTGTTGGCCAGTGGGGTTGGGCCACAGGGCTGGCAGGGCACGCATGGGTTGCAGCAGGACATGTCTCTGGGTCAGAGGTTCACCTGGGAGAAAGGGGAGGAGGAAGCAGAGCGAGCATGAGGGCTTGATCACGAGAAGTAGCACTGCACCCAACCACAGTGGAGCCAAGGCAGCTCCTGGCCCAGCATATGCTGCCCAGTTCAAATCACAGGAGTCACCTCCATAAGTCCATGCCTCTCTCAGCATAAGACCTTCTCTCCCCTTCCCTCTCCCATGAGAAGCAGCTTCCACCCCAGGGCAAGGACAGACCCTATCAGCTGAGACACACATTGAGGAAAGACACCTGATCCTGATGCAGGAGAAGAGGCTTCATACTCACCTGATTCCCAAGGAGAAGGAGGAGAGAGAAGTGAATGAGAGAGCAGAGAGTTGGGCTGCCTTTTATAGGAGTCCTGCACTGCCTCAGGCCCAGGCTCCCTTTGTGGAAGTAATAATTTTCTGACAAGCTCATGATGAATGTAAAACACACCAGCTAATGGTATGAGCTCTGTCTTGGCTTCCTGCACTGCCGCCTTTTCATTTCCTGGCATGTGCCACGTAGTTTCCTATATGAAGGCTTCTGTAAGTGCCAGGATTAGAGGCTCTGGTATTTCCAGGTTGGACATATGTCAGCATGTATTTCTTGTTGGTTTATGCCCATTCCCTCATGCATGCTTTTCCTCAGTGCTGAGATGAGAGGTCCCCAGATTTCCAGGTGAGGGATGTGTCAGTGTAGGTGGAAGTGCCAGAGGGGTCCAGTGGAGGTAGGTAATTTCAGCCTCAGGAATTCTGGTGGCTTATTTTTATTTAATGATCTTACTTACAGGAAGAGCCTGAGCTGCTCCCAGCCCTGCAAAGAGCTCCTGTGAGTGCGTGTGTGCATGTGAAACTCTTTGAAACCCTCCTCTCCCTGGGCAGTCCATGGATCCCTGAGACTAATCAAGCAATGCTGCCAGTGCATCTGTCCTGCTTAATGTGCCCCGTTCTTGCACTGGAGGGGACATCTCCAGCTGCTCCTCAGTCTTATTCATTGCTATGTGCTTATCTGCAATAATGTACCTGTTAACGTGATTGTGTAGCAGTCCGTGTGATTCTCAGCATGCACATCCATGTGTTTGTCTGTGTGGCTCAGCACACACCTGTTTGCTTCTAGTGAGACCATTTTTCTATGTACATGTGTGTTTCTTTGCATGTCTCTGGCCTAGTGCACATTTGCTTGTCTTTGTGCATCTCTATGCACACGTGAGCATGTTTGCTTATGTGCATGTGTGTGTGTACACAGTTGTGCCTGACCAACCCAAAGCCATCATTGACACCCCTCTGTGCCAGTCCCAGTCTCTGGCACAGTCTCAGCCCATTGTTATCACAGAGGGCAGAGTCAGGGCCACAGCATTCTGGTCTCAATGAGGAGAATGCCCAATTCTGAACAACTTATTTCATGTTGGCTCCAGGTAGCCTCAGAAGGGCTCAGCTGTTTCACAGGGTTCCTTCTCCTTACTCCTGTAAAAGCTTTGAGGTGACAGGATTCACCTGGTCCATGACTGATACTTGTCCAGACTCAGGACCTATGGGAGAAGGAATGAGAGCCTCGGGAACCTGGGAGGAGGAAGATGGTGAACGTGAGGCATGTAGACAATGGCACCAGTAAAGAGCACCGACACTGGAAAGAGCTGAGGATCCCTAGTGCCAGCAGCACTAGAGAAGGCCAGCTGTGCCATAAGGTCTCTTTACAAGACTCTAGTGAGACACTGACTCAAAACACTGGTTCCCAGCCAGTTGGCCATGGCTGATATGCAGGAGATGTAGCTTCTAGGCACCAAGGCGTAGGGAAGGAAAGGGGAACTCCAGCAACAGCTAGCATCACCACACAGGGGAAACCATCTACTGGCTCTCCTCTGAAAAGCTTTTCTGAAAAGCAAGTATTCTGGCAAAATGGATTGGCATTTACCAGACAAAGCCTTTCATCATGACAAGTTGCAGTTACATGCCCTGACCATGAGGTTTTTGCCAAGTTCAGTTGGTTGTTGCCAGTCCTTACAGGCTACCCCCAGTATCCCTCTCTCAGGAGGTTTAGTTTCTTAGAAACACCAGTGACACTGTTTTTTGCTTCCTCAGCCTTGCTGCCTCCCTGCTCTGACAGCACTGAGATGCACCCCACAAGCTCACACCACAGTGCACTTCCTCTTCCCCACCCAATGGCAGAGAGACCCTACTCAGGCTTCCCAGTGTGACCTGGGAAATGGTCCATCCCTCCTCAGTAGCAGACATAGGACAGCATGTCTGGACTGGCTGGGCTGGGGGTCTTGACTGTGCCCTGCTGTCGAGGGTTAAGATTGCGGGGTGACAATAAAACCCTGGCAGATGTATTGTTAACCCCCTCTTCCCCTCACTTCCCCCTTTTGCCCGTCCCTCTCCCCCCTTTCCACTAAGGAGAGGCGATTGGGAGGAAAAGAACAACAGAGAGAAGAGAGTTGGAAAAAATTAAAGATGTTTTACTAATGCTACTAATAAGAATAGAGAAAATAATACAAAATATACAAAACCAATCTTGAAAGTCTCAGCAACTGCAGAGCCAGCACCCAAAGTCCTGGATTAGACTCCACAGCCAACCAGAGCTGGATTCAGCCTCTCACTAGGCCTCAGTTCGCAGGGACGACTAGCAAGGTCCTCTCCTAATGTCGGCCATAGGGAAAAGAGGGACGAGATCCTCGTGATCTCCCACTTTTATATGAAGTATTCACGTGAATGGAATGTAATACACTGTTGGTCAGTTGTTTCTCATCGCCCCTCTTGAGAGATGTCCATCCATGCTTATCAATAAGTTTGCATTCCATTGCTAGGTTTTACCAAAACATGTATCTGGTTTTCCAGGAAAATGCAGTTAATATGAAGGCTGTAGCTGACAGGCAAAATTCACTGAAAGAGAAACTCGATTTTAACAAAACCAGGACACCTGCTCTGTACCTGGCTCCCATCAAGCAACTGTGGGGAAAGACCTCAAGGTGCAGCAGCAACCCCAGGAAATTCAGGCTTGTCTCAGGGCCAGCACACAGGGACTCTGAATTCAGTTGGTCCCCATCACTGCCTCCCCAGGCCCATGCTGAAGTCCAGCAAAACCCTTGGGTCTACCCCTTCAGGAGACACTGCAGCAGCCCTGTCCAAAATGTCTCTCCAGAGCTACTCTCACTTCTTAGTCAAGCACCCTTGACAGGGCACTGTGAGGCCTTGTCATAAAGCGGGAAATCAAAGGCAGCATAAAGGGAAACAGCGGCACGTGTCATGACATTACCTGCATTGTTACCACTCATTAAGAGTATGCAGGAAAATTGTGGCTTATGCAGCAGCTGTGTTTGAGATTGAGGCCACGTGAAGACAATAGAAAAGCCGTTTCAACTGTTTGCTCTCTGAAGTCACCTCCTTCACTTTAGCAACAAGGTGAATGGGAACTCCCTCTTCTCCTCCTCCTCCTCCTCCTCCTCCTCCTATAGGAAAGGGTCCAGCCTGCAAGGACATCAGTTGATATCAGATCCTTGGTCTTGTGTTAGTGTTCTGAGATTGTGGTTGTGGGAGAAGGCAGAGATGGTTTGTCATGGAGAGAGGCTAAAGCTGGGCTGAGGTTACAGGTCATGCAGGAGGATCCCTGGGCCTGGTTTCTACCTGAAGGACACTGCTGGGCTCAGGCAAAGAATATCTTGTTCTCCCTGCAGAACCTCCAACTCCCCACCCAGCAGGTGACTTGTCTTCCTTTTTGTGGGGTTTCAGGCTGTTCCTCAGGTGTTCCTGCGTGCTTCCTCCTCCCTGCCCTCTCTCCCAGGTGAACTACCAGCACCATGACATGTCCTGTTATAACCAGTGCCTGCCCTGCCAGCCTTGCAGCTTAACCCCACTGGTCAAAAGCTCCCCTGCATTACTAGCCTCTACTATGACAGCAGAAGGTGTTCCCCTTGCTAAAGCCACTGGTGATGGTCTAGACCAGGAGGCCCTGAAATGGAGAGAATGATGAATCTGGCATTGGAACGGACATAGGGAGACTGTTTCCCACCCCATTCACCAGCAACACAGCATCAGCAGGGTATCACTGCAGGGACAATGGCCTGCACAGCTCGGCAGGGTTTCTTGGCATTTCTCCCTGTCTGTAAAGCAAGAGAGATAGGAAGAGGAGGCAGAGACTGCATTTCAGTTCTCTGAGCACCTCTCTGCCAGGACAAAGTCATCACCATTCAGCTGCAGATGGGCTCCTTCTGGCAAGGGCAACCTGCTGCTCTACAGTGCCCGTGGACATACCAATGGAGAGTCCCCCACTATGACCTGCACATGTCTTCATGATAACTGTCAAAGAGGTACAGACTGACACAGGTGTGCTCATGCAGGCCTGCATGGAACTGTGCAAAAATATGTATGGTCACAGAAAGTCCAGAAAATATCAGCAAGTGGGGACTGTGCTGTGATGCTGGGGATCACATATGATACAACCTCTCAAACACAATCCTTGGGCATCTGGCCACACGCATTGCAGTGTTGCTCATTTCCTAACACCTTTGCCACAAAGAAGCCTTCATATGGGAAAGCACATGCCAGGTGCCAGAAAATGAAAAGGCGGTAGTGCAGGAAACCAGAACACAGCCCATACGATTAGCTGGCGTGATTTGCATTCAACATGAGCTTGTCATAAAATTATTACTTCCACAATGGGTTCTTGGGCCTGAGGCAGTGCAGGACTCCTATAAAAGGCAGCCCAACTCTCTGCTCTCTCATCCACTTCTCTCGCCTCCTTCTCCTTGGGCATCAGGTGAGTTTGAAGCCTCTTGTCCTTCTTCAGGATCAAGTGTGTCAACCTAAATGTGTTTCTCAGCTGATGGGGGTCGGTCCTGGCCCTGGGGTGGGAGCTGCTTCTCATGGGAGAGGGAAGGGGAGAGAAGGTCTTCTGCTGAGAGATGCTGGGACTTAGTGGAGGTGGCTTCTGGGACTTGACATGGGCAGTGTATGTTGGGCCAGGAGATGCACTGGTTCCACAGCAGTGGGGTGCAGTGCTGCTTCTCGTGATCAACTTCACATGCTCTACTTCCTCCTACCTTCTCTTCCAGGCAACCCTCTTTCCCAGAGACATGTCCTGCTGCAACCCATGCGTGCCCTGCCAGCCCTGTGGCCCCACCCCACTGGCCAACAGCTGCAATGAGCCCTGTGTCAGGCAGTGCCAGAGCTCCAATGTGGTCATCCAGCCCTCCGCCGTGGTGGTGACCCTGCCAGGCCCCATCCTCAGCTCCTTCCCTCAGAACACCGTTGTGGGCTCCTCCACCTCTGCTGCTGTTGGCAGCATCCTCAGCTGTGAGGGAGTGCCCATCAACTCTGGGGGCTTTGACCTCTCCTGCATTACCAGCCGCTACTGTGGCAGCAGATGCCGACCCTGCTAAAGCTGCTAGCAACGTCCTTGGGCAAGAACCTTCCAAGACCTTGGAACATGGTACTTGAAAGGTGATAGAGTTCCATGGCATTGTGTTCAGAGCTTTGAACCATTGCTCCATTCTTCCACTTGTATCTCTCTGTCTTTCTACTGTTCTTTCTGTCAACAAGGCCAGCCTACCTGTTGGCCTCCCTCCTTCTGCAGGGCAGGCAGAGTGACTCCCTGCAGGAGTTTCACCAAATCCTTGTGTCTGCCAGTGGTGTTCCCTGTGAGCCACCTCCTTTTCCTTTTGAGATTCATTAAAGGTGTGTTGCATCCAAGCCTGGTCCTCAGAGTCCTCCTTTGTTCTCAGGCAACTCTTCCAGTCTGCTGCAGGAAAAAAGTGGATGAAGGAGAGAGTTGGACTCCCTGCTGTGGTTTTTGTCACTTGCAAACAAAGTATAATTTCTTTAATGTTTTCATGAATTAATTCATTGGACGTGGTTCTGAGCAATGATCAGCTTAGTGGCTGTCTCACTTCTCACCCAGCATTGTCTCCTTTTCCCAGTCTCAGTTGATGAAATGTCCATCCAGCAGTATTAGACCTAACAGGCACGTTTCAGCATTTGCAGTAAGAAATTAAGAATGAGGCAATTAATAATCCAGTGTACCCAGGAACTGTCACATATCCAATTATGTGCAACTTGAGTCAGTGTTGTTATGACAATGGTGAGTTCCGATAGAGCAGAATTTTTGGTCAGAACTCTGCCACGTCCTTTCTGCTCTAGTCTACAAAGCACACCTCAGCCCAGGTATGTTCAGACCTTTACATGGGGTAAGTTGGTTGTCTCAGTCAGAAACGGGGGTTGGTTTATCTCTCTAACAGCAACAGAAATAATAGATTTAACCCACCACAGCTTTTGTTCTTTCACTCTTGTCTGGGTAGCTGAGTCCTTCTGGTCATGTACTGGGCCATGACAAAGTAATTGTAATTGATCTCATTTCCCTGGGTTTCCCATCCCTCCCAAGGTGGGCATGTGGAGTGGAGAATTTTCTCCATTCTTCTTCGTCTTCAGGTTTCCCTTGTGGAGACACCACCAACCTTGTGCCAAAATTTCCTTGTGCTGAGGAAAATAATTTATGTTGCCTCCCTGGCTGGCACAAACATTTTCATTTTTTCCTGTCTTCCTGCTATCACTGAGTGCTCTCAGTGATATCTTTTAATTGTGATGTCACCATATTGAAAACTTCATCATTAAAACATGCCCATGAGAGAAAATCTGCTTCTGGAAGCCCTGGTAGCATGGGTTTTGGGATTGTGGTCATCTTCACACAGGTGTCACTTCTGGTGATTGGTCATTCCACATCAAGAAAACCTCAGCAAGGATCCAATCCCCCTTACTCAGCCTTCACTGATCCTCATCCAGTAGGCGCCACCACTCTTGTATATACGTGTAATTGGACCAAAGGGCTGGAGAACCTGTCCTCTGAGCAAGACTGAAAGAGATAGGTCTTTTGTCCTTGGACAATAGAAGGTTCAGGGGGCACCTCATGACAATATTCCAGTACTCCAGTTTTCATCATTAGGTACAGGCAATAAAGTAGCATAACTCAAAGATGTTGTTTTCAAACTCACAACATCGTGTTCCAGTAATGCTGCTTGGTACTGTACCACTCTGCTCAGTGACAGAAAATGGTGTCTTTGTTGTTCCAGCATTGAGGCTGCAGCATGGGGCACAAATATAACAATCTGCTGTCCCAAAGTTAGTTTTCTTGCCTCTTGAATCAGCAACACAGTCATAGGCACAATACAGTCACAGATACCTGCCAGGCTTCTAAGGTGTTCCCACCAATAGGCTACCAGACAAAGCAGGATTGTTCTTAAGTCCTTTTGGGAAATGGTCCAGAAAGTTACATCTTTCTTCCAGTGGTAGGTCTTTCCCATTCAAAGGTGAAAAGCTTCTGGCTCTCTGAATCCAATGGTATTCAGAAAAAAGCATCTTCCAAGTCTAAAACAGTCAAATAAATATTATTTCCTGCTATATTAATCAAAGAGTGTCTGGGTTTTGGCATTACCAGGTACACATTTATCACAGTCTGATTAATTGTTCTCAAATCTTGTACTAACCATGTATTCCATAGAATATAGATTCTATACTAGCAAAATGGGAGTATTGCATTCTGATTGGCATTCCTGCAAAAGTCCACAGTCCATAAACATGTTCATGAAAGTCTCTAACTTCATTTTCACTTTCATGTTTATTGGATATTGTTTTTCCTTACTGGCTCGAACTCCTGTTTCAATTCTGTTTCACTTCTACCTCTATCAGTGTAGTGTTGGCTTCACCCGAGACTTCAACTGCCCATACTAGTGAAAATACAGCATCCAGAAGCACAGAGAAGGAGAATGCTTACAGCAAACTTACACAAACAACAGCACAAAGAAACAATTGCAACAACAACCAATCAAATAACTACCACATACTCATGCACTCATAATCACTCATAAACTAAAAAAAAGGACATGAACAGCCTCTTTTCTCCTTTTTTCTTCCCCAACCTTCTTTCAAATCTCATTTTTAGGGGTCGTCATCCCCAAAACATTTGCATTTTTTTTTAGGGGCCTATAAACCCCGAATTTTTTATCTTTTAGGAACCTCTAAGCCCCCTTTTAATTTAATTTTTTTAGCCCAGCCGTGCAAATCTTTCACAGTTTTGACTAATGGGTAGGCAAGGCCCCTGCAAAGCTTTCACCTTGACTTAAGAATGGACAAACCAAACCAGAGAATTAAAAAAAAAAAAAAAAAAAAAAAGAATGCTTTATTTACAAACGATTCTTGGATCAAGAATTCCGCTGCCTCCAGGGACTGAGGACATCTCCGAGAATCCATCAGTACTGGCTGGAGATCTTTCTATCCCAGGAATCGGTTGAAGATAAGAGCAGAGTCCCATATGGGGTGCCAGAAATGATGCCATAAAAAGGGTAGTTGAAAAAACTTATAAAACTAAAACCAAAACCATTTGAAGTTTTAAAAGCAAGCATCACCTTTATTGATGTAGAGGCTCCCATGGGGAATGTACCACCCGAAGAGACATACGTTGCAGGCAGTGAATAGCAAAGATGGAAATGAACTTTGAACTTCTTCACTAGAAGGACAGTCACAATCAAGAGAAATGAGAACCCCCAAAGGGTGAGTCAGCAGGTCCATATGTGAATTCCGTTTAGGGTAGCAGACACATGTACCCAGAGGAATGCCCTCCTTGCCTGGGTCTTCTCAGGGACAGCTCTCTTGTGCATGGACAAGCTCCATGCTGGTATAAGTTGCCCATGATAAGGGCAGAGCAGGACCACGACACCATGCTGTGGGATTGCCTTCCTGGGCTTAGGACCATTACTTGTTCTCCCTGTGTAACTGCCCAGACTGGTGCTGCTCTACTGCAGAGCCCGGTGTGGGCAGAGGTGCCCTACTATGGGGGCACAGCCCTGCATGTTGATGTGCCCATGTGGTTCCCAGGAGTGTGCAAGGTCTCTTGCAGGACAGCTGTCTAAGGGCCAGGGACTACACTGCTGGGAAGACTCTGGCCTGCCAGTGAGGAGTAGTGGTGACATGAGCAGAGTTCAGGCTGGCCCTGCCTCAGAGCTCTGGGGGAGCCCTGGGAAGCTGAGTACTAGCAGGGTCATCGCAAGAGTTTCAGCAATGCTTGGGTTGGTACCTGTCCTGTCCACTGCAAGTGCTCAGCATCCAGTGAAATGGATAATGGTGATGTTTCTGCCCTGAAGTGTGGACAGAATGAATATGAGGGGAACCTTCCATGGTCCATGGGGTGTTGTGTGCTTCAGCAATAATTCTGAGCCCAGCAGTGCCTTCAGGAGTTCCTTTTCTACACCCAGAAGGCCACAGGAGGTGACATCTAGAATGATTTGTTCTCATCACTTTTACAGGGATGGAGGTGAGGCGAGCTGGTCTGTAGTTTTCTAGGACATCAATCGGGCACATTTGAGATTTAGGTAGACAGGGTCCTGGGCTATCTTGTCTAGCCTGTGCTTTTGCCAGCAAGCGGGCATGCAGGTGATCCTTATGATCCCTTCCATCTTGGTGTTTGATGATGCAGATACATGTCTAGAGAGCAGCTGGGCCCTGCCACATGCTGAAGGACTGTAGGAGATTCCTTTATCCCATCACCCTATGTCCATTGCGTTGGCCAAACACACTAGATCAGGCTATGGAAGGGAATAAATGAGAGAGATGGAGGTGCGGATTGTCCCCAGGAATTCCTGTTTCCCAGCCCCACTCCTGCCACACTTTGGAGCCTTTCCCTCACTTAATGGCATTGGCTGTGGAGTAGCCATGAATGTCTTCCTCAGCTACAAGGGAGAGGGCATAAAATAAAATGCACTGCAAGGTGTCCCACCCTCCCCTTCCTTCTCCTTTTTCCTGCAGCAGACTGGAAGAGTTGCCTCAGAACAAAGGAGGACTCAGAGGCCCAGACTTGGATGCAGTACAACTTTAATAAGTCTCAAGAAGAAAAGAAGGTGGCTCACAGGGAAGTCCACG